>NW_024609846.1:81871686-82339297 GCF_016920785.2 Ixodes scapularis | reverse complement strand
CATCTAGATTTCACCGCTCGCTCGCTATGGCTCCAGTTTTCTGACCGTCTCGACTTACCACGCTGTTGAACTTCTCGGTTGCATCTGACCGCTGCGGTACAAAGTTCAGCTCACCCCCGCGCTCGATCTTCTCCGCAGAGGCCAGCCGATGCCGTTGCCAAAATGGTCCAATATTGCGTTGCTCGTGAACTGGACTATTTAAAGCACAACAACATATTGTTTTAGAAGTGCATCCTAAATATATTTGCGTTAATTAATAAAAGTTACTATTTATCGCCAATTTGTGTTTGTGTTCTGTAAAAAATTGTTTCCGCTTCATGTAAAGTCAGTTCCTTTTTCCTCGATTTTTTTTTTTTTTTTGCAAACTGCCCACTTTTTTTTTTGCAAACTGCTTTTCCTTCTTAAAGGAGGGTCATGTGATATTACATATTTTTTATATACACGCTGACAATAAAGAGAAGGTAATTACATGGTTATTTCATCGCACGCGATAAGGCAATACACATCATGGATTGGCGCCCATGCCGGATGCTTCCGGGGTGTAACGGAGAAGGGCAGGGCGTGCTGTACGTGCCTTACAAGGTGTGTATAGCACAAATAGATATATGACCCCGGTCTGGCTACATGAAGAGCTTGTTCCGTTTTCTCCACCCTTTGTGCCCTGGCTTTAGACGTCGGATAATGGAACATCCGCTGCACCGCTAACTATCAGACTAAGGAATGTCAGTTTCCATCATTAAAAAATTAAGAAAATACAATATGTAGCCAAGCACGAGTGTTCTCAATCAAAAGAATTTACCCGGTGCATTTGAACTCAAAAATAAGCAGTATAGTCTTTGCAGAGAAGCCAGCCTGCGGAAACTGCGTTTGGTCGTTCTGAGAACGTGGGAGCGATTTCGATCACTTCTAGAGAAGATACAACAAAAAAAAGGAAGAAATCGCATCAAGCCAATTGGAAGTTTATATGATCGGCAGCAATAATAAAACAATTGAACGAAATAAAAAATGGCCTTTTTCGATAAAGTGGGTTCAAAATATCGGCTAATTTCATTTTCTGCTATATTTCAAATTTTATATAAACAATTCCGTGAAAACAAAATAAACTAAACTTATGCCCATCGATATCCCATGTATAGGGCTACACCCACATAGTACTTGGTAAGCGACAAATAAAATAACTCATGCGTTACAAGGCTCTGAAGTTGTCACCGTATTGTCACGTAAGAGCGATTTCGATCACTTCTAGAGAAGATACAACAAAAAATGGGGAAATCGCATCAAGCCAATTAAAAATTAAAGTCGACAGCAATAATAAAAAAAAAATTGAACGAAATAAAAAAATGACCTTTTTCGATAAAGTTTGTTCAAAATATCGGTTAATTTCATTTTCGACGATATTTCGAATTTGATATAAAAAATGCAGTGAAAATAAAATTAACGAAACTTATGCCCGTCGATATATCCCATGTATAGGGCTACACCCGCATAGCATTTGGTATGCGACAAATGTTATAACTCATGAGTTACAAGGCTTTGAAGATGTCACCGGATTGTCAAAGATACGATGTTTGGTATTTTTTACCTCAATCAACAAATATACAGAAGTATTTTCTTTTGAACTAAAAAATAGTCGAAATAACATAAAAGATCACAAAAAAATTACTGTGAGTTTTGTATGCTTCCTGTATTCATACCAGCGTACAGAACTGGGTAGAAAAGTCACGGAGTAAAAAACCGATTTTCACCCTGCTCCACTTAGTAATTTGTTTTGAAGCAAAATATTTTTTAACAAAATTTTGAAAAGCGGTTTTGTTCTTTCCATAAATGGGGCAATCACATATATATTTTTTAAGAGAATCGAAAGATCCACCCCGACAAGCGTGTTCGATTTCAAATGAAACCACCCAGCGTGATTTGGATTCTAACTTTCTATGGCGCGAGCTTTGGTCAATTGCACTCAACATTACAAAAATGTAAGCTAATTAATGCGCATAACCCGTAAAGCTACCTTTACTGCTACTTATAATCTTAATAACACACCTTTAGAACTTCTAGACTCTTACAAATATCTGGGTTTGATACTTAGCTCCGATCTTTCCTGGAACCTGCGTGTAACTCACGTTATTAATAACGCTAACCGCATGCTTGGTGATCTTAAACGTAACTTTTTCCTGGGCCCTTCTTCGTTAAAATTATTTCTTTATACGACATTAGTGCGCTCTAAGCTTGAATATGCAGCCTCCATCTGCGATCCCGGTACTACCTACCTTACTGACTCAATCGAATCTGTTCAGAATCAATCCGCACGTTTAATTTTGGCTAATTATAACCGGACCGTAAGCGTGACATCAATGAAGGACATTTTACTTGTACCCAGCCTCACACATCGCCGCAGAGTTACTAGCGTTTGTCAAAATATTCCACCACAACCCGGTTCTCAGAAATCAGCTATTCACCCCACCATCATTCCTTTCAGCTCGTCTAATCACCAGCACAAAGTAGGCGTTCCATCTTGCCGCTACAATAAATATTTTAACTCACTTATTCCGAGAGTCACAAAAGAATGGAATCAGTTACCTTCATCACTTGCATCAATTGTTGATTGTGCTCTGTTTCGTATAAGTGTTAGTAATCATGTTTTCCCTATTATCTAAGTCTTGTTCTACTGTTGTTCCATGTTGTTTCTTTTGTTTATTTCTACCGCTCCCCTCTGTAATGCCCCTGGCCCTGAGGGTAAAATAAATAAATAAAGAAATAAATAAGTAACTACCATCCCCTCTTTACCCTCCCCTCGCCCTCCTCAAGAGCTGCGCACTAATTTCACATTACAAAAATTTATAAACGTCTTTCATGTTTTTTTTTTAGGTTTTAACGTGTTTTTTGTGACTTCATTCGCCGAGCGCCCGTCGCAGATTGGAAGGATTGGCTTTCCCAAATGCTGTGGGGTAAAGTACAGGGTCAACGAATGTTTTAAGCCGCGCGGCATCTCTCAAAATGTACATCCTACAAAAGGCATTCTGCAGCTGAGGCAGGTTTCTTGCTCGTGCGACGGCTCCCCCGTCACATTGGTCATACAAAGGACTGCCTCTAGTCTCTAGAGACGTTCGAGCCATACACATGACATGTCATATGTGCTTGGAACGTGCTTGAAGCGTGTGTACGCGGATAATTTTGTCATTATGTCCGAAGTAGTGACGTAGCTAGGAATTTTTTTTTTTTTTGGGGGGGGGGGGGGGGGAAGGGGGGGAGGGCTGAGGTGGCTGGGATGTTTTGACTTGGGGTGCGGAGAGGGGGAGGGGGTCAAAATGCATATGTATATGAATTTATAGGGTCGGCTGGATTGGGGGGAGAAGCTGTATCCCCATACGCCCCCCACCCCTCCCCCTGCCTACGCCCCTGATCACCTGAAGCGAAAGCGAACACCATCTTTCTCGTGTGATGAACGAGCTCTGTGATTAAGGCTTTAGTGTTTGTATTTAATAGAGTGACGCGAAGTAACCTCTGACGTCCTCCTGGCGAGCACCGGTGATTATTCCTACGTATCCCCTTCGCTAGACCACTGACAGAGCAGATGACGTCAGCGTCACTCTCTCTCTGCCACGTGGCCGGTCATCGAAACGAGCCAGCTCCGAGGAACCTTGAGATTTCATCTCGCCGCCAAACACTTTCCCCCCAGAAATAAACGAAGCGCCGGGCTCTTTTCTCGGGTCCCCTCGGCGGTTGTTCTGCCGGCCGGACAGCGGCCAGTTTTTCGTCCTGTTTCTTTTGGCGCGGTGTCAGGGCAGTGGTAGTGAGGGACCCGGCGCTGCGGCGGCAGCGGCGTCGACGGCGTCGGCCGGTGCCCACGCTGACGTCTGAACTCCGGGCCCTGCCGTATTTTAAGCGTCGGGCCGCCGAGGGGGCGACGTTGGAGCCCCGCGCCTGCGCAGAGGGGCGCTGCGGCGCCGGCGTCCCGCGAGGAGGAGCATCGTCGTCGGCAGCTCGGGCAGCGATGGTGGCGCGGCGGGCATGGGCGCCCTGAGCGAGCGGCCGGCGCGCGGGCTCGCATGGAGCGCAAGCGGTCCTCGCGACGTCGCCACGCGTCGCTGCCGCCCGAGAACAAGTGCAAGACGTGCTGCCGCCGGTTCACGGCCTTCCTGTTCTCGCACGTCGGGCTGTGCGCCCTGGTCGTGGGCTACAGCATCCTGGGCGCCTTCGCGTTCCGCGCCCTCGAGGCCCCGTACGAGGTGGAGAAGGCGAGCCAGGTGATCCTCATGCGGGAGCAGACCGTGCGCCGGCTCTGGGAGATCACGGACCGGTTCAACGTACTGTACCGCGAGAACTGGACAGCCGCCGTGTCCTCCGAGATCCTGGACTTCCAGGGCCGCCTCATCGCGGCCGTCAAGGACGGATATGACGGCAAGGAGATCGGCACCGGGCAGCAGTGGTCCTTCTCAGGGGCCTTCCTCTACTCGCTCACCGTCATCACCACCATCGGTGAGTGGGCGGGTCACTAATGGAAAGAAGGTAGAGTCACGTGGTTACCTGTGCTCATATGTGACCCACGAACAAAATACCGAGTGATAGCTGATAGGAAGAGCTTTAAGGCCTCGAAGAGACTCAGAGCGGTGACCGACGTTTGGGGCTTTTTTTTGTTTTTAGGCGTTTTGAAGAAGCTGTGTTCCTTGCCAAACGTCCCGCTGCCATCGCGAGGCTTTCGCGAGGTTCCTAATGTCACTAATTTGTTTCAAATCTATCACTCGCACAAAGGTTATACAGACGCTCTGAAAATCTCCCATGACATCGAGGTGCGTGCTCGCAATACCACTGCAGTTTTCTACGCGGCAGAGATATCGGTTACTAAAAACCGGTTCCGTTTGGATTCGTCACTCTGCGCGCGGCAGAGTTTAACGCATTGACAATTAGGTAACAACTCATACCATTGCAAAAAAAAGAATGGATATTGTATTGTGCACGTATCTCATTCGTGAAAAAGTAAACCGTAGTCCAATTAAGTTACAAAGCACTTCACAATTGTAACCGAGCGGCTATACACTCTTTAGACTTTTTATTGCAATTTAGGAAGCAATTTAGTTACCCAAATTTTAACCCCAATTACGGCAACTTAACTACCTCGTTTATCTTCGAAGTCACGCCGAGAGCAGAAGAAATGCGAGGCGTGGATACATTGTATACGTTCAGGCTTCTCGCTCCGTGATTGGTCCTTTGGCACTCCTGTCGGCTAATGCCGTATTCTGATTGACTGCGACCGCAGACGACGCTACCATCCGATGAAGCCAATCAAGCGTCGCCAAAATTGCATCGTCACGCGTCAGGTCGTCGCCCTTGGGCGATAGCCATATCGCCGACCACTCCAAAAAAAAAAAAAAAAAACGCCCGTGCGTTTACTTTCCCGCACAACACTTGGAGAGCCAATCACCGAAGTTTACGGAGGCAGCTCAGCGAATGACGATGCCGAAACATATGTTTAGACCAAAAAACCCGGTCTGAGTTGTGACATTAAGCAATGCAAAACGCCCCGCCTGCATTGCTTAATGTCACAACTCAGACTGCGTTTTTTGGTCTGAACGTATATTTCGGCATTGTCATTCGTTGAGCTGCCTCCATTAGTTGAGGTGATTGACCCTCCGAGTGTTATGCGGGAAAGTAGACGCACGACTTTTCTTTTTTTTTTAGAGTGACATCCTGCGCTCTTTCCGCGGGTGATTGGGGTCTGGCCGGTGACAGGCAAATCCAGAAAGACAAGGAGCTCCATGACGATGCACTCTTTGTGCAGTTTGATTGGCTCCGTCGGATGAGTGAAACGGTTAGTGCGTGCCAGCGCGTCGACGACAATATCCCGGGAATGCGCCGCCGGTGGTCCGATCGCGTGGCCCGGGGCCGCTCGAGCAAGACGGAGGAGGGAAGTTGCTGCCAAGAGAGACACGCAATCGTTCGGCGCGTCGGAGGTATATAGAATTCGCGGAATCGACGCAATCCGCGTCCCGCAGTCGCGCGTGCAGCAGGCTAGACGTCCGGAGGTTATGGACGACGTGAGCGATCGAAAGCGTCGCTGTGGTCGGCCTGCCACGATTGGCCCAATGCTGACTGTGATGTTGCCGAAGGATTTCTCGTCGACGGAAATAAACGGAATGTAAAAGTTTTCAGTTTTGGCGGTGTTGGCGGTGGTGCTTTGAGAGCGCAATGATTTCAAGCTTCCACCGTGCTTATTATAAACACCAACGAAATTGTTGTTCGCAAGGTAATGACCTCACAAGAGGGAACTTAGACGGGCGCCACCGAAACATCTCGCCGCTGATACGGTGGCGATATCGCGAGTCTGGACGCTCTTTCGAAGGACGGGCGACGGACGCCTGTAAACTGTCGTAAACGACTATCTTTTTATTGTATATGCGATATAATCTTTTTTTTTTTACTTTTTTAATAGGCGATGCGTCATCTGCTCGCGGTCCTGAAGAGAAAAGTATATCCCTCGCAATATTCTGATAATTTTTTTATGCAAATTTAACGAGACCACATTTTTGGACTGTACTTTTAAGTTGGGAGCTGTACTTTCCTCGGAACATACCAGAAAAATAGTAATACTGTAAGTGAACTACAAGTATATACTCAGAGATACCATACCGAAGCGCTTCGTTGAAAAGCCGTTGTTCAGTTTCATTCAGGATAGCGCTGAGAAAAGACACTGTTCGCGTGTTCCGTTTTAAGTTTGGGGAGCACTTACCTGAAATAAAGTGCAAGTTTTCTAAAGCTGCTTGAAGTAGTACTTTAAGTATTAAGTACCTCAAGCACTTCGCAACACGTGCGTTAAGAAAATTAGCGAGTTGATTTTCTTAAAAAGTTGCTAAGCGGGATATTACAACCCCTTTTTCAACGCGCTCGCTTTGTACGTGGAAACTGCATGACACACGAATACACGCCGTTCAGACGCATGCGGTAAAAGCATCACTTGTCAATGGGAGAAGCCTGCGCAAGCCGGGGTGGAGCGGCTTCGGCTGTAGGATCAACTTGGAGTACCTCGCACAGGGCGGCGCAGGTTTTATTATTTTTTTTCTTTTCTGGATAAGGATGAAAGTACATGAGTGTATATTTGTGAGAGATTGGTGGGAAAGGAGAGTTTTAAGGTGCGAGTGCGTTTACCGAGCCAGGAAAGGTGACATTGATGAGAAAACATTTCCTCAAACATGGGGAGACACTGCGAATGTGGGGTGCGCGTTCGAGGTTTAGCTCAAAACTACCACGGAGCCGAATGGACCTTTTCCGAGAAACGTTCTGCGCACGCGCGAGCGCCCGATGCCAAGCGGCGGAAGTCGGAACGAAAAATCGAGGAAATACGGAATGAGCCTGTGGATAAGCGATTAGGCCAGGTAATTGCAGCATATATATAATTGGGTTACACAAAAAAAGAAAGTGGACGGAAGGAAAAACACAACGATTGGGTGAACGCCACGGGTGCCCATCTTTAAGCTCGCGTTGGGCACGCGACGCAGCTCGGAGAGCGAAGAAACTGGTAGCGTAGCTCCCGGTATGGATTGGTAGCGCATGGTCACTTCCTCGATTGTTAGTTCGTGCAGCCACCGCCTGGTGCCGTCGGTATGTGGAAAAGGTCCATCCACAGTTTTTTATTGCCCACTTCGTCGTGGCCGCGGCCGCGAGTGCAGTCACAAGAAAGTTTGAGTACGTTCTGAATGTCGCAGTGACGACAACGTCACGCGTGCGTTGCCCTCTCAGCTACGAAGAGTCGCAAATATCAACTCTAGCATGCTGAAATGAAATACTTGAATACATCGTTACCTTGAAATTCTTACTGGAGGATATTTTTTAAGCTCATTGCCTCCGCTAGGGGAATATATGAGGCTAGTGGTTGGTCACAATCACTGTATTGCTCTGGTCACAAGAGCTGTCAGTCATCGCGGCCAAGGTCATTGAAACCATTTCGGCCATTGACGTTCTCTTATTATCGCCCTATTCTTACCAATACGGTTCTGGGCCGAAGATCCCTGCCACGGTCGCCGTTGCCGCCCCAGCTCCTCTGGTTGTTCGGCGGCCTGCGCTGCTGGGCGATAGAGTACGCGGAGTTCGGACTTTAGCGTGGTTTCGCTGACTTTCGCCAGGCCGGGCCAAACGTCGGAGCGCGCGTCGTTCCATCACAGCGGCCTTTTACGTCCCGTATGGCGGAGAGAACAAAACGCGGAAATTTAACGACGCACTTTTACTGTGTATATACCACGGCGCCTGGCACGCGCCTCGAACCGGTGCTTTTACGACGCCTTTATTTCTGCTAACTCCATTTCCGGCTTGGTGAACGTCAGAATTGCGCAGTTCCCGCGCACCGCAGCTCGATCCGCGTTTGCTGGCCTTCTTCGTCGGTGCCTCTACGACACTGTATGTAGACGTGGAAACACCGCCCACACAAACGACATTCTGCAAACACTGCCTGAGATCTGTTCCTTTCTTGTATGTGCCGCATTGGTCGTGCAAGAACTGTCTACAGGCATATGAGCGAAGCGTACCCACTTATGAAGCAAACGTACTTCCAACCTGCTCCGCATATAATTGTTTTCGTCGTGTCTGCAGTAAACAGCGTCTCTTCTTTTGTGGAATTTTTCCGTGCCGAGGGACTGCGGCGTATACCGACAAGTCGCGCGGCAACAACTCCGAGCAGCATTGCACACCGGCTCCTGTGACGCATTCTGTTTCCGCTTGGGGGACACTCTGAGACACGCCGGCCGAAGTCGTGTTCCAGGTGCCACAGTTGGGGCTAAGGAATATTTCCGCCCAACTTTGTTTGGTGTGGCCGTATACACCTCTTTCCACCAGGGGCGCAGCCATCTTTGACGCCGTCACTTCTGGTACGCGGTGAAACATCGTTTTCATTTCTCCACGCCGCTGGAAGGTGTTTACGAAAAATGCGGGATTTTCACGCATTCTTGTTTTGCCTCGCCTATTTTTTCTCGCGTATTCCAGGTTGAAACGTTTTGATTTTTTCGTCCCGCATACCAGATACGGAACTCACGAGACATGAGAACAACAGGAAACAGGAAACATCTATAAGAAAGGTTCGAAAGCGAGCAAAGCACCCGCCGTGCGTCTAACCGCTGAAAACGGCACCACGGTAGGGAGCTCATGGGCTCACCACTCGTACAGGCTCGCGTCTAAATAGTGAATTATGCGGAACACAAGTTTGTCTGCCTCTTGCACGGGGATGGCGACGATGTCAGAACGCCAAGCTCTTATTGGCTCATTGAAAAAAACATAGTGGGTAGACCTCGAGGCATCTAGCATTGAGCTGTATACCCACTATTCTTTCAATCAGAGCCAATCATAGCTCGGCATCGCTCTGACGTCATCGCAATCCCTACGCAAGAGAATAGACGGCTCGCTCTCCGCATAACGCAGTCGGGTATTCGTTGACACCAAACGTCATGCGACAAACGAGCGAGGATCGCCGCCGAAACCAATACATGATGTCAAGGCGTCAGTTCCGTGGGCGATTCTTTTCGCGCAAAAATGACGCACTTGCAAACGATGAAAGCCCGAGTGGACTACGGACATACAACAACGTCAGCAAATAGGGTGTTCGCAAAATACGTTCGAACGGTTCGAATGTTGGTCCCAACTTCGGAGCCAGTCGGAAATCAGAGCCATGTCTTCGATCATATTGCTCGTGCCCCGCGACGGTCGTTGGCCCCGTATATAGTTGTGGACGCCGGGAGAAACAAAATGCAGCTCGCCTAGATCGGTGGCCAAGAGCCCGTAGACCGAGCCCGCATCGAGCGCCCGACCTGCATGCGCAGCTGCGAGAAACTCGTTGGTTTTAGAAAAAGATATACGCCATCTCTGAGGAAAAGGGTACAAATTAGTCGCGGGTGAATCCCGCTTTGAGGGCGCGCCCTGCCGTCACGGTATCACCCGGGCGCGCGCTTAACTGAAGCATGCTTCAAAGGGTCCTGTAGGGCGGTGCGCGGAAAGGTGTGCTAACAGTCCCCATTAACGGACCCAGCTAATATAAAACGTGTCTACAACATCCTTGAAGTCTTCATCCTTGTATACGAAACCATACAATTAAAAAAAAGAAGACGTTGATTTACCGAGTGTTTTATAAGCGAGGGATGAATGCATAGTTTCCCCACACTCCATCGTATCACCGAAAACGTTTTAATGACACACTAACCCCTCCCCCCTCCTTCCCCGTATCAAAGCAGAAAAAAAAAAGGTGTGGCGTGACACGTCTGCGCGCATGCGCGCAGACGTGTCACTTGACGCGGATCTGGTTCGTACGAACGCACAAAGCCCAGACGCGGTATGAGCAAACGCTGTGTTTCTATAGGGTCCTGCACTCAAGAAACGTGCGAAGTCTAAGCAAAACGAGGGGACCAGCGAGGAGGAACATGACAGACTCCTGATGTCACGGGTGTTGTATAGCTCCTCGTTAGACTGTGCGATCAAGATATATATATTTTTTTTTAAATCACGGGATTAACGTTGTTTCTTTTTTTTCTTTTGTAGTCATAAAAATCGCATTTGATGGATTTTAACGTCTTGCTATCAGTGAAGACATCGGACAGCTTATGCGAATAGCTTCTGGAACACTCCGAATGTTGCGTCGTCATCGCACATAACTCAGAAAGAAAAATGGGAAGGGGGAGGGAAAGGGAGGGGGGGGGGGGGGGGGGCGCGGATACAATGAGGAGCCTTTCTTGACCGGCGATCTTTCCCGCGGAGAAGAAACGCGATATTTGGGCCGCAAATATTCCCTCGAGAGTCAGTCCCATGCAGTCACGGGCACGTTGCTGCTAAAAAAAAGTAACTGTATTGCAGTTACAGTTACTCAAGGGGGAAAGAAAACAACCATATCTTTAAGTGGTGAATGATGTTGATTGAGGCGAAGTTCTGGTGGTGCTTGTCTGCGTAGACGCTGAACCGCAGCATGCCGAGCCTTACGCTCATTTTCATCCATGCGGTCAAATGCTCAAATGCGTATATAACCACGTTCCATAGCACACATTCTCTTTCTGACATGGATGAAAACGAACGAAAGGCTCGGCATGCTGCGGCTCACCGTCTACGCAGACAAGCACCACCAGAGCTTCGCCTCAATCAACATCATTCACCACGTGAAGATGCGGTTGTTTTTTTGTTTTTTGTTTTCGCCCTACACGAGAACGGGAGCACGTGCTCACGTGCTCGTGACCCGACATCGGACGGACATACGGACATGGCTAGCCGATAAGGAGCTTCGCCCCTAAAAGTAACCCTGTTACATTTACAGGTAAAGTGATTGAAAGGGTACCTTGTTACAGTTACAGTTGCTAAAAAAATGTTGCGCCGCTGGTTTTTTTTGCTTATGAAAAATGATTAAAACCTTACAAATATAATTCCATTATTATGTTTTTAAGATAGTGTAGACTGTAGATTGTTGGTAAAACTGTATGCTCTTCGTGCTAATAAATCACTTCTCTCTTTTTTTTTTCGGAAACAGAGTTTCCTTTTTATAATCAATATTTGCACGTTTAATTTCTACTGTTTCATTTTTTTACCGCAAATAAAACCCTGATTCAGATCTTCCCGGTAAATTCACTGCGTGACTAGACGTCGTAAAGCATTTCTAGTTCTTTTCTTTGGCAAAATTACGAACGACTTTAATTCTTCGCAATGATGGTTGATGATCCAGGATGCATCAAAATCCACCGAGCAAACCTCTCCATCTTTCCATCATCTCTATCACTCACGCATGAAAGCAAATTTTAAATAAGCGCGACCACCGTAAGGATGCACCTGTGACCGAAATATATGCTTGGGCTTATCCAAATGTGACAGTGTACAGGCAGTCAGTGAATAATAAGTGCGGATTTCATCAGTGAGAATATGTTAAACGAAAACAATACAAATCTTGCAAATCTGAGGTAAAAATATAATGTAAGCGTAAGTCATTGCGATCAAGCCACCCCGACCCATTCATTGGTCGGATCGTTTTCTACTGCGTGAATAAAATTTTTCATGAAACACGGAGCTTCTCTTGAAAACTAGGAAGTTTAAAGTTGCGTCAGTACTGCTCCCTCAAACACGCGTAAAGGAAGCACTTGTCATGCTACAGACGGTCAGTACGTGTAGAACTCTGCGATCTGGCTTGACACAATTTCCTCCACCAGTTCCTAACCAGGTCGGACACTTTAATTTGCACTCCATTCCAGCCCCCCCCCCCCCCCCCCCCCCCCCCCCCCCCCCCCAACTAGAGTAGACCACCAGGCTTACCCAGAACGCAGACATCTGTAAATCGGACTGGTTCCAAATGCTTCTGGTCCCGGCTAAAGGCGGTCTTTCATCTACGAAGAAACACGAGAAAGCAGGATGACTTGCGTGTCAAGCGAAGGCTTTTTCTCGAGTGACAGGACCTGGGAAGCAAATAAATGGGTTTGAGTCGGTGGCATACGGGAGAAGAGATGAGGCCGGTAATTGGCTAGGGGAAAAAAAGAAAAAAAAGAAAAGAGGAAGGTGGGTGGGGTGGGGTTAGAATAAGGCCGGAAGTCGTGATTCGTGAAAGCGCGTCTGGGAGTTGGGCACATCAAAATAGAGGGAAATATATGCTTAGTGGCAAAGGAATCTGTCCGTCTGTGCTTAGACCTCCGTCTGTTTTATTATTTCCACTGGGCCATACGCCACGGGCGTGTAAACAACGATAAAAAAAATTATTTTCAGGAAAAACATTTGCTCCCTCGGTCGGAAAAAAAGAAAAGATTTAAAGATGCCGCGTTTTGTTCCATCTTTGCGCGGCATCTTTAAAGCCTCTATCCATATCGTTGGTTTTTCAAAGATAATATAAAAAATAGATATGTCAAATAAAAGACTACCACGGCAGGAAAAAAAACAATTTTACCACAAACATGTTCCACACATCAATCATTTCTCTAACCAATGAGAGCCTAGAAACGGAGCGTAGCTAGCTAAGCACCTTTCGGTAATGGGCGGGACTTAGAGCAGAGCTACCTCCGCCTAATTGACGTCTGGCGGCGTAAATAATACGACATGCTGTATTTAATTTTATTTGCTTCGAATCTTCTTTATACAGAATACGTGTCTTACTTAAACCCTTCAATTTTTTTTAAAAGTTGCAGTCACACACGCTTGTACGTCGTAAAAAACAGGAAGAAAAAAAAATTGGTGTTTGTAGCCGACATTATGATAGTATTACCCGCAAACACGCCTCAAGTATGTTCAAAGCAAATTCAAATTAAAATTCATATTTAAATTCCGACTCATATTCTTTATTTTTCTTCCAAAGTGAAGAGAGGAGGGGGAGAAAAAAATCAATTTAGTATAGTTGCTTGGCAAAGCCTCTGCCTCCACCAACAACAGCAACAACAGCATATGAGAAAAGTAAGAAAACGCACAGTTTGACAGAATCGTAGACAGAAAGTATAAGAAAACAAATGAACATTGAATAGTAACGTGCATTCTGTTTGCATCATACTTCGGTAGTAATTCAATTACAGCAATTAAATCACTGTAATTTAATTACTTTTTTTGGTTATTTGTAATTGTACTTAATTACTTTGGGTTAAAGGGAATTGTAATTGTAATTTAATTACTTCCAAGCGCCAGTAATTGCAAAATGTCAGGCACAATTACAATTACTATCGCAAAACGTTGAGGCGCCAACGGAACCTCCCTGAAAGCCTCAGTGCCCGCACAAGCGGCCTAGCTCTAGGTGAACAACTCGCTTAAAGAGAGGCACTCACACACACGCACAACATAACCAGTGTCGCATTGTTTTTTTTTTGTTTTTTTTTTTGTTACTTACACTGCGGGCTGAGAAACAATCCTCTTTGGAGCCTACCTCAACGGCGCCGTGTAGCGCCGTCTGCTGTGCGAGCAGAAAACATTAGCGCAAACATGCCAAAATATTGAAAAAAAAAAAATTGAGCTTCAGCTTTTAGCCGAGGTTGGGATTTTTAATTGTCTATGTACTTACTTTTCTTTACTCTTTGCCAGATTTTTACGTCCCTCTTTTAGTGCTGTCGCATATTTGAATCTTTGTATTATTTTCAAGCTTATTTCCTGTTTGTTTTACTTTGTTTTTGGATACTATTTGCATAAGCATTTTGGAGACTGACCTCGCACCTGTAAATATTGTCACCCATGATTCGGGAGTGCCGATTCGTTTCCTATGTATTTCTGAGCTATTATAATTTCAATTCAATGTACACTCTGAAAAAATCCCGTGCGTCTTCTTTTCCGCGCAACACTCGGGGAGCCAATCACCGCAACCTACGGAGACAGCTCAGACAATGACGATACCGAAACATATGTTTAGACCAGAAAACGCCGTCTGAGTTGTGACATTAAGCAGTGCAAAACGTCACGCTTGCATTGCTTAATGTCACAACTCAGACTGCGTTTTTTGGTCTAACCATATGTTTCGGCATCGCAATTCGCTGAGCTGCCTCCGTAAGTTGCGCTGACTGGCTCTCCGAGTGTTGTGCGGGAAAGTATACGCACAGACTTTTTTAGAGTGATATGCAACTTGTTTAGTTATATGGCCTAAGTCGGGTCGCTCTCAGAAACAATTGTAAGTGTAAAGACATTGCATTACTTTTTAAAATTAATTTCTGTAGTTATAATTAATTACTTTTCACGTAGTAGTAATTGTAATTGTAGTTTAACTACTTTGTGAAGCCGAGTAATTGTAATTGTAATTAAATTACATTTTGAAAGTAATTTACCCTCGCATGGTTTGCATACAAGTACTTTTAACACTGGCAGATCCCTAGATGAATTGCGTGCGCGTAATTACAGACGTAAAATATAAGAAAACTAATTAACGTATAATCCTAGTAACACGTACATTCAGTTTGCATTCGAGTATTTAAACACTGACAGCCGTCCTAAATAAATAGCGTGCGTACATTTTTTCCTAGTTGCAGAAATGTTGTCTATGTTCGGTTTGTTCAGACGATTTAAAAGAATAAGGGTAGTGTTTATCTTAGCATTTCAATTGCAAAGTTTGTCCTGGAGGACGGCACTATTCATTTTTATGCACAGCGCGGGATTCGTAAACCAGTTCTCTTCGCTGAGGGCTGGCTATTGTTAAATAAACATTGTCGTTGTTTCGAAAGGTGTTTTTTTTTTTTTTTTTTTTTTTTTGTAAAAAAAAGAAAACGGCAAGGTTGTAATCGTAATTAGGGCTGGGCGTCGATTAAAAATGTTAACCGGATGAATCGCCCCCTTTTAGTCGATTAATCAACCTATGAATCGGTCTCATTCATTTCCAAGCAAAATATTTATTTTTAAAAGACAAAATTACACTTTTTTTTTTTGCTTCTGCTGAATATGCGATAAAGGGCGCAATATACAATTTTGATTATGAATCAACTTCGATACGTCGTTGAGACCAGTTAAAAACACTCTCACACATACAAATAATTAGATCAGCTGCATGAGGCAAAGAGGTTCGTTGATAATCTCCGGCAAGTGCGGCCTCCTTTGATTGTTCCCAATAGTCTTTGCTGCTCTAAACGGACACTCGCACGGCGTTGAAGTGGCCGGGACAGTGTAAGCTTCTGCACTTGTCTGGAGTTACAAATCTCACCCTTAAAGTTTACTTCACGTTATAATTTCACCCAAAGTTTGCCCTTCACATATTTGTATTCATCCATGTCTGCGTGGTGAAAGCATTTAATTTTTACTTTCTTTTGTTTCGTCAATATTTTACCGATTAACCGGTTAAAAAAATAATCGCGATTAAAGCATTAAACGATTAATCGGTAGGTTGATCGATCATTTGCCCACCCCTAGTCGTAATGACTCAGGCTTTGTACCGTATTAAATTTATTACGAATAGTGGCTTCGAGTGGCTGTCGTAATACCAGAAAACCGTTCGCGTGGTATTTGGTACGAATCACCTTTTTTTTGTGTAGATTTTGAATTTGTGCAATATTTGTGTACGTCGTCTTTCCCCAAACTAAAAAAGCGGTAGTTATAATGGGAGTAAGAATGATAATTATAGATGAGCGGCAAAACCGAAATGGGAGTATGTCACGACATTTATCCGTTATACCAACCCTGGAAAGCTTTTTATACATATATGTAGCACCGTTTCATCTCACATCATATAACGATTAAAGACTATACCAATAACTTTTACAGATTTTATTTACTATACCTATTTTATTTCGATCGA
Organism: Ixodes scapularis; assembly: GCF_016920785.2. Lineage (NCBI taxonomy): Eukaryota > Metazoa > Arthropoda > Arachnida > Ixodida > Ixodidae > Ixodes > Ixodes scapularis. The sequence continues at coordinate 82,323,117 of NW_024609846.1, read as the reverse complement.
GAAAAATATTGACCATACGAAAGCTCTTTGTGTTCCGTTTTGTTCTTAGCCCGAGACAGAGGCAGGAAAAGAGGAAAGTTTCAAAGTAGAAGAAAAATGAACAGTCCTCTTTTCCTGCCTCAGTCTCGGGCAAAGAACAAAATGGTTAACATCCACGAGCTCGCCTGCCCAATCACTACATTGTCATTGTGTTCCGTGCTTTCAATAAAAACATCCTTCGTTTTGCTCGTATTTAGTTGCAATGACTTTGCTATCGTCAAAGCATACAGCCTATCAAGAAATTTATTTGAACTTTTTATAATTTGATTGGTGTGATTCCCTGAAAAAAAAAAGACACTTGTATCGTCGGCGTAGGTAATAAACCTTACATCACGATGTTTACAGTAGGCTCGTTCGATTTGCCTGCACCTGTGCACCAGTGCAGAAAAAAATGCAGGGCAATTTACTTCCGGTATGTGTATTGGGATACGACCGGAAGCTCTTATCCCAATACCCATACCGGAAGTATGTGTATTGTAGTGTAGGGCAATTGTACATATATCGTATATCACCCTACACTTTTCTGCACCGGTGCAGGCGATGCAGGTAAAGCGAACGAGCCCATTGTCGTTTACGTACAAATTCAAAAGAATAGGTCTCAGTATACTGCCTGGAGGTACCTCTGCCTTTTGTAGTCTTGAATCAAATAGTTGCTTATCAATGTCTACGCATTGCTTGAGGTCACGAAGATATTTTAAGCGCCTTCAGGCAATACCACAAGTACCATAAAGGTGTAACCTTTGGAGCAGCGTTTCGTGATTTAGGCAGTCAAAAGCCTTTGAGAAATCAATGAATGTACCCAGTGTTTCCAGCTTCTTTTCGATACCATTTAAAATTACCTTCTTTTGCTTCACGAGTGCAATTTCCGTCGAATGACCCTTCCTAAAATCATACTGACTGAAAGTCTTAAAAAATTGTTCACAAAAACTATTTAACGTTTGATTGATGACTTTCTAACAGTGTCGTAGGCCTTACCGAAGAAAACTAACGAAATAGGTTGCTCGTTACTTACAAATAAAAGGAACGCATTACCGACCTACGCTACCTCAAAATAAAAAGAACGCGTTACCGACCTACGGTACCTCAAAGTAAAAGGAACGCGTTACCGTTATTTTTACCGATAAAAAGTAACGCACATTCTTTTGCGTTACTTTTAAAATTATGAATTAACACAATTTAATTTTTTGACGGCACAAGAAACATTATGTTCATGCAGAAAAAAATATAATTACTTTATCTTCTTTACGGTTTCACATAAATACTCACAAGAACAGACGCAAAGAAAAACGCAAAAAGTCTCCCAAAAATTCACATTGTTTGACGCCTAAATACACGAAAACAATATGGAAGTATATTTTTTATTAAGTTTTGGGGAGAAGTAGAGTAACGTAACTACGTTAGCCATTACTCGAAATAAGTAACGCAAGTACGTTACCCGTTACTGTTTTGAACAAATGACGAGTCCGTTCTTACGTTACCGAAAAAAGTAACGCGTTACCGCCAACACTGATTTGTAGTCCTTTAGAAAATACCGGTAAAATGGAAACAAGTCTATAATTTCCCAAAATAGTTTTATCTCTGGCTTCGTAGAAACCAGATACCTTTGCTACCTTCTTTTTTTTCTTTTAATGGAGAGTTTGCTCAGTATTAGACTAAAAATATGCGTCACGCATGGAACGATTTACCGTAGTACATACTGAATTGGTTTAATTTGAAGATCATCAGTGTCGTAGCTTTTACTATATTTTAGATTTTGAAACACCGAAAGTAGATCATTTTAAACAGTAGGAAAAACAAGCAAACTATCTTTAGCACTCAGTATACATGTCTCGAAGCATCCTCTGAATGTATACATGCCTTGGACAAGCTCAACAAAATACTGCCTGATTTTTTTTTTCTGCTAAAGCCACGCCACTTGCTTCTAAGCCGTTACTTTTACTTTTTCTTGACCTCTCTTCTTTCGAGCTATGTTTGAAAAAGATTTTTATTTTTTTCCAAACAACATCCGTTTCTTTTATTACCTTCAAACAAATTAATGTAGCATTTTGTTTTATCCATATGCTTTCGATCGCGTTCCACACGCACAACTCATTCAAAAGCTAGTAGTCGCCGCTATAAATTTACCGGTATTTAGGGGGATCGAAAGCCTACCTCACTAATCATCCTCAGTTTGTAGAAGTTAACGGTGCTAGACCTAGTACACTAAAAGTCACGTCGGGGGTTCCCCAGGGGTCCGTGCTGGGACGGGTATTATTTTTAAGTTACATTAATGATATTGCAGTCAACATTAGCTCTAAAGTTACCACTCGCTTATTCGCAGACGACTGCTTAATTTATTCCAGAATTGTGTGGCCTGAAGATCAGATCACTTTGAACTTAGCGTTAGAAACTATAAATGACTGGTGCAAACTGTCAAAAATGCAAATTAACCCCCAAAAAACTGTATTCTCAAGAATCACAAATAAGATTAAAAACGTATTTGTTTTTGATTAGGAACTTGACGGTAGTCCACTAGCGTTTGCCAGTAATTTTAGATACCTAGGTGTAACCGTGTCTAGAGATATGAGCTGAAAATCCCATATCAACAACTTGACAAGCACCGCTGAAAACAAATGTGGTTCTTGAGACGTAACCTCAAATTATCAACTGAGGAAGCAAAATTAACTGCCTGCTTAACATTTATACGCCCCGTCTTGGAATATGCGAGCACCGTGTGGGACCCATACAGAAAAAAACAGATTGAAAAATTAGAAAAGGTACAAAGGAGAGCTGCCAGATTTATCACATCTAGATACCGAAGGACTGAGTCTGTCAGTGTGATGCTCACCCAACTAAACTTGCCGCCATTGGAAGAACAAATGAGTGTAGCGAGATTAAAACTTCTGTATTTGATACAAAGCAGAAGGTTAAACATAGATTCGCTGCGATATTAAAAGTCTCGCCCTATTAGAGGACTTCGGGGCGGTCATACCAAAATGCTGATGCCGATGAAAGCCCGAAACGACATTTTTAATTATTCTTTTTTTTTTTTTTTTTTCCGAGGACCATAGCTGAGTGTAACAACTTCCCGCAAGATGCTTTTGCATGTGACACCGTTGAAGGTTTTGAAGCCGACCTTAGAAGCCTCGCCCAACAACAAATATAATGTATTTTTCGTTCATTTTCTTTTATGTGTTCTTTAGTTCGCTTACATTTATATACGTTTCAATGCATCTGTGTCTGAACCATTCATGTGCTTATCATTCCTGGAAGTGTGCTTTAAAAATTTGCTTATTTTACTAATAACCCACTCCTGTAACTGCCAATAGGCCAACAGTAGGAATAAATAAATAAATAAATGTATGCTGCGAAGATGTCTGCCGCCCGTTTTTGTATAACCAATGTGACCGTCGTACAAGAAAGACCTCAGATAGTGACGGCAGGCTGTCTCTCGCGTGAGGCATTATCAGTGTGACCGCTTCTTTTGCCGAACGCTGCGTCAGAAACACGAACGAATAATTCGCGGTATCGTCGTCCTCATTGTGTTAGTTCTCAACTTAGCCGCTAGGGGCGCGACGGTATCTCCTCCCCAATAGCAGGGATCACTTCAAACAAAGAGAGGTCCGGTGCACTGCAGACTCGACAGGATGGGATATTCAACACGGGTAGACACAGGTCCCACCGTGTTCGAGGAAAGAGGTCGTTTGTGCGGCAGCGGGCCTGCCAGTAGTCGAGTATCACGGCGAGCACGGTCCGTAAACACATTCCCGAGACAAATAGGCTCGGCCAGATCGTCTCCTCGGGGTAAAGAAGCGACATCGTCTCCGTCGGAGCCCCGCGCGTGCGTCGCCTCGCCGAGTGGCCCCGCGCGTCAGCAAGGCATGGCACTGCATTACCATCGATCGCACGTCACACGGCCGCTGCGAGAGTCAACACACGCGCGGATCGGGAAGGGAGCGAACGGCTCGGCTCGCCGCAAGCTGCGTCCGCCCCATCGCGCGCCTGAAAGCGATGCGGTGCGGGCGAAAGGAAGCCGCGGAGGCCGTCCTTGTCTTTCCCGGCTGGTTTTGCCGAAAGCTAGTTGCACGACACTTCCGCCTGCCGCGTCCCCGGTTTTGCGGTCAGGCGAGAGACCGCGCATTGTTGCACGGGGTCGAGACGACGTCGCATCGGCGGCCATCGGGGTGCCGGCCTCCTTGCTGAGCGCGTATCATCTGCGGCGTACATTTCGGACCTTGATTTTACGTTTTCTCGGCAAGAACAAGTAGAAAGGACCACCGCGGCACGGCACGAATACGGCTCGCGCGAACCATCTACCCGTACTGTTATTTAAACCGTGAGATGCGGTGGTAGTGCGAAGACACGTGCGTCCCCTTCTTTGCAACGCTTGCAGTCGGCCGAGTGTGTACATGCGCTGCACAAAATAGAAACAACGCGAGAAACGTGAGGGCAGGCAGACAACGGCCATAGACGCGGCGCTGACGCTCCACTGTCGTTTTCGTTTCCTCCTTTTCCCGCATAAATTCCAGCTTTTCTTGCTTGTTTGTTTGTTTGAACCTTATGCTTCATGGCTTACAGTGTTCCGCAACGCCGCAATGGCAGGCCTCGTTCGAACGCAAACAACCAGTGTTCTCGACGCCTTTGTTATTTTATTGTTTTATTCTTCTTTTATAGTTAACACACCGGTCCGACAGAGGCGAACTAGTGCAGCGACGGCCAGTCCGACTGGTGCATTCGAAATTCCCGACTACTGGCGAGGCAACTGTTGCGCGGGTTCTTTCGGCGGGATGGCAGTGAACCGGAGTAACTGTAGCACATAGATAGAACCATCGTTGCAGGCCACGAGGTCACGGAAGCCTTCGCCGCACTAGTTGGGGTGACGTGCCAAATGCACATTGCTTTAGGAGAATTACACAGTAGGTGCAGCGATGCGATTGCTGCGCCAGTTGCGCAAAGTCGCCCCAAAGCATTAGCCTGCTACCAACATAAGCTTACACATCTTAACCAAAAATGAGAGGAATTTGCATCAACATTGCACCAAACGTTAATAATTTCACTCTATCATTACGAAAAGCAATGCGGACCACAAGTTCGTCTGCTACTTTCGCAGGGTTTGTGGTGACGTCAGAACGCCGAGCTCTGATTGGTCCTGATTAAAGGATAGTGTGTAGACCTCAAGGCAGCTTGCTTTGAGCTACCGACTATTCTTCAATCAGAGCCAATCAGAGCTTTGCGTTCTTACGTCACCACAACACCTGCAAAAGTAGCAGATGAACTTGCGCTTCCCATAGCTCTCGCGTCTCCAGACTGACAAATCCTTACAATAGGCGTGTGTGAGTTCTGAAAACTCTCCGTCATCGCATCGAATCGAATCAAGTAATATTTGATTTGATCTTGGCGTTAAACGCTCAGAGACCGTCCTCGTAGGTATCGCAATCTCCCTCCTCGTTCGTGGTGGGAATAACCAGAGCCGTATATGTTGAGAGTTTGGCCATTGTTGGGAAGTATAGAAGACAAATGAGGAGGCGCCATTGGTCGAAAGCGGGCTGGGCGTGTTCCAGGGCGTCTTCACAAATTCGAACGTGGCCAACCAGCAGCCGGAAATAATACCCTGGAGGTGGTCGCCAGAAACAAACCTAATAAGTGCGTCGGAGTAACTCTCGCTGACTGAAAATGTGGTGCACGTGATGTTTCAATCATGGTCATCCAAAATCATGGTGAAAGAGTGCGACTAGCGGAACGATCGATATAATTCCTACGCCAAGCGCCGAGGGCCGTGAATCTGCCGTCCGAGCGGTCACACTCTGTCCGAGCAAAACAGAGTTGAGCGGCGCGCATTCGTTTCTTATATCTTTCTGCATGATCATGATCGAAACATCACGTGCACCCTAATTTCAACCTTGAAGGGTTACCACACTTTACTTTTAAACACTTATTAAAACCATATACCAACATATACCTTTTATTAAAACAGTTTCTCGCTGCCACGGCTAGGGGATTCTTTTAGGCTTCTGGTTGGCCAAGGGAGCATGTCAAGCCCACTTTCTGCGTCTGGTGCACGGCCTGGGTCTGCCCGCACCTCCCTTTGACCCAGCCATGTACAAATTACTCAAAAAAGGTAGCTCAGTTAAGTTACTCAGTATCCACGCCAAAAGTAATTGGAGTAGAGCACAAATTACGCATTTGTAATAGTAATTGAGTAAACTACTAACTACTGTAAAAGTAGCGAGTTACTTTGAAGTTACTTTCGAAGTTACTTTTTTATATTTTTCAGGTAGCAAAATGAACAGCAGTTTTGATTTGCGAAAAACCCTGCGAGCCTAAAATAAATGCAGTCATTTTATGGGTTGCGTTTTTACCAAAATAGTTTATTTTCTCGTAAAAGTAATTGACTTTGAAAGTTCTTGATAGGAGGGTTTTTCCCAAGTCCTCCTGAAGACGTCCCCAGCCAATCTAAAAAGACGTTCCACCGTCGCGCTGGATGGAACGGCAGCGTTGAATTTGAGAAACATGCTGTGCAGGGTCGGGTAAGCGGGTGTCGGCATCTTAGATGTTCATGACGAAACATGTAAGGTTCGCCTCGGCTAAGAGGGTCTTTTATAACAAACGCTCCTCCTTTTTTTTTTCTGGCAATTTGAGATTATTATGGCTGGTCCCTCTTTATTCCCACAACGTTCGGAGAGTACGCTGAGCAAGTGCACCTGACCATCAAGGGTTTAAGACTCCCGCCGCGCCACGACGATGAGATCATCCGGACGACTGCGCGTCTCGTTGCAGTGCTAGTGCTACGATACTGACAAAAAAAACATATTTTTAAGGAAGTGTACTTCGCCGCTGACGCCGGGTCCAACAAAAGGATCTCCCAAGGGTGACCCGCAATCCTCGCCGGCGACTACGGTGTCCTGATGAGCCTGACACACCTGACAAGTAAATCGTTTTACACAAAGGGGTCTTCCTGGCGTGGAAGGTCGGAAGGACGCGAAGGATTACGTGAACAAGCATTGTCGCTCGTACAGTTGCAGCTGGAAGCGGGAACGTGCTCCCATGAGCGGATTATCCGTGTCTACGTTTGTGCGCGTGGGAGTTAGGCTTTGCAAAAGCGTAAGCGCTGACGACTAGGCGACCATGGGAACAGGCGCACAGCTGCGAGGTCATTCCAGTGGTGCCTCCCGTGGAACCCCCAAAATGCTTGAGTCAGAACTCAATAAAGGCAGACAACATGAAAACCACAACAACCCTCGGAGCGTCCTGTCTTTCACAGTTGCAGCTGGAGGCGCGGCGCCTACGTGCAATGCCGGATTAAGTTAATACCCGACCGCGGCTGTCAAGCTTGTCTTCCTGCGTTCGTGCGTGCCGGTGTTATGTTTTGGCTGCTCGTCGCCACGTTGGCCCAAGGACGCCTGTTATGCAGTTTGTACGGTTGCCGAGTATAACCGCCCAATTCAGAAACCTCACTCAAACTGCACTCAAACTGAAGGGCCCCTCCACTTCCACGAGGAAGGCGCGAGGGCCGGCGCTGGCCAATCGCGAGGACGGATCTGCCGTCGCGATTGGCCAGCGCCGGCCCTCGCGCCTTCCTCGAGGAAGTGGAGGGGCCCTTCAGTTTGAGTGCAGTTTGAGTGAGGTTTCTGAATTCGGCGGTAAGTGCATGGGAACGGAATGTGAGGGGGCCCCTTGTTCGGGAATGCCACTTCATGTGCCGGCGTCTCATTTATTTCTGCGCTCAAACTTTTGTGATGAGCAAAATTAGCACGAGATTACGAAAAGAGTTAGTAATTTGAGTAGAAGTTACCTGAAAAACGTAGTTAAATCAAACAACTAATTATTTTAATAAAGTTGTAATTGAAAGTTACCAAGTTACTCGAAAACGTAGTCAAACTACAGATAGTTTGAGTAGAGTATAGTTAAACCACGTCCAAGTCTGCGTTTGACCAAACTCTATACACGACTCCGGGAATAACTAGCTTCGTTGAGTGCGCTTCTCACCAGCATCGGTGGGCAGCGAAAAAGCAACACCCGCGGAGTAGGCCTCGAGATTCCGCGTGTCTAGCCTCCCCGCAGCGCAGTCGGGTGCCAAGGAGAAAAGCTCCGCTTCAGAGTGGAATTGGGAACGCGCGCGCGTCGGGGATCTAAATATAAATATTGAAATAAAAACTGGGTGAATCTTTTCGTGACAACCCTACCTTTGAGCAACTTTAGCGAGGAGATGTATGAACTTAATCGGGTGTGGCTAGGTAACGCCCGGTGGATTCAGTCAGTGAGAATACAACTACCAGCCAAACGTCTAATGGAACGTTTGAATCGTATCACTTTCCCTTCTATACTCCGTTTCAGCTTAGGTCGAGACTCAGCCGATGAGCTAATGGTACCAATCAAACTGCGTCAGAAGCACAAGTCGAGTGGCCTTTCATATTTATGATTGATTCACCGATGATAGAACACGTGTAGAAACACGGGAAAAACATGGCGCGCATTTGATACCGTCTGATTGGTCCCATCAGCCCGTGGCGTCGGCTGCATCTTGACTAATTAAGGACAAACGAAGCATAGCCAGCCAGCCATAATTTAGTTTGTAAAATGTATGCGCTGCATGAACCGTTGTTCGAATCCAGGGCGCGTCCCTTCATTTATCAGGAGTTTTTTTAATCGCACTCAAACGGCCGTCATCAGCTCTTCTTGCAGCCTCGCCGCATCCGACGACGACCGGCTCAAGTTTCAAACGCCGGCACTTAACAACACGACCCGCGATGAAATTGCTTTTCGAAAGAAAGTTAGCGAGTGTTCGCGCGCAACGAGACACCGCGTCAAATTCGCGACCCCTCGCAATAAGCGGATTATAAGTACACATGGCGCGCACCCTTTGAAGCGAACGTCTTCCCCGCTCCTCTTATTACCGCAATTTTCTACCTTTCTGTTTCACTCCCCCCATATTTTGGTGTTTTCTTCTCGTCATCGTGAAATCTTGAGCCGACCGCGCCAGCAAAAGCGAAAGCTAGAAGACATAAAACAAAAACAAAACGTAATGATTTTCAAGAAGCGGCCCTAGAAGCGACTCGTCAGCCCATTTGACAATAATGACACCTCGGTCATCCCCATCCCCCTCTCCCTCCTCCCTTCTTGCTCAGATCCCCGTCGGCGTCTTGTCTTCGCCGACCGAAGCCTCTTATTGTTTGGCCCCCGGCCCTCGATCGCCGAGAGCGACTCGACAAAAGTCCCGTACTGATCCCTAACCTTTCAATCGACTCGATTTTTCTTTTCTCTACTCTGTGGGCTGATTGATTTCTTCTTCTTTCGTCCCCCGTGAATTGTGCGTCTATACGTGCATTTTTCGTCTGCGATACTCTACAAAAAAATGTCCGAGCACACTGAAAACCAATCACAGCGACCTCAGGGGGACGGCTCGGCGAGTGACGGTGTCGAGAAAAAACGGTTATAGCTGAAAAAGAACATTCCGATATTTGCCATCTGCGCGCTGCCATGTTTGTCTACTCGGCTGTAGGGTGCGTTCTATACTCCGTTTCACCTCACTCACCCTCACTCGCCCTCACTCACCCTCACCCTCACAGCCACACTCACCTAAGCCCCTCACTCACCCTCACCCTCACAGCTACACTCATCTTCAGCCCCTCACTCACCCTCACCCTCACAATCACACTCACCTTCAGCCCTTCACTCACCCTCACTGCCCTCACGCATTCATCGCCCTCACGCCCCTCACGACCCTCACGCCCCTCACCGCCCTCACGGCCCTCACCGCCCTCACGGCCCTCACCGCCCTCACCGCCCTCACGGCCCTCACGCACTCATAGCCCTCACGCCACTCACCGCCCTCACGGCCCTCACGGCCCTCACCGCCCTCACGGCCCTCACCGCCCTCACGGCCCTCACGGCCCTCACGGACCTCACCGCCCTCACCGCCCTCACCGCCCTCACGGCCCTCACGCACTCACAGCCCTCACGCCACTCACCGCCCTCACGCCACTCACCGCCCTCACGGCCCTCACCGCCCTCACCGCACTCACGGCCCTCACCGCCCTCACCGCCCTCACGGCCCTCACGCCACTCACCGCCCTCACGCCACTCACCGCCCTCACGCCATTCACCGCCCTCACGCCCCTCACCGCCCATGCGGCCCTCACACCCCTCACGCCCCTCACGCACTCATGGCCCTCACGCCACTCAGGCCAGCTTCAGATGGGGCAATTTCACCCAGAAACTTTACGTCGCAACACCAGCAACACGGGCCGCCCGCGAGCACACGCAGCAACGAATTGCTGCAATTTGCCATCGTCATCATAACATTTTATTTTTCTTGCACTATTTAGACACAATTACGCGTTATAAACGTGTTTTTATGCATTTAAACCTCGTTAAGAATATTAATGCACCTTTCTGAAACAGTTTATTTCCAAAAAAAACGATCGATTTCAAACCAGAACCAAGTCATTCGGTGTCATCATCACCGGCACGAGGTATCGCGTGAAACTTTTGCGTCCCTGATTGGATGCAGCCGCTTCAAACGTATTCGAATTGCTACGAGTTGCTTGCTTATTTCGAGCCGGACCCGATCTCAGCAATTCGTGTCGATCTAGGGAAAGCTACACTCTTAGAAAAAAGGGTCAGTATAGTCCTCCCTAAAGGGAGGAACGCTCTTGACACATATGTTCCTTCAGAAAGGGAGAAACTTTCGTCCCTTAAGCAGGGGAGGAAAAGTTCCTCCGTCGACTGCATCTCATTATGGCGGCCACGAATCGAGCAAATCGAGCTCGGTAAGGCTTAACGAGAAGACTAAGTCTATTGCACGAAGCGAGAGGAGCAGGAAATAAAAACGTAACACGAGCTTTCCGCGAACTGTATTTATTTCCGAAGTTTCTTTACCCCTGCAGGTAAAGAAACTTACGTTTCGAAAGCATGCAGTCACTCAGTCTTCTCATCGTCAGCACTGCGATGTTCAACGGAGACAACCGGCACTCAATTCGCGCACTTCATGTCCTACCTTTGCTATTCCTCGAGCCACAATTCCTTCGTCAACCGTAGCGTCGACCGCACATCACGGAGGAGTGAAAATCATTCGCCCGCAAAACCAAAAGCCGCTCTCAAAAAAAAGCAAATCCGAAGCAACCTCTTGGCTTATCTCAGCACGGTAACACGAAATTATGGCGTAGCCGCGTAGCGTAAAAGGATGTTAAATCGCTTGCCACCAGATGGCAGGGTCAAGCAGAGTAATCGCACGTAGCTAGGCTAGGTGGCGCTAGGTACCGCCCAATTCATGTTTTGCAAAAAAATGTTTTTATTTTCTTACGCCACAATTGCATTTCCTTTTCTTCGGAATCTCTAACACATGTAGACACGTTGCGCACACTACAAACATCAGGTCAACATATATTGAACGCATACACAGGCATCGCACATACAAACATCAATACAACAGCACACTACCCCGATCACTAATAGCGAGCCCTGCGTTTCCGTCTTTTATAGTGGTCGTTTTGAACGTGCGGAATTTTTCGGTGACTCCCTAAGCAAAAAAAAATATTCCGAACATGTTCATTTTTTTCCAGCAATGTCATACATCTGAGGCTATTTTTAATGGCTCAGGGGATGAATCTCTTATTAAAAAGAAGACGCTCAATCATGCCATAATTATTTGAAAGCCAATAAATCGAGACGCTCCAATGTGGTTCCAAGCCATGAGTTTGTTTTCCCGCATGGCCCTTCGTAGCCAGTATTTATATTGTAGTGTTCGTTTTTCTATTTGTGCTGTTCGCGCAAAGCTGCAATTGCCGTCTTGAATTAATCTCTGTAGAGCGGATATCCACTCAGCTGGAAGTGATGCTTCACGGGCACAGAAATCGCTTTTCGATCAACTTGAATGCAGTCAAAGCCGCGACTTCCGACAACTGTTAAGTGTACGGAGCTGCGCCGTTGCGAGCTCGAAAACTTCTAGCGCTCATCCCAGCGCGCCACTTAGAGGGCAGTTTCTACAGGAACCGTAATATATTTAAACAGTAAAATAAAGGATAGCGTTTTTTTTTCGATTTTGCCTGTCTTTTTTTTTTCTATGCTAACTTCCATTATAAATATACGTACTTTCCGTCATACTTTCGTAGTGTTGTCTTTTCCCCAGAGCGCAATCGCTCTCGGGGACCGACAGTCACATTGGCCACTGTACGATAGGAGCTTACCGTTCAGACCAGCGTTCCAACATGACTATCCACACGTCGATCGACTGCACCTAATCCCTCAAGTGGTTTTAAACTCTTTAATGTAAAGCGGAATGTCATCCTGCGACACCCCGGCCCCTCCGATAACGGCCCGACCAGCGGCATCAATGCCCGACAGTTTACGTCATCTCATCTTGTTGTTACACCACTGATACGCGAACACACGGTCACATCGGCGATAATTCCAGTCTTCTGTTCACAACCCACAACACTGCCATCACGATGTCGCTGACACGAAGAAATACAGAACCACGTTGACGATGTTGCTGACACGCAGAAGAATCACGTTGAACGCCGGTTGGCACTCGGCTCGGGACAACGGAACCGAACTCAGCACGGAAGACACCCAGGCAGCCGGCAGGAAAACCTGCCTTCCTTGGACGCAGTTCCCGCGATTTCCATAACGTCGAAAACGTCGACACAGTTCCTCGTGGTTTCGCTGCTGTAGTTCCGCGTCTGTCCCGCAAATTGGAGACGGCCGTCTTACCCAGTGTATGTAGCACTGCTGGCACTGCTCCGGAACTTCGCTGTTTCTAGCGGCTTCGTTAGCTCATTTGATAAAATTAGTGGTAAAAACGTCAATGCAACCGAAACGTTCTGCACGTTTGGACTAGAAGACGGAATTACAGGCGGCCTTCGCTGCCGCTGAAGCTCAATCAACTCAACATTAATTTATTAAACAACGTGCGCGATGTGCTCGAAAAACGAAACCGAAAGAAGATGGGTCGGGAGGGCGAAAGCTTTCTCCGGTCTGCCTGGAGGAGGAAAACGTCTCGGAGAATAATAAGGACTTTAATTTTCCTTTCATCGGTCTGGGTTTGTTTATGTGTGTTTTGGTAAACACACAAAAAAAAAAAAAACTTTACAAAAAAGAAAAAAAAAAAAAAAAAACCCACTCTCCTGGGGATCGAACCGTTGACCACTTGGTCAGTAGCGCGATGTTCTACCCCTGCGCCAACTGAACAAGGAGGAACTTGCCCTCCTCCTTTCATCTGAACTGCCGTTCCTCCCTTCTCTGGGCAACTTGTCCGCAACAAGGAGGAACAGTCGCTTTTGCTACCTTTCTCCTCCCTTTTTTCTTAGAGTGTAGAGAACAACCCACCATTAACACCAAAATTGCTGAGAAAGATGCTCGATCTGAAGGGGGCCTCGCGCACTCACCGCCCTCACGCACTCATGGCCCTCACACACCTCATGCACTCACCGCCCTCACGGCCCTCACGGCCCTCACGCCTCTCATGCCACTCACTGCCCTCACGCACTCATGGCCCTCACACCCCTCACGCATTCACCGCCCTCACACCACTCACGCACTCATGGCCCTCACGCCACTCACCGCCCTCACGCCCCTCACGCACTCATGGCCCTCACCGCCCTCACGGCCCTCACCGCCCTCACGGCCCTCACGGCCCTCACCACCCTCACGGCCCTCACGGCCCTCACCGCCCTCACGGCCCTCACGGCCCTCACGGCCCTCACTCACCCTCACACTCATGAATTTTCCTGGTTCAGAAACTCACTCACCCTCACCTCACCAGTGAAGATGAGGGTGAGTGAGGGTGAGTGAGGGCCCTCATGAGTGAGGTTTGCCGAGGTATGGTTGTACCGCAGCGAAGGCTCGAAGCGCGAGCTCATAGCGTTGGCAGCTGCCCTTGGTGCACGAGAGCTTGTGCAGCCGAGATGTGCCATAGAGCAAGGAGCTCGCACTTGTAGACTTTCCTGTGGTACAACACAAGGTGAAACAGAGTATAGTTTTGGTTCTGTGACACCAATATATAGACGCTTTGCAGTAGCTGTGCATGGGCGCCGCCATAACTGACCTTCAGTTTTTGTTCCCCCTTATTACGGTTACTTCACTTCATTATTACCATAGCAGGCCAGGTTATTGACATCTTAGATTTTATTCTGTCTTGCTCCCCAGCATTGGCCTTTGTGGAGGCTCGTCCACACCAATTTCAGTGGCTCGGTATCTCGGTAAAACAAGAGAAGGTCAGCAATGGCGGCTGTATTCAGGCGCGTGTGTAAAGCGTCTATATATATATAGTGCGTTTAACATCACGGCAGGAGAGCATAAGCTAGCCAAGCTCGGTCACGTCGTGAACAAAATACCACTACTGCCACGGCGCTCTCTCCACCTTGGGAATACACCCAGCTAGGCGAACCCAAGCCGCTACCCAAAAAAAGCTGAACTCGGAGCAAACCGCACGGCGTAAGTCACACATCAAGAAACACCTCAGGTGGATACAATTCACCATAAGCAACGGTGAGCACCGCATAATATACACGGACGCGGCATGCCCCCCGGACGACTGAGGGTTCGCTACAGCATGGTGCAGCGCCAATGACGACTAACGGGGCAGAATGTTTTACTGACAGTCCCATTCATTGCACGCAGGCAGAGTCCATCGCCATCCTCGATTACACCAGGGATGCAGACGCGACGCTTCATACCGGCTAGCCTCTGCGCCAGCACGTCTTCACAGATTCACAGGCAGCATTCAGAGCCTGTGCTAATCCAAGACAGACATCCATTGCCATCAGCCACCTCCGTCTGTATGTTCATCAACTTCGAACGCTGTGACAGGAGTTCACAATACACTGAGTTCCCGAGCACAATGGCTCGCCCGGCCACGAGAAGGCTCGTCGCCTTGCACGAGCGCATTTATCCACCGTGCGATTTCGAGCCTCCGTTCACCAACAATTCGATTCCCAATCCGAAGACATCGAGACTTACCCCCCTGTCCCAGATCCCGCAGAAGATATCACTCGAGATAAACAATACCGGCAGTCTTACCTCTCTGCCATAGCAAACCCACTCTTCATTCCCTCTCCCCCTTCTCGACCGTTTACCCGCCGACAGAGCGTTACCTTCCGGCAAATCCAAACCGGCACCTTGCTGACTCTCTAACTTGTTGCAACGCTTCCACCACAACAACAGCAGTTGCAACGGGAGCAACACCAGCACTCGAGGAACAACGGCTCCTCTACCTCCGGCACGTGCGGGTTGTGCCATGTTAGGGCGGACCTGGAGCACCTGCTTTGGCAACGACCGCGGTACCCCGAATCCCGGACTCGAGCCATCGGCAGACTTGATCGAGACATCGGGCTCGCGGGCCTGTCCGGGACCCTCCACCACCTCAGCGGCAGCTCTGGAGCTCTGGCAGTCGCTGCTCGACTTCCTTTAGGACCCGGCACCTCCTCCGGTCGTCAACCGGCTTCGAGACTTCAAGCGTAAAAACATCGTGCTCAAGTCTATGCCCCAAGACACCACCTACATCTCCAGTGTCGCCGCCCCCAGGGAGTCATTTCAATATAAATAGACGCCTCTTCCATATACCCATAACCCTCCCCCCCCCCCCCCCCCCCCCGCTTTTTTTTCCCCCTACCACAGCTGCACCACAGGTGCATAAAAGTTGATTAAAGCGTGCCAGGGCGTCAAAAGTGCTTCGTCTCGGCGCTAGTCGTCTTTGTGCGTTCGCTATCATCGGTTAAAGCAACCAGGAACAGAAAAAAAATAAAGCGCGGAATTACGGCGGTGACTTTACGCTGCGTGACTGGTTTATCCGACGACAGCAAATTCACAAAAGACGGCGAGTGCCGTGACGAAGCACTTTTCATGCTGGCTGATTGGCTCCGCTGGATCGTATACCGTCGATTGCGGTCGGACTTGGAGTGAAGCAGGGTACTTGAAGAACACCGAGGTGCCATATTCTCGCGCAGTCGTATACCGCGTCACTGCGCCTCACCGAGGTGTATTGTTTTTCCTTGGGAAAATGTGTGTAGCTGCAGCTTATTGCGTTGGCGAGCGGTGTCGTTCGAACATCCAGACACGCCGAGACTTTTATTACCTTAGTGTCTCGCCCCTGAGATCAACATTCCTCCGCGGCGTGAGACTAGCAGACGACAAGCCGTTTCGGTCGGCCCTTGGGAGCAGTTCGCTCAAAGGCCATAGGCGGCAACTGCGTCGCCGGAAAGGGCGAATAAGCGTGTAGCTCGACTTTTCCGCAACGCTTGGCAGAGCTCAAACATTGAGAAGCTTGATTCTCGTTTCTGGCGTACCACTTCGCTGCGCTTTTCTGGCGTAAGACGTCTTGGGGAGCAACGGACTCCCGACACTGGGGCCGCCGTACCCTCGGCTAATTTACCAGACCTCGCGAGTGCATTGCAGGAGGACCGCGGTTTGGCGGTTTGTTTATTCACGCGCTCTTTTA
The DNA here is from genome assembly GCF_016920785.2 of Ixodes scapularis. Lineage (NCBI taxonomy): Eukaryota > Metazoa > Arthropoda > Arachnida > Ixodida > Ixodidae > Ixodes > Ixodes scapularis. The sequence continues at coordinate 82,306,664 of NW_024609846.1, read as the reverse complement.
TTCATACAGTCTGCTTCGCTACGGCGTGCGACATGGAACCACAACACGCACACACACATTAGGCGACAAACATTACGTGGTTTGCACGGCGACGCACTAAAGGCTCGTTTGCACAATTGCGTCGGCTGCGTTGCATCGTGCAGCGCAGCGCCTCCTCATTGGCTTGTCGTAAGGGTCGCCAGAGTAACAGCTCTACTTAAGGAGTCTTAATGCAGTCAAAGGCAGGTGTCTGAACCGACCTTAAGGCCCGAGCAAGTTTGCGCGCTCCAATATAAAGCATTCGGGTGATCGTTGCAGAACCCGAACGTATGTATTTTAGGCAGATAGGGTCTCGCTGTCGCCACCAAAGGACGCCAGCGTAACACACCTGCGACAAAAAGCTTTGGTTTGCACGTATGCAGAGTTGATGGCGGTTGCCGGCATACGAGGGAACCGCGCCGCCTACGGTTCGAACCGCGGACTACGGATGTTAGGTTTAGCAATCGGGAGCTCCTGACTTTTGGAGAGTCCCAGGGGTATAGACACTTTGCAGCAGCTGTGCATGGACGCCGCCATAACTGACCTTCAATTTTTGTTTCCTCTTATTTCGTTTATTTCACTTCATCTTTACCATAGCAGGCCAGGTTATTGCCACATTAGATTCAACTGTGTCCTTCTCTAAAGCATCGGCCTTTGTAGAGGATCGTCAACTACCGTTTCAGCTGCTCGGCATCTCGGTAAGACAAGAGAAGGTCAGCAATGGCGGCTGTAATTTGGCGCGTGTGTAAAGGGTCTATACAGTTGCGCTGCCTAAATTGACGGGGCTTTAACCAATCTGATCTAGTTTTTATTTCAACGGATCCTGCTAATGGGTCAGTCATGTAGCGAAATTCTCAGAACTCTGGAGAGCTTCTTTTTAAGGTTTTCTTTTTTGTGTTATTATTCAACTCAACCCCTGCGATCAAATGAAATATGCACAGTCTTAAAAGTGAAGTTCACTTCTACAAATTCGCATGTGGTCAAAAGTCTCACGCCGAAAAGGCAAGCTTGTCACTGTCGAATGGCGAAGTGAAGATGTTCGGTCATTTTCACGTAGTAAAACAAGTTGAAGCCTTAAACGACGGACCCCAAGCCCTTTGTAAGAGCGGGACTAAAGAGGCATAGACAAGTTACTCTAGGACATACGCAATTTACTCGCAACTAAGTGACAACAGGTCTCCCCGGTACCCTGGATATTTTTGGGGACAGACAACATCGACAAAACAGCTCGAGCGTGACTTTTTAATACGTGTAACTTATTTATGTATTCGTGATGAGAACTTAACGGCATCTCCTACTAATTGCATATGTGAAGGCCTCACGGGCTCGGGCATAGGCTGATCTTCGTGTGCGCTCAGCGATGGTGACAGCGGCGATGGTCAAGCGACTGTATAGATTAAACACCAATGAACAAACGCATATGCTCTGGAACTGCAGGGGCCTAGAGTTCTTGAGACAAGGCGCGTGGAACTTGCTATAGACCTCTTTCGTGTACTCGCATCCCCAGCCACCTCAAAGGCGTATCCGGTAGGGGCCACGAAAATTAATACAACGTTTGAACCTGCAAATAGTAAAAAAAAAAAAAAAAAATAGAGGGGAGGCAAAACGAGAATGTGTGACGGTGAGGCTTATATCCTCAATGCCTTCTATTGGTATGGCGACGGCAAAACAACGTTTTCACCCATACTGGAAGTGACGACAATTCAAGATGGCGGCGCCCTTGTGAAGAAGGTCTATAGTCCGTTGCAACTCAAGAAGCTGGGGCGTGGGAAAGGAAGGCCGGGGAGGATGAAGCAGGCAAAACATCAGAGAGGAGGAGGTTTCCCCCTCTCCTCTCCAGCGTTCCGTCTGCTTCCTCCTCTCCGGCCTTCCTTCCTCTGGCCCTACCTTCTTGTAAGTTGAGTTACAACGGACTATAACAAGCGAGGAAAGATCAACGCAGCTGGGGCAGGCAAAATACGGAAAGCAAATCCTGGACTCCCCGATACGTTATATCAGGGTGTCTGGGGTTCATAATTTCATATGACGCACTTGGAATCGTAACTATCCTTCCCTTTCTAATCCCTCTGCCTCAGGACAACCAAGCCATAGGCAGGCAAACCTTTTCATAAGTGAATGCATGTTTTCAATCGCAGAGTTATTACAATAAACGCTAGAGGCTCAGCTGGCGCGAGTGCCTACGGCACCTCCGGTTGGAAATCGAAGCAGACAGCAACCAGTCTACTTTCCACTCTTCCTGTATATTCCTATGGGAAAACGTACATGATATTTTTCTCTTCGCCAGGGAATAATAGAAATAAGCGCAGTTTCTTTACTCGTAACAAGTACTATGTAGCTTTATTCGCATTATATATGCGTAATTTATTTAGTTAATGTTTTGTTTAACTACTGAGCGATGTTTAAGTTAGCAAAAATTGAAGCCCAGGAGGGTTGTACGGCATGATATGTCAATACAAGCTTTCAATTCAAGCAAAAAGAACAATTAAAAAGTGTATAGGGTTTATTCGAGCTCTAATAGTTTAAATAACCTGTAATAGTTTGTAACTAATCCAGTACCTGTTCTTCGTTCCATAACTCCATGCTTCGTTCTTCTCGTCTGGTGTGATTGTTTGATTTGGCATATATTAACATCCTTTTGGTGTTTTGTCAAGCTGATTCACTCTGTGTGCTTCATAGCATTGACTATATGCGTAAATACGTGCCCTGTAATAGCAGTCTACAACGTCAACAAGTATTATGCATGTGTATTGGGATGTTTTAGCGCAGTGTTCGACGCCATGAATTCTAAAGAAAAACGTTCTAACTGACACATATTTTTATACATCCGATTGTAAAATGTTCCAAACTCTTTATTCTGTCAACACCACTAAGCAATATTTCCTCTTATAATCGAGCGCGAAGAGAAAAAAGTATTTGCGTTTTCCCATAGGAATGCATTACCGGAAGTCATATTTAGACTGTTTTATGTCTGCTTCCAAATGCAACAGAAACACTAGGGCCACCTGAACCTCTAGCGCTTATTGTAATAACTCTATGTTTCCAATCAAACAAGCGCCAGGCACGTTGCGCGCTTTCGATTCTTTCAGTTCAAAGTTCGCATCAACTTATCCAATATTAAAATTAAAACGCTGTTTCAAACGTGCGTTCATACAAAATGCATCTAAAGCATCGGCGAATCATCTCGCGATCCTCTTCGACATGCGCTGGTTTCGCGTCTCCAGCTTGTTGCTCGCCCTCTCGCGGCGGAAGCACGAAGCGCTCTAGCGAGGGTCCCCCGGTTTTGCTCAGCGGGTGCGGAGGAACCTCTTGCGATCATGCCTCGCGAACAGCCGTTTCTGAATGCAAACCGCACTCTTCACTGTCTCAATGGAGTGCTGCAGCACGTATGAGGTTGGACCTTACTGCTTCGCCTGGTTTCCGACGCCACGAAACGTGCCGCAGTGAACATACGTGCAGGCGGGTAGAGGCGTTCCGTCGAACGGGAAAGGCCAATGGACGGCAGGTAAAAACACAAGGAAAATAAATGTTCTGGACATTTTTTGTCAATAACAAGCAAAAAAAGAAATCGGTCTCTTTTTTGTCGGTGCATTTGGTCCGAAAGGATCGGTCGCGATTTTCAGACTTTTGCCGATTGTCACAGGTCGCGACATTGACAAAACCATATTGCATTACACGCAGGTAATGCCTTTTTACGCAAAATTGTTATATTAGCTAGAGATTTTCCATTGATATTAGACTATTTTTTACATTATAACTCGTGAATTAACAATGCCACACCCGGTACTCGTGATGATAATTTGTCCCCTTTGGAATACCATAGCTGTTCGCGTGTTTAAAACTAGAGCATAAACAAGAAATTATATGAGATCTTGCAAAACTGTGCGTAATAGTATATCTTAATCTTATAATTATTAACACGAATTGCGATAACGTAGGCCTCCAATCAATGCAGCAATCAAAAATATACGGCGAACAAGTATTCTAAAATGCGTGGATCGGAACGCAAAGAGGGGCTCACCAATCAGGGGGCAACATTGAGAACGCGTAGAGAAAGCGCGTCGACGACGAGGCACAGCCAGGCTCGCGCCACCATTGGTTGAGGTCGGGGGGAAACAAATGCACGTGGGCGCATTTGGGGGGTAAACAAACGCACGAGCTGCGCAAGGAGCAGGTGATTTTGCACGCCGCATAGACAATTTAACCATAATGATCTTTACAGAAAGGTCTCTTTCTTTTTTTATGCGACAAACGCTTTCTAAACGAAACATTTTTTTTTAGAGAGGATCTGTTAAGGGCTGGTTCCCCCCGTATCGTGTCCGCCAGCAAACAAATGATGACACGAAACTCTGGACGGCTACCGCCATCCATGAGCGACGGCGGTAACCAGACAACCGGCTTGTAGGTTGTCTGGTTGCCGCCGTCGCTCATATGTGGCCGGCAACCTTTCCAGCCTTCCCGCTCTGTCTTGCCGACTTGCGGCCGGCCATTACTTCATTCCCAGAATAGTACACCTTCACTGGTCTTCCTTCTTTACCAGAGTGCAAAGGCTGAACGTTTTCTTGCTTTCTTTCTGCTTAGTGATCTCATGAACCGCTTACCGGATCTCAAAATTGAGAAGTACTGAGAAGTATACTAGCTGTCCAAACCATATGCGAAAGTTTCCCAACAAAACCGCATTGACTCATTCAAAAGTTTTCCGTTATTTTCGTTTAGGTGCATGTCGATTAGACACGCATGTCGATAAACACAATTTCTACGAACCATTTTTTTAGCTCAATAATTACGTCCTGAGACACATCTTGAGTTATGAGTGAAACCGAAATCAACGTCGATACTGAAGTGTTAAGGCCCGTTCACACTCTTGCGACTGCTTGCGACCTCTTAAACCTAAGTTCCTTAAAACTTCTTAAACCAGAGAACACACTGGCGCCATCTATTGGGAAGCAGTGTAAACTCGGCGGTCCGGCATATTTTTTTTTATTTCTCGCGCAATATCCTTTCTTTTTTGGCTCGAAAAACTTTTGTCAATGTTATAAACGAGCCTTTCTATGGGTATTACGCACATTTGACCTCGGAAATCCCGCAAAACCTTCGCTTTTGTGAAATGCAGTTCTAGGGTCACCGCATAGATGGCGCCACAATGTCAGTGTGTTCCCTCATTCTAGAAACATTTAAGAAGTTGTAAGAGATCTCGTCTCTCTCAGTCGTACTCGGTCGCAAGAGTGTGAACGGGCCTTTAAAGGCAAGCCATAAAAGTTCTTGAAAAGAAAAACAAGTTAATTATAAATTCTGCGTATATTTGTTCTGTGAATTTGAATATCACGAGCATTAAACCAAAACGTTTCGATAGACACGAAAACAAAGAAAACAGAAAATTAACCGCTGTGTGTGACGTCACGCACAAATTTTTCAGCTGCCTTGCACGTGCTGCTTGTGAGGGAACGCGTGCTGCGCTTTTGAGTGCTTGTGTAAGACTTGCAGAAAGCGCGAAGAATTGTGTTGTCTATATATTTAGACGGTCTGAACTACCTCATGTTCCGGAAGAAATGTCCTCGGAAGAAACGCCCCCCGGAAAAAAATGTCCCTGGAAAAATATCCCGCGGAAAATACGTTCCCGAAAAAAAAGGCCCCAGGTGGAAAGTAGAAAAAAATCTCCCCAACAAGGGTTCTCTATCGCTGGGTTTTCCCTGATTCTCACGGCCTTCGGGCGGTCCTGTCATTGTCCGGTCACAAATGACCTGACCCACCTAGAGGTAGAAAGAGTGACTGGGAGTCGCACAAAGCAACCGAAAAAATCTATTGTGGGGTATTTTGGAAACCAAATTATTCTGTTTGCCAAAACCAAATTATTGTGTTTCTTTTTTTTTCATTTGGGAAATAAATATTCATAAAACTTCTAGCCAAAACCAAACTATTGTGTTCGGGGAAATTCGATAGGCACTTGTGTAACCATTTCCAAATAGGTAAAAAGCACTGTTAACACGAACCAGCGATCGCTAGTTTTTTTTTTTTTTTTCTATTTTCTCCATAGGAACGAAAGGTCTTCATAAAAGTTATCATAGGTACTGCAACTGCTCATTTGTGGATAAAAAGCAGATGGTAAAATTTCGTTCCCACTTATACTCTTTCTAAGTAAAATGTGAAAATGCGCCGATGCATGTCGTGTTCGCGCTAACAGTTTCGCGATGTATGCCTCGGGAAATCGTATATTTCCTTATATGGTGGGGCCGTTTTTTCCTACTTGCCGCAGGGTGCCTTTTTTTTTCCAAGGACATATGACCGGACCGTCCAAAGGCCATCAGGATCAGGGAATTCGAGAGATAGAGAATCCTTTGGGGATATTTTTTTCTACTTCCCACCTGGGGCCTTTTTTCTCGGGGACATCTTTTCCGAGGACATTTTTTCCGGTGACATTTTTTCCTACACCCGGTGTGTGCTAGCCCACCCTGCCGCTGATCCCCCTGCGCGGAAAAGTTAAGATCTCTGTATAATACGCCATGATGTCCTCCTCGCACTGAACGCGACGGGAAGGAGGGGCTTCAGCGCTATTTTGAAAACGCTGTTGTGGTTACTCGGCCCCGTCAATTTTGATATTTGTGGCCCCGGAGACCAAAAAAAGACAATTTAAGTGTTTTATTATAAATACAGAACCACTCCAGTTATTCGTTAATTCCAAAATAGAAGTTATTTTCGGTTGTTATGATAGTGCAGTTAAGGAAAAGGCGCAAGCGAGCTGAGCAAGAATAACGGTCGCGCACCAGTCCCCTAGCTATGTTTGGAGACTTGTGTATGTCCTTTGTCACCCTCTTTGCGTTCTCCAGGAATTATCATCGTTAGTTTCGGTTTGGTTTTGATTACAATGTGTCGCCTGGCGTAAATATTACACTAAACACATTTTTCGTTCTTAGGATAAAGAGATGACCTGCGTGCGTGACGCTTACTCGCATAAGCGGAAATAGTTTGCGTCGTTCAGTGAAGCCGGTACAGGCAGGCAGGCTCATCACTGCAACAACTGGCATACCAGCACACATCTCCGACCCTCACCATATCCGAAATTTTGAAAAACGAGTGGCGCCATCTTGTAGACAGTTGGAGTCGCGAATAAGGCTCGTCAAGCGACATGTGTCCAATTTTTTCTCCACCCTTCCTCTCTTCTGGAGGAAAACATTAAATTTGATGTCAAAGATGAAGTCTAAATGCCCATGAAACGAAGTATTACATTCTGCGATGACGGTGTTGCCAGCCTTGTGACGGTCGTTGGGTATGGCGTCCTTGCAGCTACGTGGAGGCAGAAGCTGAAAGAGAAATTCCTGGACAGCTCGCGAGAGGAAAGAGGGGTAATACACGTAATCGTAATGTATCGTTATTCTAAAAATGAAATTGTTTCCTTCTTTACTAAAGAGGGAGAGAGATAGAGAGGGGGAAGAAAGAAACAAAAGTAGCGAAATAAAAACGGCACAAAACGAGGCGACGGTCAAGTCGAAGAAACGCACACACCAGGCGCTTCTTCGACCTCTTTCCACGCTGTTCTATTTTTTCTTCTTTATTTTTTAATTTTTTTTACGCGTTCTATGTTTGCTTTATTTACACTTTTCTTCAGCAAAAGAGAATTTCGGGGCTTACGTGTCCATCCAACGAAGGACATCTGGCAAGCCTCACTAAAACCCAGAAAGAGAGAAAGAGAGAGACGCGGAAGAGAGACCGCATGAACGAAAGAACAACAAATAAATTTAGTACAAAGACGTACTTCACAATTCTAGGCGTACAAGGAAACCTAAACGAAAAGTAACAAGCGCTCTTTGTAAGTGGAGTGGGTAATCATTTCAGGCGCGGATTCACCGAACATACCCGCAATCACTGCTATTATTAGACCACCGCGCGCACATACATGCACATGCACTCTTCCAGCTGAATCTTGAATACTCATACATATTTCTAGTGGCATTTAGAAGGTCTCAAAAAACGACCAGGTATTATTATTATTTTTTTTTTATTTTTTTTTGCTTTCTGGGCGTTGGCCAGAGTTTTACGACACTTTGGCCAGATATAGAGGTCCGTCATCTGCATCTACACACGTGTCCTGTTCGTTGCACTCGCCATCCACGGGAGGATTTTCGGCACATTTTGAAATTGGTAGACAACCGCGCGCATATGTCTATAAAAACTACGCAACTAAAAGAAAAAAATGTTGACAGCGACTTTTATGACTAAAGGCTCGTTCACACAGACCCACTTTCTTACGTTACGTTAGGAAAAGACACCGGGAAATTTGTGCTTCGTATTAAGCGTGGCTACCAATTCAAGGGGATAGCCTGGCCCTAGTGATGGACCGAATCTGCCGAACTTCAAATTCGGCAAAGTTCGGTAAATGCCGAACTTTGGAAGGAAAGTTTGGCAAAGATTCGGCGAAAATTCGGGAAATGTCTGCGCAGCCGCGAGAACGCGACGGGGCCATGGATAGCAAATGGACGCCGTGCAGTCATGCGGTTACCATCGTGCAGTGTAGTACAACCAGCGGTTACGGCGTGGTGAAAAGTAGGCAACACGGTAACTGCGCGTTTGTGAGCCGAGTATGGTCCTCTTCAATATTTTCTGCCTCAAAAATAGAAGATCGACTAGTAATTTACGCCATCCACTTCGCAAGTGACAAATGATGCGGTACATTCTGGATAACGTAATTTTCATTAGACCTTCCCAGTGATGCAACGAGGTAGTTGAAACATTGACCGACAATTACTTTAAAACACTCCTCGCAGTTATAACAATCCTGTTTTCAGCTCAGAAGTAGTGTGTGCAACAACAAAATAATAATGATTTTTCAGGGAGAGTTATTTTGCGATTTTCATATATCTGCATAAAACTAAACACACAACTACAATGCTGGACGTTGCACATCCAACATTTTCTATCTTCCTAAACGTCCGTGTGTGTCCTAACATCCGAAACAGGCATTTTAAGGGTTAAAAACGAGACGTTGCGAATATGGAACGCACACTTTCACGCAAAGCTGACGTCAAGTGACTCAAATCGAGAAACAGGCATATTTACAATAATATTGTTATCTCTTCCGGTAAAGGCTGAACAACCGTTGCATTCGTTTTCGCGCATGAAACGGTGACTCCCAAAAAAGCAAGAACGTAGTGGTATTGGTGGTATTGCTTTTATTTTAACAACGTGCACACACTTGCAGGCTTGCGCTGATGATGCATCAAAACCAAAACTCTCTTTGCGTGCTTCGTGAATGCGCTACGCTTGCTACTACCCAACCTCGTTGTCACGCCACTTCTGCAAGAAGTCACTGTAAACTTGCCAGTAAACGCACAAAAACGACACCGATACAATTATCGTGTAGAATATCGCCTTATTTAGTAATAACTGTGTCAATATGCACTGCACGTTGCTTTTAAGTTAAAAAAAGTGTATAAAACCTTGTTTCGCCAGAAAAAACTAAATATCAACTTTAACTCTGGTAACAATCTGTTTTTGCCGAATCTTTGCCAAATCTACCAAATCTTTAGAAAAGTTCGTCAAAAGTTTGGCCTTGTCGAATCCCAAGATTCGGCGCCGAACTTTCGATTCGGCAAAAGTTCGGCCCATGGGCACGCGACATTCGAGAGACGAATGTTTCGGTGGCGAGGAGTTAGGACGGTGTGTTACCGTGGCAACCAAGGACACAAGGCTCGTCGTAACGTAACGTAAGGAGTTCAGCTCGGTTCAACTTTTCGCACACGACATTCGAATGTCGCGTGCCAGGCGATCTCCTTGAATTGGTAGCCACGCTAAATACGAAGCACAGATTTCCCGGTGACTTTTCGTAACGTAACGTAAGAAAACGGGTCTGTGTGAACGAGCCTTTATGAATTTTCCCCGGTGGAAAGGTCATGTGACGTCGATTTACCCGCTAAATATAGAGCGAAAAAAAATTTCTCGTGACGTCAGGTCACGTGACATCTATTTCCCCGCCGAATTGAGTATGGAATCTATATCGGCTGTAGAGGTCACGTTGCATCAAATTGCCGCTAAATTTAGCGGAACATGCACCAACGAACGGTGGGACGGATAAAATATTGAGATTGGGGGGATCCGTTAAAAGAATGTCATGGTTTAAAAGAAAGAAAGTCATACTCCCCGACAGGAGGACAACGACAGGCATGTTCATTGAGTCGTCCCGCGTCCAGCACGAGCTTCTTACCTTCGATGACGCTTCAGCGTCCTCTCGTGAGCCAAGAGCATGGAGTAAACGCACGACAGAAGGCAAGGAGCGCGTGCAGGAGAGGCCGGATATCCCCAAGAGACTCCCCCGCCGTTCTTCCCATCCTGCCCTGGACCACAGTTAATTAAAGGCAGTTCGGGTCGGAAACGAATAATTAATGCGCCAGCTTCTTTCTCTTCGTGCGGTATGCGTGCGGTGCAAGTTCGAGATCCATTTCGATGTGCACGGTATACCCTGAGATAGAGCCACTAAATGAGCTACGCTTAGAGTATCGGCACTCTGTTCAGCGAATATTGTTGTGGGCGCCGCCATCTTGATGCTTGTGCAGAGCAGACGCCACTAACGATCGTCGTCATTCAAAAGTGCGACTTCCTCGGCATTAGATTCAATTTTACGAAGCTCGTGTAATATTGCTTTGCTCTGTCGCGAACTTTTTAAACATCTGCGGAGGACGGAAAAGCGTTTCCTGTGATTGCAGATAAAGCTTCAGATAACTGGCAACCATGATGTTAAGCCAGAAGACGAGTAAGTGTCGCTACTCTGAAGCGTAGCTTATTTAGTGGCACATACACCCTGAGAGGCCGTCGGTCACGCCGCTAATGCATGATACAAAAGACAGTCTGCACACATGCTCCAAGCACACATGTGTGCACGAACCAAACACGCGCTTCGTGCAAACATTAAAGAGTTTTAGGGAACCGTTTTTTTTTTTTTTTGCTCATCCAATACGGTACAATGGGCCTTCCGGTACGAACTGCGCATGCGCGAGTCTTCTGCGGTATCGGTTGCGCAGTTCGTACCGGAAAGCCCATTGTACCCTATCGGATGTGCAAAAGAACTGGTTCCTTAAAACTCTCTACTGTGTTTCTCTTGTACGATGTGTGAGCAGGGCGACGGCTTCTCTGGATGCCTGCTGTATACGAGAAGCTTTCACTCTTGAGGAACGAGGTTTGTGCGTCGGTTCTTGTTTTATATCTTATTACCGCTGTAGGACGCCCGGCGAACATTTGTCTCAATGCACAACGAACGCGGAGAGAAAAAAAAAGTGCGTATATATATGTTTAATGCGGGTAAATACAGACAAACGTTCGCATTGCTTTTTTTATTTCTTCGTGAATCAAAAAAACTAAATAAAAGTCTTACACATCACGAGTAAGTACCTCAAACCTTTTCTCTAATTCGAGTGCCTCTTTGTCATTTCCGTCTTCCTCCTGACCTTCCACCACCTCCGCGCGCTTTCGCTCTCTTCTTTCTTTCTTTCTCCTTCCCTTGACTTTCCATCCCAAAAATTCCGCTACGAAAAAAAAAAAAAAAAATAAAAAAAATAAAAAATAAACGTGGCGACAACAAGTCAGTGTGGATATGTGACACAATAGTTGCTTTTCCTCTCGGTAAAAATAAGTGGATGAAGAATACGAAAAGAGAGGTGAAAAAAAAATCTCGGGTTCTCCTAAGGGGAAAAGAAATGGGTCCTTTGGATCATCGTGAGCGGATGATTCTCGGCTCGGCGGTGACACACGATCGATGACAGTGCACTTCTCCGACTGCTGGCGACGGCAGAACCAGCTTCATTCGAGAGACACCAACTTTCATATCGACCAGGAAATATTTCTCGCGCTCCGTTGGCAGCTCGAACCCCCCTCTCTCTCTCTTTTTCATTTTCTTTTTTCTTGACGCCTTTTTTGTTTTACATATTGTTCGGATTTTCTTTTCGGCGACGTGGGCGCCACCTCTCTGCGCGTTATCGAACCAGTTTACCAATAATCGTGAAGAGGGGGCAAAGAGAGAGCTTGTAATCTCGATGCCGCGAGAAAATATCATAATTACAAAAGAGTTCGGGAAGTGAAATGGTCTTTCAACGTGAACAAACATCAAGACTTTCCTCTTTATGTTTGCGTTGGACACGGGCAAGCTTTTATATATTTGTTTATTTATTGTCAAGAGCGACGGCCCTTTGAACACTTGGCAAACACGCCGGTCCCACATGTAAACACGTGAGGGTATAGAGCGTACTCTTTTGAAAGGAAAACAAACATTTCACCGAGTACATAGATATGTTCCTAAATTTGCATTGCAAATGAAAGAATATGAAATATCGGGTCTTTACGCCGCAAAGCAACCGAGACAACGAGTAACGCCCGTCGGAAAGCGTTTTCCCGGCTACCGTATACACAACCCTTCATGGTCTTCAATTGAGAAGCCAGCTGCCGTGTCAGATTTTGTTAAACCAATAGCTTAGTTCCTGTGGCAAACTTTGCGATAAATAGATAAAAAAAAAAAAAAAGCTCCGAGTAAGCAGCACTGTCAAGCAGAAGACGTCGGATCCAAACAACGGTTCCAGATTATCCATGCAATTGAATTGCTTTCGTCCCTGTTGTGCTGGCCTTTTCTTTTTCTTTTTTTTATTTCTAAGATAAATGCTTAAGCGAGCCTTTAAGAACCCAGAAATCCTGGGTTCAACACCCTAACTTTCACTTTTTTCGCGTTTTGACCTGTATGAGCTTCGTACAATCGTCATATTATACTACGCTGGCTTAATCTCTCATATACAACGTGTCACATGTATTTCATCGCCTTGCTCTGGCATGTATGTACCGAATGTCAAATCTGTATTGTTATTTTTTTTTTTCTTTAGCTTACAAAAGACTTTTCGGATCTTCGAGAAAATGATGCAAGTTCACTTTCTCGCGGAACCCGGGAGTCAGCCAATAAATATCTTTTTCAGACATACGCGCCATCTAGAAGCTGCTACTCCAGTCATTCGCCATTGTTTGGCAGGCACGTATACATACTTTGATCATGTACTGGAGACGAGAGCTGCGCGGCAACGTTCGGCTATGACTCGGATACGATCGCACGCCTCGTGCCCAACAAATGGCGACCGCCAATGTTGCCTGATGAGCTTTTGAAAGTTTATTACGGCGAACACAAGAAGGATCTGACCAAATGCCCAAGCATGGAAATACGATTGGACCAAAAAGTGTCACATTTGAATGCGCGCAGGGTGGCGTTTCATTTTCTCGAATCGTTCCTGTGCGCATCACTTTTTTCTTTTCTTTTTTTCATATTGTATTTTGCAGCTTCGTTGTTCGCTGGGATCCTTCTATTGTTCGCCGTACTTGGCTGTATTCATTTCCTGCCAAAAAGTTAGCACACAAACTTTTTTTCTTTTTGTATAACAGAGTTGGTTTAAATGAGTGAATTGAACAGTATGTGTGCCCAGAACTCAGATTTGATTAATCCACAGCTGTCTGCTTTGAGATTTGAACCTTTTAGGTATCTTCTCCTCGTATTTTTCACCTTAAAGGCGTACCTACTGAATCGTCTTCTGCCAGGCAGAAGACCGGTTCCCCGTTTCCTTCTCTCCACCTCTCTACTCCCTCTCGCACTCCTCTCTCCTCCTCTCCCCACAGAAAGGAGGAAGAAGAAAAAGGTAAGGGCAGGAGGAGAAAACAGAGAGGTTAACCAAGGCGGCCTGCCTCGGTTGGCTACTCTGAGTTGGGGAAAGGGATGAGGGGATAAAAGAAGGAGAAAAGAAAAAGCAGAAAGGAGGAAGACTTTTCTCTTTCTCGAATGAAAAGCAGAAATTGAGTGGGAGTTACCTCCTTTCCGACGGCTCGTCGGCCTTTATCGTATAGGCACCAGCTGGTGATAAGTTCGCGCTGAAGACAAGCTATTATATTATGATCAAATGGTCTTCAAACAAATCCCCAAATCTATGCGAAAGAAAACACCTTGGTATTTTCTTTGAGTTGTAGTTACAAGTATCTTTTGGTATGCAGCTACTACATTCACGGTGCAGTTGCTTTTGCCGTGCGAGAGTCACAAACGAAAATGGGAGCATCCTATATTTTGTCTTTGCCTTTTGCCAGCTGGTAGCCTTCTGCGATGCCTAGTGTAATCATTTCTAAGGGGTGTCAACTGCGCGACCGGCCGATTTACCAGCGACTCGATGTTTAATACCCGCGAGCAAAGAAAGTAATCCCTCAGGGTGTGAGGAGGAAAACGTGCGCTTAGCATAACAAAATCAAATTAGTCTTTAGATGTTTCGACAGCGTGAGTTTCATCTGCCAGGGTTTGCGGTGACATGGTTACACGCTGTAGGCGAGAAATTTAGCCAGTGCATTACGAGTGCTAGCATGGGTTCTTCAAAGGATGGTTCACATATTTGCGACTACTTACGACCGGAGGTGCTTAAACACTCGGTTTAAGCTTATTTTGACTGCTTACGTTCGGCTGTGCTGCCGCGCAGACCGGTCGTGAGCAGTCACAAGAGGTTTCGCCAAGAAATTTATAACATCTTCAGATGGTGAAGAGACTCGCTAGAGCGTCGGTTGTTGATCGGGTACGTAATCAACAATGGTGACAATGATGATGACGATTGCGACGACGATTAAGTTGACCCTTAGCGAAAGGCCGACTGTATACTTCGGAACCCCTCCGGGAAATCGGCGCTTTTGTCGGTCTCCTCCCGGGGAATGTTATCATTCTATCATTGCAGTGCCAGGAACGCAGAAAACACCTCAGGGGGGGGTCGACCTGGTCACGTGATATCAGGGACGGCGCTATACAAAGACCAGCTGGAGGTGCCGGAATTAACCTTCGACGAGCAGATCAAGATAGGAGCCAATATAGACGCGGTGGCGACGAAGGGCTAAACGGATGCCGGGGAAAAGAGAGCCCGGGGGGATTGTTCGAGGTGCGCTAAGCTCGACTCGCTGATTGAAAGGAAGCGTCGTAACAATTCAGTCTGATCTCGGAGGAAAGAGGGCTCGTGGATAACGCATTGCTTTTCCGGCTAAACAAACTTTCTGGCAACAAACCTGCCTCTTTACTTTCGGAGCAATCAAGGAGTTGCAATAATTCGTTGGACTTTCCAATGAACGTGTACCCTTCTTGTCCTCATCCCTGCTAGCACTGTATCTGAGTCACAATTCAGAAGCCCCGAGGCACCTCCGAAATTGGACAGCATGGCTGCGCCTGTACATTCTACATGTCCATTTTAATCGATTGTTCCTGACGATTGCCCCTCGCGAGACTGAACAGAAGTAACGCAGGGGTTTGTTCTTTCCACCCGTCAGTCGTTTGCTTTTGCTCTCTGTATCTCATCTGTGATTGTGCTAGTTTGATTGTGCTTGCTTTATTTTTTCCCCCGTTGTTCATCGAACTCGCAAATATGTATTTCCCCATTTCTGGGTGCATTCCGGGTTTTGCCTCACGCAGAGTATGAGTCATGTAGCTCAAATGCACTAGATTGTATAGTGGTTGGTAAGTATTTGTATTGTGTGTTGGTTGCAATGACAAATATTTTTTTCCCTTTATATTTCGGACATGAAATCCCAGTCCTACAACACCTATGAAGATAAGGTAGTATCTGTAAAGAAATAACTAAACAAACCCTTCCCTTTCTAGCGTCGCAGCAGCCACCGTATACCTTTAAGAACAACTTCAAACGTAACGCGTAATTATTAAGATAAAGGAACACGTTCGTTCGAAATCTCGACTAATGCACTCCGTCAGTGTATGAGCAACAAAAGAGCAACGATACTTAATGATAATAATGCCTGGAGAAGGGGAACAAGGGGGACAAAGGACGAATACAAATCTCCAAACAATACAGTACTTAGCTACATAGATAGATAGATCGAACGTTTTTTTTTGTGATGTGTGCAATCGGCGCAGCGAACATGAGTACGCCTTTTTTTCTTTCATTTTAAAATTGCACAGACGGAGCAACGAAGAACTTATTTTAGCACCCACGCTGCACTGGATTGATCACATCCCAGAGAGTGAGTATGTAGCGTTAACTCTCGGCCACCGTGCGTCCCAGCTGTTAGAGAAAAGAAAAAAAAAAGACGTTCAAAACGAAAAAACGAAAACCAGAAACAACCCTCCGATGCTGTTTGTTCACGCTGCAAAGTGTACCATCGCTCTCAATGCGCGAACGGCCTCGCCAACTTCCAACATCGGCGTCGCCTCAGCGAATTCGGCGGGGTCCCTCCCGTATACATTGGCGGCACATATTTCCGGTCCCTCTTTTAAATGTAACTACGTGCCAGGTTCCGGAGTGAGAGCGCGGGGTGGTGTCGGTCCGCGTGTGATTTACCGGCGACGGGGGGCGGGAGAAACCGGCGGCCGAATCCTTATCTGGTCGCCGGCGCATCGACCGGTCCGCTGCCATCGATCGGAGAGCGCCCAGGCACGGCCGGGAGGCTGCAGCCTGGGCTAGAGTGGGGGACCCGGGCCTGCACCGGGGCGGCCCGCTTAATGTGACATCCTCCAGTGGTTTCACACGCGAGGGGGAAATGGACGAGGGAGAAAGGGAAAAGGGGTCCAATTGAAGGGCACAGTTGGGAAGGTACTCGACAACACCAGTGACGTAAGCAGGATTTCTTCTTTGTTGGTGGTTGGCCGGGGGGGGGGGGGGGGGGGGGCGGGGGGGGGGAAGAGGGAGGAAGGTGCATCTGTATATCATAATTCATAGGGTCGGCTGAATTTCGGGGGAGGGGGGGGGGAGGGGGGTCGGGAAGGAGCTGAAACCCTATTCACTGTTTTTTATTTGTTGAACAACGCTGTCAAATCTGCTGGCGACAGCATGGGGTTTGATTTCGCCGATCATCTGCACGCGTTCTCGCACAGGCGAAAACGTAGATGAAGCCACGTTCTCGCCCCAGTAGCCTTGGCAGCGGTGTATACTATGTGGAGGCAAAGGCTGTCCTTGTCTCCACTGTACTCGCTGAACGTATTCGAATGCGAAAGCAAAACGCTGGACGCCGGCGTTTCGCATTCTAACGCGTCCGACGAGGGCAGTGGAGACAATAGCAGCTAGCTTTTGCTATACCGACCAGTGGCGTAGCCAGGAATTGTTTTCAGGGGGGGGGGGGGGGGGGGGGGGCTATGGTGGCTGGAATGTCCATTACTTGGGGTGCAAAAGGAAGGAGGAAAGGAGGAGGGGGTCAAAATTTATGCGTATATTATAGGGTCGGCTGAATTTCGGGGGAGGGGGTGGGGGAGGGGGCTGAAGCCACATAAGCTTCCCCCCCTGGTCTTGCCATTGCTTTACTTTGTCACCCACTAATTCTTTCAATCACACTCTAAAAAAAGTTTGTGCGTTTAGTTTCCCGCACAATGCTTGGAGAGCCAATCACCGCAACATACGGAGGCAGCTCAGCGAATAACGGTGCCGAAACATATGTTTACACCAAAAAAAACCGTCCCTTTTTCTGTCCCAGTCTCGGGGTTTTTGTCGAAATGTTTAACCACCACCAGCTCGTTTGCGCCCTTACCTTTTGTTCACCAAGTCTGAGTTGTGACATTAAGCAATGGGAGCGTGACGTTTTGCATTGCTTAATGTCACAACTCAGACTGCGTTTTTTGGTCTAAACAGATGTTTCGGCATCGTCATTCGCTGAGCTGCCTCCGTAAGTTGTAGTGATTGGCTCTTCGAGCGTTGTTCGGGAAAGTAGACGCACGGGCTTTTTTTTAAGAGTGCAGACCTCGGTGTTCGGACGTCCGCGCACGCTCTCGTCTCCCCCTCTCCGTCAGTTTCTCGACTCAAAAGCCCTGCTTTTCTCATACAGTTGTATATGTCGTGTCGTCTTCCTAGTCCCATCGTCTTTTTTTTTTCTTTTTGTAATCCTTTGCACGAGTATTAGCCGAATGACGTAAAAAATTCAGCACTACGGCCTCATTATCTGTGATTGGCTCTCGCGGTCACGTGATACGCGCCACTCGGCTGTTCTGACCTGTGGTGGATGAGAACCAATCACAGAACCCTCCCCAATCCCCCCGTTCTCTTTTTGTTTCTCCCTCGCGCGCGAAACCATAACATGAAGCGATAGGCAGCCCGCACTCCGACGAGCCACCACTGGTCGGCCACTCGTCGATGAAGACAGCGACGCGCTGCTGCTGCGAACGCCACCTGGCCGCCCGACGACGACGACGACAGCGGTTCGCCTCGCGCCTAATTCCATCTCCTCCGACGCCTATTGCGGCCGCAAATAGAACGGCAAATCCTGCCGCGGCTTTTGTACCCTCGCCTTCTCCCTCCCCGCTGTGCCTCCTGCCGCTTCCTGGGCCGATGGCCCGAGTCCGGGGCTAAAGTCGCCGGATAAAAGGCGCATTATAAAGACACTGCGAACCTGTTCACGCCAGAAATCTTTTTTTTTTTTTTTTTTTTTTTATGCTATGAAAATTGTTCTTATCGTTTGGTTAAAGAGGCCCCACAAATACTTGAGTGCGTTCAGTAAACAACGCTTAGATTTAATTGTCGACCCTTTATAAACAACAACACACGCGTTTGATTTTTTCTCCGCGCAGTGGCAGTTGCAGAAAACATTTGAAAGAGGCGAGCAGCGTTCACCCGACTGATCTCTACTAGATATCTACGACCTCCCAGGGATTCTGGGTTCAATCCCCACCCATGCCTGTTTTGATCTGGATGAGCATCGTACCGGCGTGCGGTCGTGTATCACTACTGCGTGGTGCACGTTGAAGACCTCAGGCTAGCGGTTGTACCGCACTGGCTAAATTGCTCAACAGCTGAGACACCAGACGCCCACTGAGGCAGAATAGCTTCCGGCCGTATAAACGTACACATACTTTTTGTTAACGATTTTTATGACAGTTGGCTGGATCGCGCATCTCCGCTTGGTCGCTGCCAACGTTTCTAGATTACCTCAGTTGTGGCAGAGCCGTATATGTAGAGAGTTTGGTCAATGGGAGGCGCAGGCAAACCTAGGGCGTGCGGCAAACTCGGAAAGAGGGCTTGGCATGCTCTCTTGACCAACCAGAAGCCGAAAAGAATCCCCTAACGGTGGTAGCGAGAACCAGTTCTGATCAAAGGTCTATGTTCGTATATGGTTTTAATAATTGCGTAAGAGTGAAGTGTAGTAACTGTTTGTGGTTGAAAATAGGGTGCACGTGTTGTTTTGATCATGATCATGCAGAAAGATGTAAGAAACGAATGCGCCGCTCAACTCTCTTTTGCGCGGACAGAGTGTGACCGCTCGGACGGCAGATTCCCGGCCCTCGGCGTTTGGCGTACGTATTATGTCGATCGTTCCGCTAGTCGCACTCTTCCACCATCATTTTGGATGAGCGTGATTGAAACATCACGTGTACCATATTTTCAGTCATCGAGAGTTACTCCAATGCAGTTATAAGGTTTGTTTCTCGCGACCACCGCTCTACATATACGGTTCTGAGTTGTGGCACTCCCGTGGAGGAGGGCGCCTCCCTCCTCACTCACTTCAATCCGTCTCTCGTCGTTTGAAGCGCCATCTAGATTGTCGTTTCAAAATCGTGTGTTTCATAGAATAGAGTGCCTGCATACACACGCGCGCTTTTGCTTGAGTGGTGACATCTCAGTCATTTTTCCGCCCAATCGTTTTCTTATGCATTTTGAACTGCGTGCCCTCCGGTGTCACTCAGCTCGAGCGCGTAGCTTTGGCTAATGCATGGACGCCATTTTACCGCCCAAGTCACGCACCGAGTGCGCGAGAGCGTCACGCGCTGGCACATTCAGGACAACAATGGATGTCTTCACCCTGAGACAGACAGACATGTAGGCACCCTATCATAGAACACGGTGGAACGCCATCTAGACGCTGTGCTTTGAAGCGCACGTATTCCATAAAACTAACGTTGCATAAAGCACGCTCCAGTTACCATAGTAGCCGTCCGGCGCGTCGAACCAGTTGAGGCAAGAGCAGTGATGAGCAAGCACTGATCTCGGTTGTAGAGGCTGGATTGCGGATCGGGAGCCCGTCAGTGGCACCGCCGGTGGCCACTACTTGACTCCGGGTAATACACGCAAGTTTATGGGAGAAACACACGAAAGTAGGAATATTGAAGCTTGTACGCTGTGCTTGACGGCGAGTATTTTATAATGTGCTGCGATCATTTTATCGGGTGGAGATGGAATCGGTATTTGCCAAACGTCCGAACGCACATTAGAAGAGCCAAACATGCCTGAGCAGCCATGGCTGAGCAGGCAAGCTTGCTCTCGTAGTGGAGTAAACAAAGGAACTTGCCGTTAATAAGACCGTCGTCGGCGAAGCCCAGACGTTGATGAATGTCGAAAAAGTTCAATCCTGACAGACAGCGGCTTTCCGTCGTCTACTAAACCTAACTCATCGAAACCGCCACCGACTCCGCGGTAACTCTAGGTAACTCTACAGCCTCATTGAGCTGCACTACATTTTCACCCAGCGGAGTCACTCTTGGCCACAAAACATGTATTTATAAGAACTTCGAGGGTTGTCAGTTTTAATGTTTGTACACAAGCGATTTGGCATGGTTCCCGAAAAGCAGACAACAAGTTTCAATGCCCACAACAGCTTAGAAACGAGAGAAACGGCACTTCTTAGTTTTTACTAATTTTTTCCCATGGGGTCCCACGGATTGGCTGGTGTCAATTGACGGCTACCGGTGATTCCACTCGACCCCAGCAGACAACCCTCGATCCGCGATCCAGCCTACTACACTAGAGATCAATGGCGGTGAGGGAGCGGAGTACTGCAACGTCTATGAGCAGTTCCGTAACTGAGCTAATCTAATAACGTGAGTTGCTGCAGCGCAAGTGCGGCCACCGGAAATTTTGAGTCGGCCATCTTGGCTCTGTGTAGAGATATGCTCGGTGAAGCTTTGCAAAGCTTTGCAGCTGGTTGCTGAAACAGATGTTTTCTGCTCGTTCGCCGTCATTCGCCGAAGATGTTCTTGAAAACCCTGTTATAGCTGCCTTTGAGAGCCCGTGACATGTTTTACCAAAACGCAGCACCGCAGAAAAAAGACACAACTGGTCGAACGCAAATCTCGCGGTCAGGCGACGGGATCAAAGGGCATGCCTTGGTACGGACGACGAAGGGCTGCGTCTCTGTGCCTTCGCACGCTTGGGTACCAACCAATATTCGACACCGTGTTAACCATTTGAAAGAAAAACAATTTTTTTCCCCGAGTGCAACGTGCGTGAAGGGGCATGTGCTCCTGTAGCAGCGTTTTACTTTACTTCGACGACTGTATTTCTAACTTGCGGCACTCGCGGGCCAAAAACGAGTTTGCTTAAGTGGCGTTCGAAAACTTATCTCCCGTCCATTGCTGCACCATTGTGTTTCTTTGTCTCTGTTGCCGTGTGGCAGGAGTAATTTGGATTCAGTCGAGCAGATTTTTAACGTATCCATGACTGATAATTCATAATAGAAGCAAACATTTTTTTTCTTTACTGATAGCAATACATGATCAGTGATAGCAATTCGCCAGAATATCTGGACAATTCAGAACTCCGTGCGTGCCAAGGTATGTCCTTTGATCACACTGCCATACTGAAAAACTCGCGTTAAAGGAATTGTGCATTTTTCTTGTGGTGCTGCACTTTCATAAAAAAAATCCATGAGTTCTCGAGGGCAGGATGTTTAAACCATCCTGCCCTCGAGTTCACAAGGACCGGATGAAAGAGGACACACAATCGCTGAAGGCATCATGAATAAAATGTACAGCACAGAAATACAGGACAGAAGAAAGAGGAGCCACAATCGTAACAAAGGCAGCTACGACCGTTTACACAAAGCTTAAAAAAAAAAACTACTATTTATGGCGAACGAGCAGAAAACGTGTCTTTTAGCACGCAGCCGCCCAGCCTCTGCAACGCTTCACCGGGCAGATTTACTCAGGCACAAGATGGCCCATTTGGAACTTCCGGTGGCTGCATTCGTGGAGCAGTGAAGCGCAATCCAGCAAATCCTCATAGGGATCAGTGGATCACCCCTTCAACTCGAAGCCGGAACAAGCGATCACGTGATATAGTGCCGATTACTCGCTGCCAAGGTTCATCGTAGAAACATGCTTGGGTTGTCGAAGCACATGGCATCTGCCAAGCCTACGCTGAGCTTCACACATTGGGCTCATTCAAACTTTACCTGCATCATGTCTACACCTGCACGGAAAAGAGTAGCGCGGTGCAGCAAAGTGCAGGGCAGTGTATTTCCGGTACCTGTTCTAAGATAGGCTGCACTTTTAAATCAAATATGGAGGTGCGCACCGAGTGTATGCTGGTACAGCGATCACCAAACTTATCTGCAACGCGCGAACGGTGTCTTATACTATGGGAGCGTTATCCTATCGGCAACCGAATAACGACTTCTTGATGTAGCGCTCAGCACGTCACAAATTTTCGCAAAGAACAAACTGAGAGTAATAGTACGTTTTCAAATTGTCACCATGAAAAGAAGCTTTTGTGCCCCTGTTGTGTCTAGTGTAACACTCGGGTCACACTAGCGCCAGTATCTGCTTCCGTGCAGCAAGAACCAGCCCAACCCAATACTTTTGCACGGCCCCTCTGAGGAGAAACACAAGGGATATGCCAGCGCACAACCATACCCTCATTCGTGGAAGATGTTGCGTCTTGATCGTCACGACCGTTATCTGCGTTATTCCTCGATAGATACTTTTGGTAGATCACACGCTGAGGATTGCGGACACTGCAGGGACACCCGTTCCAATCCGAGCTTCAAATGACTGCACGAGCTCTTCCGTACTCTTGGAGTACTCTTGGCAGGAAAATGAGAAACTCCAAGCGTCTCTTTTGGATGACCGCGGCGTCCAGTCCGTGCTCGTTGCCATCCAACGTGCTTTGTTGCACGTTCAAGTTCGAAGCCCTCGAGACGCCCGAGTGTCATCGAAGATAGGCGGCTGGTGCTGGAAGCGGGACCTCACCGCCGTACCCACCTTGTCACTAACCGAACAAGTAGTGGCAGAAAAGAGTTATTTTGAGGTCTTACAACCAACGAAGTGCGTCCGGCAGGCCCCGGGGAAGTGAGCGTTTACTGCCCGTCCCATTTTAGAAGGATCTAGTACAGACTCGGCATCGTGCACAGGTATTCGCAACTCCAAAGGAGGCGACGCCATCTAGCGTAAAAGGCACGAAAGAGAGAAGCGGGAAGTCATCGCCCCTCCAAGTGTACAGCGAAAACTAGCGCAGTTCATCGGCTCTGGCGGCGAAAGTGTGATCCACAAGAACGGGAAGAGGAACGGGTTCGAAACGCGCGCCGTCGAAGTTTCGAATATCTGGGAGCTTTAGTAGATCACTCCGATACCTCCCATAACGATACGGTGCACGCGCAAAGGCCTCAGAGAAGTGTCGGGAATCGTTATCGGAGCTATTGGAACGATGTACCAATACTCCTTACTTTTTTTTAATTTATTTTTGGACTTAATGGACTGCGAGCCGCGGAGCTTGTGGGGACCCATTCGGTATGATTAAAAATCTAACGTCAGTCTTATTTGCATAGGTCAACAAATGTGTGACTTCAAACGCTAAAATAGAAATATAAGCTACAAGCACACACGAGCGACCTCAAAACTCCTTAGAAAAATCGTTGGGTGTCTGCGCTGTCGATGGGCAATTAAGCCAGTGCTGCACGACTGGCGTTTTTTTTTTTTTTTTTTTTTTTTTTTTGTTAACGTACGTTACGCGGCGGTGTTCACACGTCCACACGCAAGTACGGTACTCATACGATTAGAAAAGAGAAGGGACGGGGTTCGAGCCCAGGTTCGGCAGCGCGAGCTTTCACTCCACAAACCAAACTGTAAAGTCGAATAAATGCGCGAGGCCAAAGTAAAGAGGGCAGTTCCAGTAATCAATCAAATGGTGTAAATTGCTTCGAATTTATATATTTATCCACTTTCGAGTTTCTTTCGGACCAAAAAGACGGATAAGGGGAAAAAATGCCGAGTAAAGTAGTTGTATACAACATGGTCATGCGATAAAATCTCACGCACTTGCATATAGCCACTCGTAAAACTAACAAGAAAGGAAAAAAAAAGAAGAAAAGCTTGACGCTGAGTAAAAGAAAAAAAAAAAAAAAATGAATACAAACTACGCTATCAAAAACGATATATCGTCTGTCGTAACCCCGTTGGAGTGACCCATTGGATAAACAGAATTCGCGTAAAAATAAAATCTCGACGAAACCAGACTGCGTTTTAGGAATTGAGTTACTGCGGAATTTAGCCTTCCTACATTTGTCTTGTTTTGTTTATCTGATTTTGGGAGTTTGTTTGCGTGAGTCCCGGGCACGCTCGTCGTCGTCTACCAAAGCGGTCGCACTCCGAAATCCGAGCAGACTTTTCGTTTGTATATAAAAACAATTTCGAATAAACTTGGGGCGGGGGCGAGGCGGGAAGGGGGAGGGGGGGGGGGGGGGGAATCTGCAAACCCTCTTTTTTTTTTTTCTAGAGGGCTTTCAGATTGCCTTTATCCGAAATCTTGTTACGAAAAGCGGTGTAGCGAAAACCGATAGAATGCCTGAAAAGTGGGGATTTTTTATTTACTTTTCTACTGTTGTCGTTTCTTTGGCATCTTGGCACTTACCCAACGAGGGAATCGGCCAGGGGCGCTGTGTTCGCCCATTGGGAAGGAGATTCAACCGTCGCGCCCCTAGTGGCTGAATTGAGAACTACACCGACGAGGACATGGCCTCCGAGATTTTTCCCGCGCTCTGCTCTGGCCTTTCCAAACGCTCGGCTGCCCAGCAGAAAAAGCGAGCCGAGCCAGTTGTCTAGATCTCCGTATGCGGCGCTTAGAACCAAACCTGACACGGAAACAGAATCGCCTCAGATCAGGCTGTCAAGTGTCAGCCCGCGGCATAAAGGTAACATCCTCATGGTTCTCACCATCCGAATAGAGCAAGGGAAGCCGATCTCTGTTGATTCGTAATTTTCATTCGCTGGTCCGGTCCTTGCGTTGTTTCGATGGATGATACCTCAGAATGCAAAATTGGAAGAAGAGGAGGCCAGCTGGGGCGTAAGACCTGTTTTCCTCGCCGGACCAGTGGCACACGCAATGGCTTCGGTTGATAGGGTGGTCACGCTGAATGGTTGCAAGCTCGTCAGCAAGCTGGGAAACTTCAGAGCTCACTTTCGCAAAAACCCCCGGCCATCCGCCCCCCCTCCCCCCCCCCCCCCTCCCCCCCGGTAAACACCGGTGCCAGCCGCTGGAGCCCCACCAGGGGTGTGGTGGACGTCCGTGCGTTGCCGGAAATTCCTGCGGCCCGTCTGCGAGTCGTGGACGCAGGGAGCCTTCCTCAGGTGCTCAAGACCGGCTCGCTAGAAGTCCTCTGTCGGCCCCACGAAGACCACCGTCACGATGACCACTGCAAGCCTAACGCTCTTCACCTTCTTCAACCGCAACATCAACCCCTCACCCGCTTCCACAAGCTCCATCTAAACCATCATCACCATTTCTTCTAAAAGTTCATCTGTGCAATACTATCTCATCATCGTTGGACATGGCGCCGTGGATCTTGACAGTATGGGCGACTTGCCTTTTGCGTGGGCCGAAATAAATCACTACCACTATCACTATTTAGTGCCAATATATATTTTGACTCGCCTTCATGATTTCGATTGGCTCAATTTCCTATTTTTTACTGAACTAATAGACGCGCAGTTTGTTTCAAAACAAAGCAGTGAATATTTGTTATATTCCTTTCGCGCTTCGAAAAGATGAACCTTCAAATTTCGATCAACTTCTTCCCCGCCAAAGGTCCGTGTGGTGCGGCGAAAGGCGGAGAGCACATTTCGCGCTGCTCCTAAGCACCGTAGACCGACGATAATGGTGATGATGATAATTCGCGGCTATTCCTTTATGTTTGGTTTAGTTGCGAGCGCCAGCAAGGCGCCTCGCAGGAAGTCTGTACCGTGCGAAAGCAATGGCCGAAGCAGCGAAAAATATCGGAGGCCGTGACGGAAACAATCAGGGACAACAACATCGTAAATGATTTGTTCGTGTTTTGACGTAGCGCTCGACCCTCGAAGCCGAATATTACGTCTGTGTTCGTCTCGCGTCAAACGCAAACGCAGCAAAGAAAAAAAAAATGGCCGCGAGTTGTGTTTAATGTTTGCCCCGCGCTCAATTGAGAAGGATGAAATAAGGAATCTAGTGCGCGCGCCTTGTGTTTGTAAACACAGTTCACTCTAACACAAAACTCTGGGGGAAAATCAGCTGGACGTTGGATCTCCTCGCCAATCACAGCAATGAATATATACACTCTTTGCAGCAGCTGTGCGTGGACCTCGCCATAACCGACCTTCATTTTTTTCCCTCTTAATACGTTTGCTTCGTCGTGACCCCAGCAGGCCAGGTTATTGCCATTTTAGATTATACGTTGTTCTTCTCCCAGGCCTTTGTAGAAGCTCGGTAACGCCCGCTTCACGGCATCTGGGTAAGGCAAGAGGAGGTCAGCAAGGACGGCTGTAAATTAGGCTCATGTGCAAAGCGCCTATCCGTGTTACACGTTTTGCTCACGTTGAGATTTCATATTAAAGACCATCTTTAACCGTGAATATTTTCTTTTAAAATTACCTAACTTTTTTTTTATTCAGCCTATTTAGTGCTGAGGCGCTGCAAAGGAATTCAGTTACAATGAACTAAACAAAAAAAAAAAAAAAAATGGTGCCCGTGCTTTACATTGTAGCAAGCGCTGTTCAGGGCATACGGATAAAATGTGATCTTGCGTCAATCCGGCTGTGTTTCTGGGTCACGATTGAAGGCAATTCAACTACACAATTGTGCATTCGGGCCTCATATACTGGGAAGAGGGACAGTCTCTCCGCAGCAGCAGGCAACATATGGCACGGATTTCTCGTTAATATTCCTCACATTATATTTTGCTCGTTTCTTTTGGTGCGTTTATTTTTTTATTTTTTTTATGCGTGTGGAAACTACAATTTTTAGATAAAAAGTTGGAATGCAAGCGAAATTAAACTCCGATTACGCTGACTTTCTAAAAATTAAAAATTTAACTGAAGGATGTACGAATCGTGGTTCGAATCCAGTACCGCATCATCAATCATAGATTTCGCAATACAAGAGAAAGTCACGGCAATGATCGACTTTTTCTACAATGTTCAAGCTAAAGATTGCACCTGAGCCGTGTGATTCAAACCGCAATTCGCAAAAGTTACCTCCAATCAACGCCAGATTTGTGATAATAACAAACATTAACTCCGAAAACGTTCCATTACAATTAAACTCGAAAATCCCGGAATCTTACACCTACCGGGAACGTTTTTTGTCTTTTTGCGAGTACTACTTACACCGGAGTCCTTCAATATGCCCTGCTTATGCATTCGAACTAAATAAATATATATATATATAACGCATGAAAAACATGCGATTTTCGGAAGGAACGAATCCTGCAGAAGCGAAGGTATGCTGAAAAGATAGAGTGGCCACCGCTCCGGTTTTTTTTCAGCCTGAACGCGGTTATGTACCAACCCCCCCCCCCCCCCCCCCCTCTTTTTTCCTTTTCATCCAACGCCAACAAAACAATTATATTAAACTATCCACCGTTGAAAATGCGTAGAGAGGCACCCGTTTTTTTACGAGGAATGTAGCCGATATCATGTTCCCCGAAAATCCTCCCCGTTCTCGCTTTGATGGTTGTTTGCTTCCTTTCGGCGACGGGAATGCCGGATCTCTTTCAGCGACGATCATTCGTTAAAAGGGGGCTTTCCGGCGCTACATCTCCCGGAAGCGTCGTATCAGCCTTCATAAAATAAACGTTATCCGTAAAAATAGCGAAAATTTCTTTCTCTTTCCATCTTTCGCTCTCTCTTTCTTTGTATATCTCTTTCTCTCTCCGCCGTTCCTCGGTTTGATTGATCTTTTGTTTTTTGGGTAGATTGAAGCTTCATAAAAATTACGCTAACGCTAATCAACGCTATCTCACTGAGTTTCCGATGGAATATGCTGGGCGAGTCAACATTAAATGGAATCGTTGATAATGAAAAAATTCTTCTCGGTAAAACTGAGTCTTAGTAACTTTTGTTTTTTTCTTGATTTGGAAACGTATTTTGACCGGAAACTCGCGCTTGTTTTTATCGTTATTTTTATCTATCCTTTACTACTCCGTTTCGCTTTTTTTAGTACCTCCTCTTAATTATTGTGATTTTAAGACACGTTGCCTTACTATATGCGAATTCGATTTATCCTCTTCTGGAGAAAACAGTGCAAAAATATATATATAGTCATCACCTGCTATTATTGGTCAATCATATGGCAGACAATATATTTGACACTTTATTAAGATTCGTACACCGTTTTGACGTTGAATGTCGCGACTATCGGGATGTAAATTTACTTTCAAGGTTAGTCTAAAGGTATAAGCATCGCGCAGTCAGGCCTCTGTCTATAGAGGCGATACTTCGGGGCAATGGTTCGTGTGACCTAAAACAAAAATAGTATTTTTTGTTTTTTATTGCGAGAAAGGCAGTACTTGGAAGCGTGGATGACCTCGTCAAGGCATAGGTCAAAGTAAAGTAATAATAAAACCACCATACACTTAAGAATTAGTTTTGGCCCACTAGAATGATGTCAAACATTAAATTGTTATCATTCGACATTTCAATTAATCAATTTCGCCTATACTTTTGATAAGCCGATGGGGCTTTAAAGATACTGCGAGCTTGACAAAATCTGAAGATCCGCCATATTATTGGATAGCCCAATCACAAAAGTTGGATCTGCATATATTTGAAATTTTTAAACATTTTGCAAATATTGTTTTTTTTTTATATTTTTTTTATTTGCAGCATACTTTTATTGTTAGAAGCGTTCGATTTCTTGGAATATTTAGAGATGACAAATGATCTTCGACATTCCCCATTTTCTGGCGTCGAGCTTCATCGCTTCGCAACGGCGCGCTCGCGCGTCGAGCTTCACTGTTTTACACCAGCGCGCTCGGGGAAATCGCTGACTCGGAGGAGCTTCTCCCTTGGTTCCATGCTCTGGGGATTTTTGCTCGCTAACGTAGATCAACTTATTTGTTTATTTGGTCACGATTATAGTTCATTTTAATTTTAAAACACAGTGCTGGAAAAATAATTCCAGCATAAGTTTCAATAAATAAGGTAGTCATTGCTTTGCATGCTATGTCACACTTTTTAACCCAAACTTATCGAAGACTTATTTTTTTTTTTTTTAAATTGAACACAAGTGCGTGAAATGTTTCCGTGCTCTGCCCAAGTTAAATGTAAAATATTCGTATTCTAAAACGTTCCCTTCAATTCGCAGCCAATTCTTAACATTTGTGTTCGAATTCGCCAACAAACATTTTATATTAACACAACTCTACACAAAATATGTACGAAAAAAAAAAAAAAAACTTTCAGCCTTTTTATAGCGTATCCCAGCGAGTTCTTCTGGAATTGCACTTCACCAGCTTTACAAGAAGTGACAACCGACACGCATGACAAAGCCCATTTCTAAAACCTGCACCATCACCGCAAAGAATTTCGCTACTCTTAATAATCAAGAGTGCTCCTTTTAGAAGCAACCAAAATGCCTCTATGAACTGTACCTTAAAATAAACCTCCTGGTAGCCTAAAACTGCAGTCAAACTGTTCGTGCATATACACAAGACACTCGTTACGGATATGATGACAGAATTACCTGTGGAGACTGCCATAGCATGATCGAAGCATCTTTGCTTCATACACATGTATGTATGCTTCAAAGATGTCTGTAGGCGGTTTTGTATGAGCAATGTGACGCTACCGTCGTACAAGGAAGATACACTCTTCAAACAGTGTGCGCAGTTTGTCTTTTTTATTCTGTATTTGTAGCGTGACCCTGGCTTCAGAGTAATCGCCTACCTTGCTGTAACACCATCCTCAGGGCTCTTAGAAGCGCTTCGCTATGTCTCTTAGGGAAACGTCAGCCGCCATTTCCTAGCCTTTTGGGAGATGTCTTTTCAAGTATCTTCCTACGAGCTTCGATTTTATCTTACTGCTGTTGTTGTTCTGCGAACTCTACACGTCATAATAACGTGCACCAAACCTCGGAGGAAACCATCCTCAATCCCCAACGCCTGTTCTGCGCAGGTTACGGCAACATCGCACCACGGACCAACTGGGGCAAGATGGTGACCATCCTGTACGCCATCGTGGGCATCCCGCTTATGCTGCTCTACCTGACCAACATCGGCGACATCCTGGCCAAGGCCTTCCGCTACGTGTACGGCAAGCTGTGCACCTGCAGGCCGGCCCAGCACCCGCAGCGCCGCCGCCGGCAGCCGCTGCCACTGCACAACCACCTACAGCGCAACGCGGCCGTCGAAAACTACCGCGTCCACCACATCGTCGGCCACAACTCGGTGGACCTGCAGGACGGCAAGCTCCGGGACGACCCCGTGCGCGTGGAGAGCCTCGCCGACGACGACGTGTACGAGGGCGGCGCCAAGCCCCGCGTTTCGGTGCCAATCACCCTCTGCTTCGTCATCATGATCGGTTACATCTCGGGCGGAGCTGTCATCTTCAGCCTCTGGGAAGGCTGGGAGTTCCTCGACGGCTCCTACTTCTGCTTCGTCACGCTCAGCACCATTGGCTTCGGAGACCTGGTGCCAGGGGACACCGTGGTCTCGGACAGCGGGTCCCAGGAGAAGCTGGTCATCTGCTCGCTCTACCTGCTTGTCGGCATGGCCTTGATCGCCATGTGCTTCAACCTCATGCAGGAGGAGGTCATCTACAAAGTGCGGAACTGCGGCAAGCGCATCGGTATCATCAAGGACGCCGACGACGACGAAAACTTTTCTTGAGGCTCGGCGCACGCGTCGCCTTCGGTGGAACTGTGCGTGTGTGTGCTCTTCCTTCTTTTTTTTTAAGATGAATGTTGGGGGTATGCCCCGTGGGACGGTGCTAATCCCGCGAGAGCGGCTCACGTATACATAACTTGATGCTATACATCTCCGCGTTACGGCAAACGTTTTCCCAGCTGTGCTGAAAGAGGAGTTGGGCGAAAGATTAGGTATTTAGGTATACTGAGAAGAACCTTCGGTATGTGGTGCCTGAGACGTGTCACCAACCGATCTGTTTGATCGCATCTTTATTTTGACATTCGTTCTGAAGCAGCCGTCCAGTTGACGGAAACTCCGGGAGAAAGAAGTTGGGATGGACGACTGCGTACAACTGAATCTTTTACGTGGGCGGTGGCTTGTGCCACCTAGCAGTGCTTTTGATATCAGCGGGTAATTTCCACCTACTATACAAAACATTGAAGTTAAGCCTTCCAATAGTAATACTGCTCTCCGAATGCCTCGCGACAACGGCGATGCCCGTGGCGGCTCGTCTTCCTTCGCCGTCTCCCCTACAACCAACTGCCAGGCACGCAACAACCGTAGAGGTACATGGCTCCTCCTGCGGTGCCTTTTGTCAACATTTTGGGGCACGCACCGTTAAATGGCCTCGTATACACCTTTCCGTGTCTGCCCGGGCACAAAATGGCGAGTCACTGCGATGTGAACGCATGCGCGGCGTCAAATACCCCGCAGAAGGGAGTTATACTTTTTATTCCCGAGCCACAGCTCGGGAATAAAAAGATGGCCGCGCGCAGAAAGCGGTTGCGGGAATGGTCTATACGGACAAATCCTTCTGCGCCCTTCCATCTTTGTCAGCTGGGCTGCGGAAGACGGCGCGCATGCGTCCATGGCCAATACCACCTAGAGGACAAGGCCCACGCATCATGTCACTGTTAGTGGACCCCCGCCCCGCCCTAAGCGGCATACACGCCGAAGCTCGACGAGAATTACCGTAAAGCGGTAAACGCGTCCGTCTTGGCGTCTCCGCCTGCTAGCGTCGCGCTTCTTGTGAGACGCTGCGTGATCGCGCTCTAGGTGATATATCGCTATAACCCAGTGACTCAGCATTTTTTTGCCTGGACGGTAAACGCTGGAAAGGTGTTTGGAACACTGCTAAAACGAACCAAACGGGGACGCGTTCCACGCTCAGTACTCTGTTTTGACATCTCTCCCACCGGCTGAGAAGTCCGAAGTTGACTCAGGTATTGGAGCTCTTTTAGGACACAGTCAACAAGCAAAACCAAAACAAAACAAAAGCGAGAGGGAGCAGCGTGACAACTCACGAACGCACGAGATATAAGTGTTTGTGCATTTTCTTTTATATGGAATTGCTGAAGGACTCATATTTACAGCAGGACCAGCTCTAAGTAATGAGGTCCTACCTGACCCCGACAAGATAAAAAGTTGGGAGCATTAAAAGAACAATGCCATCGATATATAAAATGCAGCGCGGCAGCGCTATGTAGCCTAATTACCTTACTCGCCCAAAGGCGAACGTTTTTTTTTAATCTTTTTTTTTTTTGAAGATATCGAAGCACTTCATTTTTTATAACGTAATTAGAAATTTAAAGCAGGGTGAAGACGAAGATTGTGTAGATTACTCCTTCCCCATTAGCACTGAATAAGAAACCAAAAACTTAACTGAAATAAAACGACTTGCGTGCCAAATTTTATTCATTGTCGATCGAAATGTAAGAAAATTAATGGAGGTAAATAAAAAAAAAAACTGCTTGCGGTTAAACGAGGAATTTAATATTAGATTATTTGTTTAATATGTTAGTTATGGTCGTATATCATTAAAAACGTTCGGCATTCCAGGACAAGATGAGTTTTCAATTTCGTGGAAATTTCTTGTGTTTTTTTTTTTCAGAAAATACAGAAAAAACATTTGTCAGAGGTGTTTTTATTTTGTAACTTTACTAGTCTGGTGGTGCTTTTTATATTGATGGTGGTGCAGCATCGACCACTTTATCTGCCGTCTGTCGGATTGCCGCCCACCTCAAGGTTCCATAGCGAGAGACCGCTTTTTATTCTTCTCTTTTTTATGAACGAAGATCTAGGAGTTTTTAATCAGCCTCGCCTCCACAAAATCGCTATCTCCGCGTTTGCTGGTTACACAGAAATCGATCGAGGTTCGGAATCCAGCAAATAAGCCGAATAAAAAAAAGAAAGACGCGCGTGCATTTATGATGAACGCTACAATGTTTTCTTACTCTGAACTTTGGCAATACTAGCGCAGTCATTAAAACGACGATTATCTCTTTCTATAAGTGCAGGGCTTTCCAAAAGTTAGTGAAAACAACCGTTAAACCAGCTCGCTTGACCGGAAGATATGTCCGCGTGTGTTCGCTTTCCCCGCAGTGCTCTTTGACTGAAAGCCAATAATCGCAATCTACGGAGGGAGATCGGTCAATCAGGTGGGCAAAAAAATGTTAAGTCCTAAAAGTAGGGGTTTCGAATCGAACAACGGATTGTCATTTCTAGCTTCAACGTCGTAAAGAGAGCAGAGATCCCGTCGTGGTCTTATCCTCACTCTATAAACGCTTTGAAGGACGCAGAGCTATTCGACACTGCGACGTTTATGAATGGATCAGAGCTTCACATAATCACCACTATGAATAAAACAGGTATATCGTTCTCTCACACTGCGAAAGCTATAAATGACGCAGAGGTATTTGACTCTGCGAAACCCATGAATAACTCAGAGCCATTCGACACGGGGAAGGCTATCAATGACGCAGAGCTATTTAACACTGCGAAACCGAATAATGGCTAAGGGCTACTCGACACGGGGAAGGCTATAAAGACGCAAAGCTATTTGACATTGCGAGACCTATTAATAACTTGCAGCTCTTCGAGACGAGGAAGGCTATGCATGACGCAGAACTATTTGAAACAGCGAAACCCATGAATGACTCAGAGCTATTTGACACGGGGCAAGGCTATGAATGATGCAGAGCTATTTGAGACTGCGAAACCTATGAATGACTAAGGGCTAGTTGATACGGGGAAGGCTATGAATGACCCAGAGCTATTTGACGCAGTGAAACCTATTATGACCCACAAATCTTCGACACGGAGAAGGCCATGAATGACGCAGAGCTATTTGACACTGCAAAACCTATTAAATGACTAAGGGCTAGTTGATACGGGGAAGGCTATGAATAACGCAGAGCTATTTGACGCAGCGAAACCTATTATGACTCACAGCTCTTCGACACGAGAAGGCCAAGAATGACGCAGGGCTATTTGACACTGCGAAGCCTATTAATGACTCACAGCTCTTTGACATGGGGAAGGCCATGAATGACGCAGAGCTATTTTACACTGCGAAACCTACGAATGACTTAGGGCTATTCGACACGGGAGAAGGCTATTATTGACGCAGAGCTATTTGACACTGCGAAACCTATGAATGAGTCAGAGCTATTCGACACGGGGGAAGGCTATAAATATTGTGACGCAGAGCTATCTGACACTGCGAAACTTCTGAATGACTCAAAGCTATTCGACACGGGGAAGATTATGAATGATGCAGAGCTATTTGACATTACAAAATCTATGAATGACGAAGGGCCATTCGACACAGGGAAGGCTATAAAGGATGCAGCGCTATTTGGCACTGCAAAACCTATTAATGACTCAGAGCTATTAGACACGGGGAAGGCCGTGCATGATGGTGAGCTTTTTGACACTGCGAAATCTATGTCTCCCTCGGAGCTATTCGACCCGGGGAAGGCTATGAATGACGCTGAGTAATTCGATTCGTACGCAAGCACGGTGTGAGCATATGTGACATGATCTCACATGGCTGACTTAATTTTTTTAGGTCTCAACGTATTTTGCGTCCTCGTCATTAACCGCTCTCCCTCCGAAGATCGCTGCTTTGCAAGTGCGCTGCGAAAAGTAGACGCACGTG
The DNA here is from genome assembly GCF_016920785.2 of Ixodes scapularis. Lineage (NCBI taxonomy): Eukaryota > Metazoa > Arthropoda > Arachnida > Ixodida > Ixodidae > Ixodes > Ixodes scapularis. Next base: position 82,271,881 of record NW_024609846.1, on the reverse strand, counting down.
CAAGTTTAGAGAATAAACCGAGAGATTAAAGTATTCAGCTCCTTATTTAGTAGGTACGGAAACATCAATTAAACAAGCTGTTTCCGGCAGCTGAGGCGTCAAGGTTATCAGCGACTCGCAGGTTTTTTTAAACGTCGTCACTAGAATGTTTTCCCATTGTTCTAATTACCCGAGTTTCATAACTTCCCTGCCACAACCACCAAAATAAAAATTCTTCGAAACTTCCCGTGCGGTTTATTTGCTTTCAAAGCACTCGGGAAGTCAATCATCGCAAACTATACAAAAGGGCTCAGCATATGGCAAAACTAGCCTAGCAAAAAAAAAAAGTTTTTTTTTTTTTTTTTTTTAATGAAGTGAATGAAAGGGCGCAAACGAACTGTTTTAGATTGAACATGACATAAACCCCGAGGCAATTTCTTTGTCGCGTAATGAAGTCTGCTCATGACACTGATTATAGTGTTTTACATGTGACATGCCTCTTCAGCGCTACGAGTCGAACACCACTTTACGGTCAAAAAAATTTTTTTCTGACCCGCTCGGTCACTTTTGTTTTTCCGTCGATGGTAGCGAGCGTGTTGCGGCAAAGTAAAGGGGCAGGCATATTTTTGCGTTAGGTTGAAGCGAGCGTCACTCACTACTTGGGGAAACCAAAAATTAACATTTTTATATTCCCCCTTCAACACGCTTGTGCCATCTGGGATTTCGCAAGCAATATATACCACTCCGATTGGGGCCTACTGAATACTAGCAGAGCTCTAGTTCCGAGTTGAACAAAATTTCCTTACGTAGTCTCTGATCAGGATTCGCACGTTGCGCCGGTGACTAATAGGGCGGCCGTCCTGCCTTGACTTGGACGCCTTTCGACATGGAGCTGCAGCGCGCCCGCCTAATTGCCTCTTCGGTGGTGCCGGACGCTTCGATAGAAGATTAAGCTCGCAGCCTCCATCCCTCCTCGTGTCACCGTATTGCTTGAGCAACCGGATCGTTAATAAATGAGACGCCGGTGCATCGAGTAGCTTCGAAGTCTGCTCACTCATCTAGTATTCCGCTAAATGCAGAATGCGCACCATTAGTGACCGGGAGTTTCTTAGAAAAAAAAAAGAAAAGAGGGAAAAACTTGCGAGCAGTATAAATGCGCAGACAAGCTACTCGTACATTTTCATTATTAAAAAGGTAAGACACACAAAAAGAGCAAACTGGGAGATTGTTAAAAGAGAAAGAGCTTGCATCCTCGCTTCATTTTTGTGGATTTTAGTTATTGATAAGCTACGGTACAACCTTTTTTTCTTCTTCTCATTTTTGTAGTTCATTAATATTCCAATTTGTAACCGGTACTGCATGTAGTAGTAGTAGTAGTGCTGCCCCTCAATGCACTCGGACATCAATCATGGGTCAGTTTTAAATCGGTCTAGAGCCAATAGGAAGGGCGATCGGTTTTGCGTGCCCCACTGGCTACTTCTCAATGACAAAAAGGCGTTCACGAATTTCGCCCCCCGGCTTGCTTTGTTTGCTCTATTTGCTTTGTTTTATTAGTCTTTATTAGGTGCTACTAATCTGAATGTCTCATTTTCTTTCGTCCCTTTAAAATGGTTCATATGTATATATGAACATTGCTCTATATATTAAAATTGTCTTCGAGGAATCTCTAATTTGCGCGAAAGGCTCAACTCCACTCCCGTGATTTCCTCCTATTCTCTACTTGGATCGTAATATATCGCTCTTACCAGAACCACCAATGGCCGTCCCTAACTTTGTACCGCTTGCCTAAAGTTTGCTTAAGTATATATTTGTGAACGTTCTTAGTATATTGCAATCGTGTTTTCAGGCTTTTTAGGTTTTTTGTTTCCCACTTCCCCTCGTGTAATATACATTCCTAGGAATGTCCTTGACGGCAATGAACTCCACCGTGAGACCGCATGGCTATCGAAGCATACGACACCGGTCCCTTCTCCCGTATATGTCTAGCCGATTACAGGAGAGCCAGCGATTGGCGTTTCTAGCACAAGAGCTTCTAGTCTCTGATGGCTTAAAAGAAGCGCAGGGTGTGGCCTATTATGTTCGCATTTCTTCGCGATTCGTTCTTTCGGCCTCCTGATCGGCTAATATCGCAATCTCATTGACTGAGGAGCGACTAGAAGATCCTCAAACCTCTCCAAGCTCTGCTTTTCTTAGGACCTCAGAGACTCTATATGCGGAGCTCAAGTCCGTCTGCTCGTCTGCTTCTTGCACAGGGGTTGCAGTGACTTCAGAACGCCGAGCTGTGATTGGCCCTGAGTAGAAGGATAGTAGGTAGACCTCAAAGCAGCTAGCATTGAGGACTACCCACTATTCTTCTAATGGGATCCAATCAGAGCTCGGCGTTTTGATGTCAGCGCAACCCCTGCGTACGAAGCAGACGAACTTGCGCTCCGCGCATAGAGTGTATAATCGGGGATCTGCTGACTCCATCGGCCGACAGATCTTGAAAACGCTGCGCAATACCACGTCGAGCTACTCAGCCTTTTTTTTGAACATGACAAACAAAAGTCTTCAATCTTCAATTTTGCTTTTTTTTTTCTAGAGAACTTGATTTACATATAGAACAAATGTATAGACCTTTGCATCGCTCACCCCCCCCCCCCCCCCCCCTTCCCCCGGGCTGGCGAAAAATGCTGAGTCACTGAGCTGTGGACGCACGCGCAGCGTCCGATCTACCGCGCAGCAGAGCAACAGCGCATGCTCAGAAGATGTTCCACAGCCCAGCAGACAAAGATGGCAGCTCGCAGAAGGGAATTTTTTTGCAAAGGTCTATTATACTCGAGCGAAACTTATAAGACTTCCAACCTTGATGTGTCAGAGACGTCAGACTCAAAGAAATGTTGTCTGAACATCGGAGGCTTGTCGCCAAACGAAGCGCTGCTGCAGTGTGTTGTTGCAGCGCGAACTTACCGCTCCAGTGATGCACATTGCGCCGAGTGTGATATACTGTATAGACAAAGAAGACCTCTCATATAGTGGCAATGACGTCGAAATGAACAAGAACCTATATACAATTTTTCTTTTCGCCGAGAAGGTGGTGCGAGAGTCACTGCCCTTACCCTGCGTGCGAACGAGTACGTATATACGGGAAAACATTTTTAAAGTGTTTTGTAAAAAAGAAAACAAACAAAAAAGACTACTAGGTTATATGTCGGGTGGTAGCAAATATTCGTTTTGTTGAGGCTTATTCGTACGAGTAATATACGATGCCCTTGTCCTGCGGAGCACAGCTGGCCTAACACAAACCGGCCCTCAATGGCCTCACTGAATATGGGCCCGAGTGAGGCGTTCAAGAAGCGCGTCTTCCGGGGTTTCGCGCGAAGATATGTGCACGTATCTTCTTCAAATAAGGGGCTTCGTCCTGCGTAGTCATTTGTACATGTATAAAACAGTGCGGTTTGATAAAGCTGTTGAGCAAGACTCGTCATCCGACTCGTCTTCATTGATGGCCTGTAACACAAACTTCAAGTGTTTAGTATTGGACATGAATATCAGATCGTAATGCAGAGCAGTGTAACAAAAATGAAAACACTCAGCTTTTGTTTTTGCGATAATTTATTTTTGTTACATTCTGCATAAATTCTAAAAAGCCTAGTTATGCGGCTCGTGTGTTCCTAAAGCTAGAGATGCGATGGAATTACGCAGCAGAATAAAGCCTCGCGCTTCAAGAAGAATAACAGAACCGAAGACAGATTTTGAGTTGGGGGTTGCATGTAAAACACTAAAAACTAATTGTCCCCATCGTCGGCTCCCGCTGTCAGTCACTGCAGACTTAAAGCCAATTCAATCTACACCACCAGAACAGACGAGCTTCTTAGCATTCACATCTACAGACTCCGACAAAAAATAAGATAAAAAAAAGAAGCACGCTCTGGCGCCGTGATCAATTCGGATCAGTGCGATTCAGCAATACAACCTAGAATAATCGAGGCCTGCGAATGACCTCCTCTTCTTCTAAAGAAAGACATCACGGTCCGGCGGCGCCGACTCAGCCATTGGATCCGAGCCCGATGCCGAGCCTCCTTCGATGCGTTCATTGGACACGAGGCCCGACCGAGCTCTGATGCACCACTCGTATCCAATCGGTGTCTTCGCTCGATCTCACTGTGATGACGTCAAAAATCTAGAGCACGGGCTTCGATTATTCTGCGTTGGTGTTGGCTATCGAGGAACCATTTGGTATCAATAAATCGCATCTTTGGTCAAGCATTGGAAGAGAAACGTATCAATAATAATATTGTTATGTGTGTACCATATGCTAGCGGGAGGATCACTGCGTGCACGCGAAGAGACAAAAGGAGCGCGCGCTTAAAAATAAAGAAGTTGTTCTTGCTGCTGGCACTGATCGTGAACGCACTATCTTTACATGGTGTCAGAAGTCCAAAGGTAAAACATCATGACAGATCTTCGACCTCCGGAACCGCTGCAACTTGGCGACAACGCGGCGGAGTCGTGGCTAAGGTTCAAGCAGCGCATTGAGCTTTACCTCCTAGCAACGGAACCCACGAAGCCTCGTAGTAAGTAACAGAAGGCCGCCATATTTCTACATATCGCGGGCCAGGAAGCTATAGACGTGTTTAACACACTGAATTTGACATCAGAGGAGCAAGCCGACTATGACGTACTAGTCAAGACTCTTGAAGACTACTGCCTGCCCAAATGTAACGAAACGTACGAGCGCTACGTGTTTCGCACGCGTCGGCAAGCTCAAGGAGAACCGTTTGAACAATTTTTTAGAGACCTGCAACTGAAAGCAAGGACGTGCAACTTTGCAGGTTTGAAAGAATCTCTCCTCCGAGATCAGATTGTTTACGGGATTTCGAGCACGATGTTGCGAGAAAAGCTGCTTCGAAAAAAAAAACCTAACCCTGGAAGTAGCAGTAGAGTGCTGCAAGGCTGAGGAGCGTGTCGAAGCACAGAACAAAGCGTGGGATGGCGAAACTGTGAAAATTGACCCCGTTCAACAAGGACAAGCCAAACAGCGTGAGCAAAGAAGATGCACTTATTGTAACTTATCTCATCCGCCGAGGAAGTGCCCAGCGTATGGAAAGACATGTGCCAAGTGCACCAAACGGAATCACTTCGCAGTCTGCTGCAGGAGTAAAAGGGCAGTGGTACACGACGTGGCCGAAGGGGATGAAAGCGATGGTGACTCCGACGTTCTTGAAATTTTGGCAACCGGGAACGAGCGCTCTTCCTCCAATCGCGACTGGATTGTCACCACACGCATCGAGGGTACCGTGGTGAAAATCAAGGTCGACACGGGGGCGCAGGCAAACTTATTGCCCAGAGCGTTGTTTGAGAAGCTCAGGACGAAGCAGAAACCCCGTCCAACCAGAAGCATTCTTCGCCACTACAGAGGCGGCGAAATTCAACACAGCGGAAAGGTTCGTCTGTCGGTGCAGCTCGACAAGCGACCAGTGCAGCTCGATTTCTTTGTGGTGAAAAGGAACCAAGCTATCCTAGGTCTCCGTGCATGCGAGCGACTGGGCCTCGTGAACCGAGTAAGTTCAGTGGAGAACAAGGCCTCCAACCCCAGCATAGAGTCGGAATTCCCGGGGCTGTTCTCCGGTATTGGCAAGACACGACGGGAGTACAAGATGGTACTCCGAGATGACGCCGTACCAGTGGTCCAGCCCGCCAGACGAGTGCCGCACGCACTTAGGGAACCCCTCAAGAAAGAACTGGAACGCATGGAGGCCGCAGGCATTATTGCAAAGGTTAAGAAACCCTCCGACTGGGTGAGTCCCTTAGTCATCGTACGGAAAAAAAATGGCAAATTAAGAATCTGCATGGACCCTCGAAACGTGAATCGGGCACTGAAAAGAGAACATTTTCAGCTCCCACGGCGCGAGGAAATCGAGAGCGAGCTAGCGCGTGCCAAGTATTTCAGTCGCCTTAACGCCAACAGTGGATTTCATCAGATTCCGCTTGATGAACAGACCTCAGAGATCTGCACGTTCAACAGTCCGTTTGGTCGTTACAGATATCTAAGGCTACCCTTCGGAATCGCTTCAGCTCCGGAAGTATTCCAAAGCACAATGAGCCAGATATTCGACGATCTCCCTGGTGTGCGTGTGTACATAGATGATGTACTGGTGTGGGGCGCCACACGAGAACATGACAAAAGGCTTCGCCAGGCGTTGGCAACAGCACAAGCTGAGGGACTGACGCTGAATGCGGACAAATGCACCTTTGGCCAAAAGGAAATAAACTTTCTTGGCGACAGAATCAGTTCCAACGGAATTGAACCGCACCCGGACTTGATAAGCTGCGTTGTACGGCACCCTACTCCAACGACAAAAAAGGAAGTTCAACGCCTCCTTGGTGCAGTGAACTACTTCGTGAAATATTTACCACACCTGTCGTGTCAAACGGAGGCCCTACGCAGTCTAGTTAGGAACGACACCATTTTTGAATGGACCAGCGTACATGATCGTCAGTGGGAGCACCTAAAACAAATGCTGACGCAAACCCCAGTTCTAGCAATCTATGATCCCGAGTTGCCCAGCAAGTTGTCAACTGATGCGTCCGCATTTGCTCTATTGGCTGCGTTGCTTCAGCAGCATGGAATGGACTGGCGTGCGGTAGGCTACGCGTCTCGGGTGCTCACCGATACTGAACGCCGGTATGCTCAGATTGAAAAAGAGGCCTTGGGCATAGCCTTCGGTTGCGAAAAGTTTAACGACTACGTACTGGGAAAACATATCGCCGTCGAAACAGACCATCATCCGCTGTTGGCCATTTCAAAAAAAGAAATAGGAGACATGCCTCCTCGTCTCCAACGACTATTTTTACGACTACTGAAGTATGATTTCGAGTTGCAGTTTGTCCCAGGTAATAAGTTGGTGGTTGCCGACACTTTATCGAGGATTCCATCAGATCCATCTCAGGGAGAGGCCACGACGGATGTAGAAGTGCATGCGGTGGGCGTCCTCTCTGAGGTAGTGGGCCAAGGCACACTAGCTCGCCTACAGGAGGCGACAGCCAGCGATCTCGCTCTCCAGCGAGTCATCACCTGCCTCCAATCATCGAAACCTGTGGAAGGTGAGCTGAAGCGGTTTACACCAGAACTTTCGGTGGTTAGCGGAGTACTGCTAAAAGGAAAGAAAGCAGTCATTCCGACAGCTATGCGAAGAGAGATGCTGAAACGACTACATCAAGGCCATCTGGGGCTGGGTAAATGCCTGTCCAAGGCCCGAAGATTGATGTATTGGCCAGCAATGACCGCCGATATTACCGCTTTCATCGACAGATGTGAAACTTGCAAGAAGTTTGCCTACAGACAGCCAGACGAGCCTCTCTCGATCCGCACCGTTCCCAACCATCCCTGGTCCAGGGTAGCTGCGGATCTCTTCCAACACTCCGGTGAACACTACTTGGCTGTATACGACGCCTATTCAAATTATTCAGAAGTGGAACACCTTCGAGAAACCACAGCAAGGGTGGTCATTGACAAGTTAGCTCAAATATTTGCCCGCTATGGTTTACCTCTTGAAGTTTACACGGATGGGGGCCCACAATTTTCCTCGAAAGAATTTAAGGATTTTGCTGCGCGTTATGATTTTCGGCATACTGTTTCAAGTCCAATATTTCCAAGGTCCAACGGTCTGGCTGAAAAAGGTGTACAAGTTGTAAAGCGTATACTACGAAAAACGGAGAGTGCCAAAGAAGACTTTTGGTTGGGCCTCCTCAACTACCGGGCAGCTCCCCTTGAAGATGGCCGCTCACCCGCAGAACTACTGATGGGTCGAGAACTACGAACCCTACTTCCCGACTTCCCCGCGTCTCCCGCATCTCCGGTCAAAAAGCACGTCCAGAACGAGACGAAAGGAAGACAGCTAGCTCCTCTTCAGCAGGGAGACATCGTGCGAATCCTTAACAACGGGCGATGGGAGCGTAAAGCACAAGTGCAAGACTTGGTGGCCCCAAGGTCATACACGGTGCTTACCGAGGACGGCCGGATCCTCCGCCGTAACCGACAGCATCTTCGAAAGACACCGGAAGGTTTCTTCATCTCCATCAACGACAGCGACTCAGAGGACGACAACGGCGATTGCTTGCCACCATCAAGAGATGGATCACAGCCTCCCTCAGGATCACGGCCTCCCTCACCACCAGAGCCTCCTCGAAACCAGGTGTCGCCTCACCCACCGACCTTACCCGCTCTTGAGCAGGCGTCATCAGGAGCAGGACCTCCGTCCAAGAGACCTAGAAGGCTACCACAACGCCTGGGCTACATAAAAGGCTTCCAACAGGCAGAACTAATCTAAACGAGTACAGCCCGCTTCACGCGCTGCTTGTGGTTGTTGTGTACATCTTTGTTCCCTCAAAGAAAGGAGGATGTACCATATGCTAGCGGGAGGATCACTGCGTGCACGCGAAGAGACAAAAGGAGCGCGCGCTTAAAAAATAAAGAAGTTGTTCTTGCTGCTGGCACTGATCGTGAACGCACTATCTTTACGATGTGTAAGTTTATACAGCCGGAAGTTAGCCTCAATGGTCATCTGGCGTCTCAGCTGAGGCAAATGTAGCCAGTGCAGTACAACCTCTAGCCTGGGGTCATTAACGTGCGCGACGCAGTAGTGATACACGACCGCACGAAGGTATAGACGCTTTCAGACAAGTCTGCATGGGCGCCGCCATAACCGACCTTCAGTTTTTGTTCGCTCTTATTCCGTTCGCTCCACTTCATCAATACCACAGCAGGACAGGTTATTGCCATTTTAAGTGTTACTGCGTCGTTCTCCCCAGCATAGGCCCTTGTGGAGTCTCGTCAACGCCCGCTTCAGTGGCTCGGCATCTCGGTAAGACAAAAGAAGGTCGGCTATGGCGGCTCAATCTGGCGCGCGCTGAAAGCGTCTATAGGAGGTATTTACTGGACGCCATATTTGAGGGCGATGTTTAGAGCGCATGCTCAGAACGAGCTCGCATTAATAGCCTGCTAAGACCGACAATCTTGATGGTGCTAAATGCACGCTCCAAAAGGACTGCGGAAGCTCGCCGTCAGCACGCGCTCAGCAGCAGCGCACATGGATATGGCCGCCAGTGAATACTCCCTATAGACTATTGCAAATAGGGCATCTGGAAGCCGCCATGCCTCTACTCGTGCGGGCAAGTGCGTGCAATTGCAAGCTTGCCAAAAGCTTTGTTCACGCGCACTCTCCAGGTTCACGCACGCATGGACACCAGTCGGGCGCCGTGCTTGCAATTGTCTATACGATGCTCATCCATATCGAAACTGGCAGGGGTGGGGATTGAATCCACGATCCCTGGGTTCTGCAGCGCGAGATTTCGCTCCACGTGCTCCCAGCTAGTGTGCGGTAAAATGCGCGCTAGCCTACTCGGCCACCGATCCCCCCGGAAGATAAACCACTACAAAAACGATCCATAGAAATGCCGCAATATTGTTTTTATTACACCGTTTTCAATTTTTAACGCCTTCGACGTCTTTCGTCGGATCGGGATTCTTGGGTAAAAACATGTGGTCTAGATTCGATACTTTCCCACGGGCGGTACTTTCTTCGAGGGATTTCTGAGACGCCGCTATCACGACCTCCATTTTTCTTTTTCGACGGCATAAAAGAATTACAATATTTCTTCGTCAATAATTTCGTCCTAACCAAAATAAATATCTAACATGTCAGCCCGAATTCTCGCGCAATAAAAAAAAAGAGAGCGCCATACAACACGCTCGGCCCGATTTTTCCGCAAGGAAGGACGAATACGATACGATCGCTATACATTCAACAAATCGAGCCATGGTTTTATTGGTCGGGGCTCGCTGGAACCAGACTCGATATACATACACATTCGTATACCCGGCATATTTCTATGAATCTTTCATGAGAGCAAATGCAACGTCCGCCGCCAAGTTTTCGGATATACAGCCGGCAGAACAGGCCAACGGTCCCGAACGCAAAGCAAGCAGGCACACAGCAGAGCATCGGACCAAGACGTGAACAGCGTGGAAAGTGTGGTGCATCTGGCGCGCGTGGGTTGATTTGCTGTCCGTATGAGGAAGGGCTCATACAAGATACGTAAGCTCAGTTACTCAAGACAATTATCGAGGTACTGTCAATCCACTAAATATGATATACTCAAAGAGTTACGAAGAAGACGTTACTTGTCGAAAAGTCACAGAAGGAGCGAGCCATTTTACTTTTAAGTTGACGCGTTACATTTCCTTCTTTACTTCTTAAGTTAAAGTAACTAGAGGCCGATGCAAGGGAAGACAATTCGTTATGGAGTAAAGTTAACTTGAAAACGAAATTTTTAATAAGTAAAAAGGAGCGATGCAGTGAAAGAAAAAAAATAGCTGACCAATCAATCCAACGAAGTCCGTTTAATTTTTCTCGCTCTCACCCACTAAACTAACAATATATATTGTTAGACTAACACCATAAATGTTCTTTATTTTTTGGAGATAAAAATAACCGCCACCCAACTTATAAGATTACTATCAAGATTGCGTAAAACAAAACAGGCTAAGCTATCAAGCTTATCTATAACACGAGGGTAAGAGCACGTCTGCACATATATATCAATATTCGATATCAATACCAAGTGCATCGAGACAACGCCTGTTATTTGTCAACATGTTATACGTGGCCATTTTTGGTTACTCGTAATACAGTAAAACACCAGTTAAGACTGCGCCATAAGCTCCGCCTCCAGCGTAAGCACTCTACTTTCGGCAATACTTCGAGGTCTAGGGAGCACTCCCAGTCAAAGCACGACGGAAGGCGACAAGCGCGTACTGGAGACAGAGCTTCTGGATTCGTCACCAGCACCAAACTTGACGCCCAACTTAGTGCAAGTAGAGGTTTCAGCGTACAATGGAGGTAAGCTTGAATTAATCTTTGTTTCATGAGAATCACGAAAGCTCCACATGTTGCTAAGCCACTCTTTTCTTAAAGGCGTTCTTATAAAATTGCTGGCTGATGTTAATTTGTGTGTGTCGTTGATTTCTCTCTCTCTCTCTTTTTTTTTTTTAGAATTAAAAAATCCCAAGACAAAGTTTGTATTTCTAATTATATTTATTATATTGTTATAAAATTAACTTACAACTGCAGTTGAGTCCCGTCTTTTCGTGGAAAAACGACACAAATTTGAACAAAAAGAGCTAAACGATAAATATTAAAAAAAAAATATATATATATATTTATAAACAAAAAAAAGTAGTTATGCACTTTTCTCTCTGGTGTCTATTTTTGGAAATAGTTGAAACTTTTAGAATCTTACAAAGGACCTGGCAGATCCTTCTTCTTCTTCTAGATTCACGAAAATAATCCCTGGAGAAGGGGAACAAGAGGGACACAGGACAAACATCGTCATTCTTTTCCAGCTCGCTTGCACCTTTGCATTTAATTGCATTATAATTGTAGATTCCTTTTCAGTCGACTGACGAAGAATCTACTAGATCTGAAACTTTACGACGATTTCCAAGATTTGAGAGGCAAAATGAGGCCTTGAAGGGCTTTTGAATGTAGAACCTTGGCTATGTAGGAAAAGACAACATAACAAAAAGCGACCAGCACCAAGCACGTGGTCACCATCCGCTCGCCGGTCAAATTTAGCGAATTTCGTTGACTCAACGTACGAAAGACTTGTATGCCTTCTACGTAAGGTGACTCAACGTACGTACAAGAATTTTGTCAGGCATGACAAAAATATGCAGCAGCATTTTTATACATAGTGTTTTTTTTTTAACATTACCAGATTTGTTTAAAAAAAATGCAGGTGAAAACTACACTAATTAGGTTTATGCTGGCGAGTTAAACGGCCAGGGGGGGGGGGGGGGCATAATAAGTGGAACTGATGGTCACGATAAGGCGAATAATTACCTAAAATCTGTGAATTACGTTTTTTATTAGAGAAAATATACGTATTGTTCCCATTAGAACTTGCTGAGCGTCATCGAAAATAAGCAAAAATTGACATTTTTTAGAAAGATTTTGAGCGCGCGGGAAGCGCAGTTGTGCGCTGAAGTTGCGACTCATGCAGCAGGCACAAGCTTGGCTGGGGTGAGAAAAGGCGGATGATATCAGACGAAAAAACCGCGCGTGTGTGTTATCGTGCCGGTGGCCTTGCTCTTGGATTGGATTGGATTGGATTGTGGTAACTTTTCCCTTTGTATCGGATCAGCAGAGTTCGAGCTTTTGTTGCACGAGTGGCAACTTTAACGCTCCACCGTGCTGGTGCTGCCCACGTCCTCGAAGTCTTTCGAATACAGACTGATTTGATTCAATGGTTTTAACGCGAAAGCGTTAAGGAGCTCGTGTCGCAGAAAAGCCGTCGTCCGTGGTGTTGTGACAGAAACATCCTGATTGGCCGATTAGATCATGACGTCACAGTCACATGACCTCGCCCGGGAATTTCAAACAACCCACAACAAAACGTGACGTACGTCACGCGTGTAACGAATGTGATTTAAAACGGCGTGTAACGGCGAATTAAATGTCGCCGCATGTCTCAAAATATCTTACTTCAAAAAGTTACTCATTTGCCTTATAGGAAAAAATTGAAGCATGCTAGGTGGAATTCGAACCCAAGACCCTTCGGTTGCCAGCGAGACAAGCTACTGACTAGGCCAGGCAGAGACTTTTTTTTTCTTTATTGGACACAACCATTGCAGCATAAAATGCAATGTCAGTATTGCCACAGATCGCCCAAGCACTTCTGGGTTCACTAAAACTCTTTCAAGTTTTTGATTGCACGGAACAAATGCGCCCAGTCGGGTGCAGTGTCGGCAAACCTACAGTACACAGACTGGGCTTGAGAGACAACATCAATGAAGTGTCTACGTACATGTTAGATATGCGTTTTGGCATGTCGGAACTCCAGTCGTGTTTTCCGTGTGCTGAATAAGCCAAGCAACATGAATAGGTCATAAGGGACAGTGTCGCCTTTCTCGACTGGTAGGTAACAAATTGTCACACTGGTTATGCACATATCTTTTTTGAACGTTCGTTGCAGAATGTCCCAGAAAAAGACCGCGTCCCAACAGTAGATAAAAATATGTTCAATAGTTTCGGGCGCCTTGCATAGGAGGCAATCAACAGACCACGGCACAAAGATCACCTTCTCCTTGAGCCAAGGTTTAACCGGCAATGTGCCACTGTGCAGCTTAAAAAAGAAAAACTTAACAGCTGGCGGGACGCACATTTTCTTCACTCGACATAGCATATCTCGTTCTGGACGCAGGCTGTAAAGTGAACGATGTAAAGGCGCAGGGAAACGAAGCTCCACCAGGTCGCGAGCTAGCCTTTTTTTCGTGACATCGCCAAGGTACTGCATTTAAAACCTCGCTTGTAAAAACATGGTGGCATCTCTTACTTCTTTCAAAAACCCGAAGAGACTTTGAGGTCCAGAACAGTCACTCGTGACCAACATAGCAGTTAGGGAGTTCACCAGTTTCACCTGGATTGCTGTGCGCAAAAAGGAGTGATTCTGGTCACGTAGAAAAAATAATCGCGAAACTAGCTGCCTCACAAAGAGATGCGTGAATCCCAGTCCACTTGACTTGGCACGACGAAAAAGGTTGTCCCTCCGCATTCTTTCCCAGCCCGATTTCTATATGAAGGTTGCGAATACCCTATGAAATTTCTGGATGTTTGTACGCCCATATGCGAGAACTTGCAACACATACTAGAGTCTCGCAACCAGAAATATGTTGCAAACTGTGGCCCGAGCAAATATGGATAAATTGCGATTAGCCCAGGTTGACACGCTTGATTTTAGATCTGTTGCCATTTCAGTCGACTACAGTGTACTAGTCCTGTAATATTGCCCAGGTACTCCGAGATAGGTGGAGGGAGTACTACTCCACCTTATTCCTGCATATGTAGGAGGTTTTGAGGCCCAATCCCCATGCCAGAATCCACAGCATTTCTGCCAGTTTACAGCAGCTCCTGTCACTTCACAGTACTCCTTTGTAGCCTCTACCATTTCGATTACACTCTTTTTTGCCAGTGCAAATAATGGCAACGTCATCAGCGTACGCCGAAACTTTTATCTCTACCATGTTTAAAGTATATTTTCTAATAGTTTTACTCGCCTTCAGTCTTAAACAGAAGGGTTCTAAGTACAAGGAAAACAAAAAGGGCGACAAGGGACAGCCCTTTCTCACTGATGACAATACCGGCATACTTTTTGATACATTGTTGTTTAACACAAGCCTAGTAGCACATCCTCTGTACGTCATAATTACACCTTTCGTGATAACATCCCCCACACTGACATGTGTCAGAATCCTTTCTAGCACGTCATGTCGCACACGATCAAATGCTTTTTCCAAGTCGAGTTGAATTATGGCCGCTTGGCCGTCCTCCTCTGAAGATTCTAATAGGCTTCTTGCAACGTGTATGTCAGTCTGTATTGATCATCCTTTTATACCGCAGATTTGACGGACGCCGATACGACTGCATATAACGCTTTGAAGTCTGCGCGTAAGGACTTTCGTACATATTTTATAATCTATGTTACATGACGTGATCGGTCTGTAACACATAACGCTACGTCTCTTGACTGTGTCATCCGACTGGGGAATCAAGACTGTGTGGGCTCCAGCAAATGAGCGCGGCAGTTTCTGTTTATCGTATGCCTCTCTAAAGGTAAGAAATAATAAAGAGCTAATTTCTTTTTTGAAACAATTGCTAGAACTCCGCGCAAAGACTGTCAGGACCCGGTGTCTCTTGCCGTACTAACGAGTCGATTTCTTGTTCAACTTCACCTATGGTTATACCTCCTTCCAGCCATGTTTTCTTGTCATCAGTTAGTTGAGGCATGAGCAAAAGAAATTCGTCTAGTTTTGAAAACCCTCTTGGAGATGGTTTTTTACCAAATAGTTGCCCGTAATATTCATCAAAGGCGCTCTTAATAACATCTTTATCACTACTGATCTCCCCATTATATTCTATTTCGTAAATTGCTTTAGAGAGGGCATACTTTTTTAGTCAGCCAAGGCTCTCTTGGTCGGTTGCTCCCCTAGAAGGAACTTTTTGGACCGCGAACCGGACAACTGCCCCTTTATATTTCTCTTGGTATAACTTTTCTAATTCTGACTTCAGAAATCTTATATCCTCAATGCCTGCGCCGGGATTTGCGCCCTCTGTTTGGTAAAGGGACTGTAAGTTTCTTTGCAGTTGACGCATCGCGAGCTCTAAGCTGAGATTTAATATTGCTAGACAGACCTTTCGATTGCGGCCAATTTAACTTTTCCTTAAAATTTCTCAAGATTCATCGAGGCCGATGTCTGTTTCCCCCACCTCTTTTAGGAGCTCGGATACAATGGCCACAAAGTGTTCATCTTTTAGAAGTGCGGTGTTGATTTTCCAAAGCCTCCAGTTGAATATGGAGTTCATGTTTTTTTGTTCCCTATATGAACGGTTACAAGACAGTGATCGGTAAAAAATATAGGTTTAACGCGATATCCGTGTACTTGCCGTATAATGTCAACGGACACATAAATGCGGTCAAGCCGGGCGCATGATGAGGCTTGAAAATGAGTGTATCGATATTCATTCCTTGCTTCGTTCAAGGTGCCTACGTCATCGAGCCCACATGAGTCGACGATATCTTTTAGGAAGGCCCCACTACTGTCGCTTCTCGTCGACGGCGAGGCTCTATCCCGTTCATCGCAGACACAGTTAAAATCACCATTAAAACCACAAACTTATCGCATTCCACATAATCACGCACGAATCTAAAAGAAACTGTTCTCGTTCCCGCACATTATTAGGTGCATAAACATATATTATCCGCCACTGGTCGCCTGACACTGTAAAATCACAACATGAAACGACCGCACTCGTCTGTAATTACATGGAGGTTTGATAGTTCCACAGACTTTTTTAGGAAAAAAAAAAACCTACGGCGTGACTCACGCACACTTCGTATCAAAAGAGAAAGAGCTTCAGCGCTTCAGCAATGTCGTTATTTGCCTCCATTTTCATCTCTTGCACTGCAAGAAAATCTGGTTGCTCATCAGATAAAACATGTTGCAACTGATACTGCTTTCTTCTCGAATTTAACCCCCGAAAATTAAAGGTTGCGAAACTGAGAGCCATGCTAATTTTGTTGGAATCGACCCAGCCCCGAAAAGGTAGCATAGCAAGTATTAAACAAATGGATCGCACATGGCACAAACTAAACCGCAATTTCCGTCCGTCTTACTTGCATTGTGACACAGGTTCCAGGAGCCACAGCTGCGATACAGTTCACCGCGGGTCCCTAGATGTTTTACAAACCGATGGGGCTTCAGGTTTGTCGTTATAACGGACTCTCTTGGCCATCGCCGTCCACCATCTCTCTTGCACCGTCGCCTGAAGACTCGTCGATTGGCCGCTGCGTTGCTGGTGGTTCCATAGTTCGTTTTGCAGAGCTGTTCAAAGCTTTCATGTCGTCAGCGGTGTCCTCTTTGTTTTCCTTGTCCACGAAGACCTCTGATACTGCTTGTGAGCCGTCGCCTTTTGGACTATATAGGTTCAAGGGGCAAAAGGCGGCGTCCTGGCTCGCTGCCTGCTGGTTGAGCGACAGCCATGACCGTTGGCGATTCCGAGTCGAACGAGGTTGTCGGGGGATGGACAGAAGTGCCTGCGGTTGCGCTGTCCCGGCTGAGTGGCTCGATGCTTTCAGGGGCTTCACCTGCCGCTTCTTCAGCTTCTGCCTGGTCCATAACGTGCTCTGCCATGTCGTCCTCTATTACGGAGTGCGCCACGTCTACGTACGTCCTCACGCACTCCGCCTCGGTGTGCCCAAAGCGTCGGCAGCTCTCGCAGCGAAGAACGCGGCATTCCTTGCGGATATGGCCTGTCCTTCGGCAACAAAGGCAGAGTGGTGCTCTTCCTGGTGCCAGTACTATAGGGCAGTGCATCCGGGCAGTCGAAGTTGGTGCGGCAGCTGTTCAGTGGTGACGCCGTTCTTTAGCGTTAACCTCACAGTCCTTGTGGTCGACTGCACCCCCTCGAACCCGGTGACACGCCATGTCTCCCTGATGACTTCTTCAACCTTGCCGAACGGTTCTAGGGCTTTTTTAACGTTTTCATCTGGCAGATGACAAGGTATCCAATGCAACTTGAGCCTCACCTCCGATTTATTCGGATCAATCACCAGATAACGCCTCCCCTTCACCTCTAAGGTTTGGGCGTTCAGCAACCTTTGCTTGGCAGAGAGCGACTTGAGGGTCACCATCCATACGTGGTTCATTTGGTAAGAACCACATGCCTCGATGTCTCCAAGCACTCCGGCGTTCTTGAGCCCCTTCTTAAAATCCTCGATGCGGTAGGGGCGTGCACCAATATCGCAGTGCAGAAAAACGGAGTTTAAGGCGTGAACGCCCATTGGCAATGTTGGCAAATGATCCGATAACCCCCGTTGCTTCGCTGAGCCGAGATACCACGGCTATCAGTAACCGTTAGAACCGTTCATACGGAGCTCATGACGATACGTCTTTCCCCTTCGGAAACCGGAAGACGAATCAGG
The DNA here is from genome assembly GCF_016920785.2 of Ixodes scapularis. Lineage (NCBI taxonomy): Eukaryota > Metazoa > Arthropoda > Arachnida > Ixodida > Ixodidae > Ixodes > Ixodes scapularis. The sequence goes on along the minus strand of NW_024609846.1, from coordinate 82,254,379 downwards.
CCACGCAGAGACGCTGGCACGGCGTGGGAACGAGCGGGAATTTATATGTTTAGCCATCGCGTTCCAGTCTTAAAGGCAAAGCTTAAGCGTCCTCCAAGTTTTCGATGACGATCAGTAAGTCTAATGGGAACCACATGTTTATTTTCAATATTTAAAACGTTAATCAATGCACTGTAGTTAATCAGCAGGCTGATCGTAACGATCAACCCACTACATTATGTTCCACTTGCCGTATATTGCTCTCCTGCACAAATCACATTAGTGTAGCTTTCACGGCTTTTGAAAGCATCAAATGCTTGCTAGAGGAACCTCCAATCCCAAACATTTGTTCGTCCGCCCGTCCGGTCGTACATTTCCCGCTAAATTTAGCTGGGACATATACGTCACCTGTCCAATACACTAATTCAATTTCCGCACAAAATTTAGAAGAAAAATTGATATCACGTAACCTGACGCCACGAGACTTACAGATAATTTCAGTTTCCCCGTTAAATTTAGTGGGAACACTGACGTCTCCGGTCCTATACACATATTCAGTTTTCTCGCTAAATTTGGCGGGGAAGTTGATTTGACGCGACCTGACGTCGCGAGACCCATACACCAATTCACACTCTCCGCTAAATTTAGCAGGAAAATTGATGTGACGAGACCTGAGGTCACGTCACCTATTACACTACTTCAGTTCCCCGCTAAATTTAGCTGCTAAATGGACGTCACGTGACATTTGCACGAAATAATTTTTCCTACTAAATTTACCAGAAACATTTGGAAGTTTTCGTAGATCGTTTTCGCCATCCCGCAAAGCTCTCCGCAACCCGCTACGATACCCAGAACTCTACAGCCAAGGCCATCGGCACGCAGGCCCAGTAGCAGCTTCTTCGTTGCAGAGGGCTTAGCGGTGGGGGAAACGCGGTCTAGGAAAACTCCCTATTAATAAAGAAATAACTTCTTCATCATTCCCCAAAACGACTATTGAGTGCCTTGTAATCTAATTTAAACGATCGCTCCTCAAATACTGCACTTTGTGCATTACAGGGCTTTGAAGATAGAGGTCGCCGTCAATATTTTTAAACATATCTGTTAAGCATAAAGCAGCGATGCAATTATTTTGTGCTTTGCGCAAATACCGCTCAGAGCGTATTTGCGCGAACCTATGAAGGACGCGTGCATTTTTCACCACACGCAATAAAAGTCGCATAAAAAAATAAGAAAGAAGAACGAGCAGCGTTCACATTCTCAACTCGCAGCCAGAACAAGCGGCCAACTGATCGGGAGCCAATTATATGCCACCTATGTTGATCATAGCCGCGCACTGAGTTCCAGATATTGTTATGGTTCGGCTATTGTCGTCATTGCAGCGATTTGACACAAGCAACTTTCTCGTCGAGCTATTGATTATCACGAGCGCAAATCGAGTGCCCACGCAATGTCCAATCTATTAGCCGCATTTAAATATCGTCACTGGGATATACCGCGACCCCCCCCCCCCCCCCCACTACGTCATGAACTAATTTTTATTAACTAACTTTTGCCTATAACAATATGGGATTGGAACGGTTCGCCATCCTCAGTGATTAACATTGTTCCTAACGATATGTTTTATTTTGCACTAACCTCACTGTGTTTCGTGAACCGAATTTAAGAAGCCTGAACCTTGTTGTGAGACTGAAATATCTATGAGATGTTACTTTTGTTTTCTTAGCTTTTGTATAACTACTTACATTTCTTATTGTCAACTCCTCCTCCCTCCTTTTTACTGTAAGGCCCCATTGCACTGTAGGTATCTGAATAAAAAAATAATGAAGTTTTGCTAGGAGAGACTGTAAAAAAACTCGGTTTTTTCCTTGAAATGACATTGCAACAAATGAGTTTCTCGGTCAGTGGCGTTGCATGCGCGTATACTTGGGTCCCACTAGTGCCAGTAAGCTCGTGTGAAGTGAAAAACATTCCAAGCGAACATCGTAGCGCACGGCCTTTTTAAAAAGAAACCTTCTACATATTTAGTATTTGCAAGTTCATCCTTTATACACCGGTTGAGTTGTTCCGACCACATTCAAAATCACAACGCAAAAAGAAGACAGAGAGAGAGAAAGGCACTTCACATTAGTTTCGCTTGAGCGCCCGGTCAGCGCGGTCCTGACGAGGGGTCACAGGCTTTTCTCTAACCGAGCATGATTAATTTAATGCGAAAGTATTAACTGTCCCTGGAGCGAACCGGCGTTATCAGCTTTTGAAGCCGCACCAAACGGCACCTAAACCCCCGCGTACTCTAAACAATGCCTGGGCGTCTACTTACCCGCAAAACCCTCAAAAAGCCAATCTCTGCGATACCCGAAATCAGCTCACCGAATGATGAGGTGGAACATACGCTTAGACCTAAAAATAAAGTCTGCGCTGTGGCATTACGCAGTGCAAAGCGCCATGCTTGCATTTCGTAATTCAACAACGCAGACTTAATTTTGAGGTCTAAACAGATGTTCCGCCTCATGATTCGCTGAACTGATTTCGTAGATCGCAGTGATTGGCTCTTCGAGTGTTTTGCGGGGAAGTAGACGCGCATGCATTTGTTAGAGTGTGTTTCAAAAGGCCGAAGCCTGTTCTCTGTAGCAGAGATTTGATGGATAGGCTCCCATTGGGTGGCGCGCGGCGTAGTTCTAAGAAACGCCACCACACAGAGGGGCCCTCTCCATGGCGGCGCTGCGGCCCGGCCGCCGGTAAGAGGGAGCGGCTGGCCGCAGAGCCAGCAGAGCCCGCCCGGGCAGACTCCGGAGTGGCTGCACGGCCGAACTCAGCGCGGCGCGGCCACTTCACGAGAGCGCGCGCTCGGCCGTCGGCCGCAACCTCGGCAGTACCGAAACGTGGCCGTCCACGCCAGTACACCGCAGACGAACTAAGGGAGCGGAAGACCGACATTCATGCTTTCGCATTCACAATCCATAAATAGTGCTTAGGTGTCCTCGGAATTTTTTTTTTTTTAATCTACCCGCATTTAACGCATTTTCGCCATACCCAGGCCTTACTCTCCCTGGCGTGCTATTTATTAACCATAAGTTCGAGATGGCTTTTGAGAAAAGAGGAAATTAATGCTATGCCTAAAAGAACATTCAAATTTTTCCGCGCTCTTCAATGGGGTGACGTAACATCTGCAACTTGCAGGTCGAGCAGGCAGTCTAAAACACAATATTTTGCCTGTTATTTCTTTTTTTTTTTGCGTGAGTTTAGCTTGCGTTCATATCACACCATCATACATCTTGCGACCCGTAAGAAATAAGCTGTACTTCCCCCATATTGCAAATCTGACGTCACGTTTTCAGTTTTGCCCAGTGTGGTGGTGAGGCCTACAGAGATAGCGACGGTCGCGTTCTTCTCTATCAAGTACCCCATGACGGCATCCTCGGAAGACCCCGGGCGCAGCGGGGGCCGATACCCGGCCTGCCGCTTGGGACCGGCGCCCTCCCTTTGGTCAACTGAGCGATCCGATGCGAGGAGATGCCGGGAAAGGGCTATGCACACAAGACCACGGACAAGCCTACATACACTAGGCGAGACGACTTGGGACCAGCGGCCGGGACAGACGTCGACATCGCGTCTTCGTCGTTATTTTAAATTTGGCCATATTACAATCAGCTAAAAATAAACAAGGTATTTTAGTAGAGTGCATTTCTAAATAATCAATATTATCGCAACAACAAACAAATCGTAACTTGTAATTTAAGTTTTTTTGTTCATGTGTGTCTGTTTAACCCGTTAAACCAATTTGCAGGCAAATCGGTTACTATAAAATAATTTTCGCCGAAGTTCTCTATAAGCGAATGATGATTATGGGCAACTTCAGTTCGGGATAAAGGATCAACGTTGCTGTGTACATCTGTATTATAACCGAGGCCAGTCTAATGATAGTTTTTGAAGCCATTGCGGTTCTGAGTTTATACTCTATCATTTGGACTATTAACTGGAAGGAGGTGGCAGTGTTTTTGATAAATGGGGGTAGCCATGGCCTGGCTGATTTACACAGAGCTTGTTTAAGGATAGGGTTGCATAAAATATGTTATAAAAAAAAGGTGGAACGCTAAATCGTGTAAATTTATAGAACCTATAAATTTAGCGGCAAGTGTTTTCCTAGCGAAATGAGTGGGTAAATTGAATTAGCTTAAATTCAAAGATAAAAAATGATTTAAAAAAACAATGCAGTTTTAAACATTCCGGCCCCTCTGCGTACGCTGGCTTTATCACTAAGATTAAGTAACACTGCATTTTTTTTTATATTGCTCATTGCCTTTTGTTTTAAAGCTGTTTCTGCACGGCCCCTACTTTTTTTTAGATCCATACTTTTATATTTATTTTCTGTGTTTTTAATGCACTCGCGAATGGCTGCTATTTTTTATTAATTTATTATGTCTGTCATGAGTTGCAATTTTTTACATGTAATTAAATTAATATAAAATAAACTCTGAATTTCCGAGAATTTAGCAAGCTTGATTTCAATAAACGTCAAATTTGCTATCTTGCAAAAAATAAAAAATAACATCTTTAAAGCATGAAGTCTTGCTTTTTCTGTCGGCTTCTATCTTCCCAAAATCTACTTTTGATTTGAATTATTTGTACGCATAGTAGAACACATGACAGCACAAGCTGTTAACGTGTTTTATAAGTTGTAAGATGGTTGTCAAGTACCCAACTTATGAAAATCAGTGTCGTGCAACTGCGAATATAACTAAAAAATTATCATTTGAGAATTGCCTAATTAATGCCCTATCGTTCCCTCTTGCTCTTCATTATTTCAGTGCCGAGCGCAAAGAAACGTGCCAACCAAATTTTGCAAAAAGACGCTGCAACACACCCCCCCCCCCCCCAAAAAAAAAAACAAAAAAACAATCCGATTAATAACTGAGGTGGGATGTATTGTATAAGGCAATCCATATGTATATCTGTTCAAGTGATAGATATTGAATAACTTTACATGCTCGTTGAAAATTGTGGTGTGATAAGGAATGTGACATCTAAAAGACCGAACTTGTTTGACTGATCGTGTGACATTTCAAGTGGACTCAATGTAACCAAATAATTGGCTGTTTTTTGTTTGCGGGAAAACCCTTGTGTGTGTGTGTGGGGGGGGGGGGGGGGGGGGGGGGGGGGAGATTGTACACAGGGTTTTGTGGAATGTTCCCACTTTTTTTTTTGTACAGAGTAACTGAATGTGGAGTAGCCGGGCATGCCCCTTCACGGCAGCCAACATCTCTAATTCTTTTTTTTTTTGTCATTTAATAAAGAAAGAAGAAATGAAAAATCAAAATATGCAGGCATCAAGAGAGCGGAGGCGTTCTCCCACCCCCTTGCCGTTGCCATATTTTTCGTAGATGTGTGCGAATACGATTTATTTTACTGCGAATAGAATGCGCATATTAAGAATTGACAGTTAATCCTATCGAACATTTATGAATACAAATGTTTTACATTTAGAGCAAAGTGAGCATGTATACCTAAATAGTTATACAATATAGTTATACAATACAATCTAAACAATCTTTTTCAGAAGACACGACATTGAAAACAAACGGTTTTATAGCACGAGGAACATTTAACAGGCTTGCGTTTAATAAAAAAAAGAGGTGCCTGATAAAACGAGTCGGGGAAAACAATATGTAACGTGGCAAGCAAAGCAATGACTACCTTACTTATTCGAGTATAGGTTGACATTGTTTTTACGCCACTGTCCTTTAAAATTAGGGTTGACTATAATCGAAACCAAAGAAGCTTAACCTCCGACACTGAGCAAAATGTCGGAGCCGATCGAACCAAAGGACGTGCTGCTCCGCGTCAGCAGTTTCTCCGAGCGCACCGGTGCAAAGCAGTGAAGCATGACTCGCGCGCGCCGCTGCGAAGGGGTGGAGCTTGACGCGAGAACGCCAGTGCGATGCGGCGAAGCTTGATCCGAATGCTCCGCATCCAATGCGATTGTGGCGCCGCTAAGAACGGCCACGAACCATGAGGCGTGAGAACAACGGGTCGCGCGTCCTGCGTTTCATAAGCCTTCGGTGATCACACAAGGTGATGTTCTGAAATCAGCCGAAGGATTAAAGCGGTTAAACGACTTCTTCCGCGACCCGTGGCGAGCGATTCGGGCGCCCAAACCTCGGCGGTCCCGTGACCCGGGGACAGATGGCGGCAGGAGCATGTTGCCCTTCGCCGCCGCGCGGGCAGTCGATGAACTTCTCGCCGAGCTCGCGGTTCGACGCCGCGGCGGCAGTGAACGCTGCGATGGTGGCCGGGCGGGAGCGTGGATCGGGAGGCGAGCAGGGTCGGGCCGGGGTCCGGGACGGATCCCTGTGCCCGCTCGCCACCGGAGCGTAACCGCGGGGCGGGAAGAACGTCGGAACCGCGGGTCTCCTCGGGGCGGCGGCGGCGGCGGCGCCCATGCCGCTCGAGCGCAAGCGGTCGTCGCGGCGCGGGCGAGCGCCCCAGCGCAAGCGACCTCCCGAGAACCGCTGCAAGACGTGCTGCAAGGACTTCACCGCCTTCCTCTTCTCGCACGTCGGGCTGTGCGCGCTCGTGGTGGGGTACAGCGTCCTCGGCGCGTTTGCCTTCAAGGCGCTCGAGGGACCCTACGAGGTGCAGAAGGCCAGCCAGGTCCGGACCCTTCGGGAGGCCATGGTGTCGCGTATCTGGGACGTGACCCTGCAGCTGAACGTGCTCTACCGGGAGAACTGGACGGCCTTGGTGAACGACGAGATCCGCCAGTTTCAGCTGCAGCTGGTCGCAGCCGTCAAGGACGGCTACGACGGCAAGGAGTCCCGCACCAGCCAGCAGTGGTCCTTCTCGGGTGCCTTCCTCTACTCGCTCACCGTCATCACCACAATCGGTGAGGGACACGCGCCTCGGTCCAGGAAACTCACTTTTTACTGCGATGCGCGGCGGCAGGTCCTCGAACGTCTCTTTTACTGAGACTGTTCTTCGGAAGAGCACGCCGTGCAAGGGTCGTTGATGCTAACCTCACGGCAACAATAGTACTCGCCACGACTGCGTATATCGTGTAATACCGCGACTAGAGCATCATCTTGCCACAGTTGCGACGCTGTGGGGTGCCGAGAGAAGCAGAGTCTGAGCGATTTTAGGGAGAAAAATTCAATTTCACACCATTTATGAATTAGCTGTACACCTGAAAAAAGTATAGACACATCACAAATTGTGTGGTTTTGCAGTGCAGTCTATGCGGAGCGCAAGTTCGTCTGCTTCTTGCGCAGCAGGTTTCGGTGACGTCAGAACACCGAGCTCTGGTTGACTCTGATTGAAGGATAGTGGGTAGACCGCAGAGCAGCTAACATTCGTCCAATCAGAACCAGTCAGAGCTCGGCGTTCTGACGTCACTGCAACCCCTGCGCAACAAGCAGACAAACTTGCGTTCCGCATATACTCTTTCTGCAACAAGCAGCGAAGAGGTTGCTAACTTATAGTCGCTGTATTACACTATATTTGACTTCGAAGAGATTTATTTCAAACCACTCGTAAGAGATGCGCTAATATGGTTTGTGCAGGTGTGTTATACGGCCAGGGGGACATTACATGTGTAGCTAATCTTTGTGATCAATCGGATACGTAACTAAACCTCCTTAATTAACTTTTCAAATCGTAAAATTAATTATATGGTTTCCATTACAAAAATGCTGAACATAATCGTAAATCACTGCACCAATCTAATTTAAAACGACTTGAAGCTCGTAGTAAAGTCGGGGTCTCACCAAAGCTACCCCTTGTGCAGCAGGTACAAGGTTAGCTGTTGCGGAACGCGAATGATTAGATTATCATCGCGTTCCGCCACTGCTAACTTTGCTCCTGCTGCACGAGCGGTAACTTTGGTGCGCCCACAAAATTCCCACGAGCATCAAATCGTTCTAAAATTGACTGATAGAGTGGTTTTCGATCACGCTCAGAATGTTCCCAATGGAAACCATATGATTATTTTACTAACTAAAATTTTAATTAAGGACATTTAGTTAATTATTTGACTTATCGCAAAGATCAGCCACGTATATGATGTCCCCCTGGCCATATATCTCACCTGCCCAAACTGTATTAGTGCATATTTTACGAAAGTTTTCTAATAAATCGGTTCGAATTAAAATGAAACACACCATATATGCAGTTATTATGAGCGGTAGCGCCGTGGGAACAACATGCACTACTGCGCGCTAGCCGCGTTGCATTCGATTTCCTAAAGCGGCCAGTAAGTTATGTCGCTTTTTCGCTTTTTCTCGCCCCAAATATTTCCGCGCGAATGCTGTACCGTTGAACTCGCGCGGGGCGGAATTCCAAGCACTGCGGATTATGAACTGGAGATTGAGAGCCTCGCGATTCATGAGGCGGAGAGAACAGCCCCCCCCCCCCCCCCCCCCCCCCTTCCCAACGCTGCGTCGGCACACAAAGTATTGATAGTGTGACAAAGTACTGAAACGTTGGGAATTGTCTCTCAATCTCCAACTTTAGGATTGGGATCCCCAACTTTGGGATTGAGAGACAACCGAAATGCTAAGTCGTCCAATGAGCGACAGCTGAAATATACTTAAAACCAGAACATTCTCATTTAGGGTAGATTAATTAATTTTCATCGTGATAAACAGCCCTTCTAAATTTAAAAGGAGCCATGGTGAAATCCATAATTTGTAGCAGCCGACGTTCTGCAAAGAGCCTTGGCTTCTTTAGCAAGTTTGGCTAGTAAAACGTCAGTCGCAACTCTTAGGTTTTCATCTGCCGCGTTAGCATAAAATAGTGATAAAAAGTTTATTGGGTTCGTCTACATGGGAAGGGCGTGATGCAACTAACTCTTTCTAAAATATTATATTTATACATTAAATGGTTAAAATACACGGTCCTTGTCGAATCCGTAGGTTCACCACTGTGTTCAGAAGGGAATCAGTGGCACCGGAGCTTGGAACGCGTGGAGCGAAAGTTCGCGCTGCAGAACTCGGTCATCCTGGGTTCAATCCCCAACTATGACCGTTTCGAACTAGATGAGTATCGTACCGGCCTGCGGTCGTGCGTGTCGCACGTTAAAAACTCTATAGATATCAGTGGTGCTGCAATGGTTGCCACGATGAATATAAGGCACGCCTAATATAAATCGCGGAGAGTCTCGGTGACTCTCGACGGAAGTGGACGTAACCTTCCGTAACGTAGCGTGACGTAAGCAAACGGTGCTCTGTGAACCTGCCTTAAAGGTGCGGTGCAAGCATTTTTGTACTTTGCGCGAATACCGTTTACAATGAATCCCTGGCGAGTATGACCAATGAAACAGCCGTTTGTTTTCCTCCCCACACAATAAACCTCGCAAAAAAAAAATAAAAAATTAACGGAAAATGAGCCGCGTTCACCCCCTCAACTCGAAGCCGGAACAAGATGCCACGTGACCTGGAGCCGATTATATGCCACCAATGTTGATCCTATAGCCCCGCGCCGAGGTTATAAAAGCACAGGACACGCGCTGAGTTCCACATATTGCTAGGATCCGGCTATTGTCGTCATTGCTGCGATTGGACTCGGGCAACTACCGGAATGTTTGTCGAGCTATTAACGAGTCCAGATCGAGTGCTCACGCAGTGCTCGGGTTCAATGTATGAGCCGCATTCAAATATACTCACTGGGGGATACTGTCATCCCCCAGATACGTCATCAAGTTTTGCGAAGGAGAGATTGAAAGAAAACGTTCGTTTTTATCCTTGAAATTACTCCGCAACAAAGAGGTTTCTTGGTTAATGGCGTTGCGTGCGAGTATACTTGGGCTCCAGTAGTGCCAGTAAGATCGTGCAAACTGAAACACATTCCAATTGACTATCGTTGCACCGCCCCTTTAGTCTTTCGGCTGTCTAAACATACACACAACACGATTATTACTGTGCTCAGAAGCAACTTAATCGCATGTTAAGGGTTTGCATTTTCATTATAAACTTAACATCCTGGACAGACTGCGGGAACTAACTTTAGTTCACATAAAAAGTTTACAATTCTGAAGTTAAAAAATGCACTTTGAGAAAATTGAGCTACTTTGGGTGTCTTAAAAATGGCAGAGTTCTGCTTTAAGCAGGGCCATCTTCTTATACGCCTGCAACCGTGAGTAACCGGGAAGTATTCCGGAGGGTCGTATAAGGTACGACCCCATGACCGATGACGGTTGGGCCAGTTGGTAATAATTCGTTTGTTTGTTGTATTATTGTTTTAAGTCAAGCAGAAAACGAGGACAAAAACCACGCACACACGTCAAACACGGGTTCTTACACACGACTGAGGAGTTCGAAACCGAAAACAACACGAAAACATTCTCCCGGGAGCCCGCAGGCGTGGACCTAACCCTAGTTTTTTCCTTGAACTCCTTGGGACCAGGTTGGCGAAGCAGCTCCAAGTCATCAATCGGTAATGCGATATAAGGATGACTTATGCATCACTCTTCCAACAGGGTTAATGTAAGATATGAAGAGCTAGATTGAGACTTCTCATGGCCTCTGCTCCCTGAATCGATCCGGATTTTCAAATTGACAAAAATTATAGGGAGAGTGAAAACGGGAAAGCAGACACGTAATGGCTAGACTTCATAAAAAAAATGAGGCAAGAAAGAAAAAAAAAGCACGAGGAGACGCAGTGCGGAGAGCACGTCGTGTGCTTTTTACGCAGGAGTTGCAGTGACGTCGACAGAACCCGAGCTCTGATTGGATCGGATTAAAGGATATTATTTTTTATAATCGGCGAACGATGTCACTCTTCGCTATAGTTAAGGCCCGAACCCTTGTTCCGCAGCTGCTGTGTGAATTGAAAGACGATTTTAAGCGAAATAACAATGGAAAGAAATGTGAAGTGTGTTCAAGGTTTTCCATCGTAACGGTGACTCTTATATATTGCTAATATGCCTGTCCTGTCACTATATAGAAATTACCCCGTCGCGCTTGCATCTTCACGGGCGGTTAAAAACATTAAAAATGTAAATAATAAAGTATGTGGGCCCAGACACGTAGCCAGGGGGGGGGGGGGGGGGGCATGGGGACCGCCCCCTCCCGCCTCCCCCCCGAAATCTTCCATTTTGCTGGGGCCTCCTGTCCCCACACGTAGCGAGGGAGGGGGGGGGGGCATGGGGCCCAGCCCTCTTTCCTCCCCCCCCCCCCCCCCCCCGAAATCTTCCATTTTGCTGGGGCCTCCTGTCCCCCCTCTCCCTCACACAGCATTTTTTCATGGGCGCCCCCCCCCCCCCCCCCTCCCCGAAACAAAATCCTGGCTACGTGCCTGATGCGGGGTATGAAAGGTGTCTAGATTTATAATTTCTTACGTCGGGCAGCTTTTATCTGGCATGTTATCTGGCTTCTCCATATTTTCAAAGATTTCGAGCGTGCAGCGGGTCATGTTTTGAACGCAAAACAAGAATCTTACCGCACATGTACGATCAGAGAGAATAAAGCAATAGTTACTTGTTGCAAATTTGACTATATTACTTGGCCTCCACTTTATTTTGATCGACTACATGAACAGGCAGTTGCTGATCCAGTGTTACTGCGTAGTTCTTAGCATCTCTCTTGGTTTTTCATACGCCCATCGGGATCGTTTGGCACGCTTCTGGAGGTGACATGACCCCACCAGAGGTGAAGTCGGAAGTCTGGAATGACACACCTCCAACGACGACCAACCAAAACAGCTGTGGTTTTGGGTCATGTTTGTGGCCGTGTTTCTTTGTGGTTTTTGGGCGCGTTTCTTTACACTTCTAACTTCGCTTCCGGTGGCGTCATGCCGCCTCCAGAAGCTCCCTATCTCCGTGCAGAAAAAAGTAGACGCCGCGTTCACGTAGCAGTGACCGACAGTGCACAGTAGTGCATGTATGAAGCTCTTTCAGCACTGTGTTTAATGTCAAGAATTCAAAATAAAAACACTTTAGTTCATCAATATCTTAATTTGCGCGATCAAAAATATTTCAAGCTATTTACTACGTTATGATTATTTGTAATATTTGGTCTTATAATCAAGCGCAGAGGAAAAAAAAACTGCGCCCGCCTTTTCCCGTAGAAATGCATTACCGGAAGTCAATGTTTGACTGCTTGCTGTCTGCGTATATTTGGAACACCACACTAGCTCCAGCTGAACTTTGAACGTACATTGTAACAGCCTCCAAGATTTTCAACGTGCAGGTATGGTCCCTAGAAAAAATGGCCAGTCCCCCGTTCGAGCGCCTCTCTCCACGCAGCGAGATGGCAGAGCTGTGGATGCAAATCCAGGGAGCACTGCGCGCAATAGGCGTGCTGTTGTAGCTGCTACTTTTCTCACTTACCACCTTCTTCAGTGTAAACAAGCTTAATGAAAAAAAGCATTATTGACTCCTTTGCCTTCTTAGCAAAGACAAATTTCCCTTTGTTAGGCTTTGATGGGCATGCAGCGGCGATAACAGCAAGCATACTCAAATTCTTCATCCTCCTCCTTTTTCACCTTTACACCAAATCAATGAAGAACGAGAGGGCAGCAAGACGATTACAGCTAAAGCTTCCGAAGGCCAGGAGTTGTAAATACTTCATCCGCAATCTGATCGTTTGCTTGTGTCTGTCGTATTTTCTCCAGATTTATTTTGATGGCTTGGTAGCTGTCCAATTCTGACACGCCGATCTCTCGCACCGCCGCCACGCACTTTCATTCCGGAGAAATTGCCAACAGGGGTAGTGGACGGAAGGCTAGCCAGTAGTGATGGAAAACTATCGATAGCACTATCGATTCTATTAATAGTGGAAGCAAAATTTAATTATCTATAGTGAAAAAGAAAACTGTCGATAGTGGTATCAATAATCGACCATCTTAAAACTATCGATACTGCTATCGATAGTAGACTATCGTTCAACTATTGATAGGCGACTATCGTGAAATTATTTATGGTCGAATATTAAGAAACTATCGATATTCCACTGTCGAAATGCTATCCATGCAGCTTTATTAGGTGACGAACGAAGAACGCCCAAGAAATGTTGCGTAACTCGGAGAAAACCGCAGTTGCAATTAGAGATTTTCGAATAATTATTCAGAAACAATCTGAAACCTATTCGAAAACAATCACAAAACGGTAAAAATCCTTTTTGGACACTATTTACCATAAACTATTAAAATATGTATTGTATACTATTAAAAAAAACTATGAATCAAAAATATCAAATTGATAGGTTGTCAGGGATTTCTACTGTTTTAGATTGATATCCGAGGTGAGCCCATCGCTTTTTTTTTTTTTTAGCTCAGTCAGAAAAATGAATACCTCTGTCGCTTCTGATAAGTAAACCCTATATGTGTTGCATAATTTAGGAACCCTGCTGGTATATAAAGCTAGCGATGGAGATCAAATGCGAAACTATAGGGATATGACTTTACCCACATGAAAAGATAAATCTGGCGCTTTTTTATTTTTTTTTTTAACTAACAGGTTGCGAGGAAGAATGGAAACAATGTTGTTTTTCGAATTCACACGCCTTTTTTACTGAAATAATGCCTTATTGCCAACAATATCGTCACTTGAATGACAAGAAATTTTCATTTATCATTTTTTTTTTTATCCAGTTAACGTTATGTTCCCGAATTTATGGTATTTGAAGAAGGAAAAAACTAAAAGCATCAGGAACTATGTTTTCTTGGTATAAACTTTTTGTCTGGCTGTCTAATTCTAAGTCTGCACAACAAAACCACTGTTACGTTTAATGATTCAAATATATTTATTTGTAGATGATGTGACGGCTTTGGTATTTGGAAGTTGTTTTTTATACACAGGTACATATTTTCCCAACCACCGTTATTAAACTGTGCCAAAATGGAACCAAACAAAAAGTGACAACATATCATGGCATAAAAGCCTAAGTGCTTTCTGCAACAGCTAATTCCCGATCCTCGGGAATTCGCTACAAATGGTCATCGGGATGAAAGAAAAAAGAAAATTATGATCCCCATCAGAGTGCTTATTTCCAGCTGTCCCTGGTCAAGTCTCTGAAAAGGAGTATGTGTCAATTTAATAATAGAGGAAGCAGAAGCACGAGTCAAACTTGTGAAAACCCTGATGCTAAATGTCTTCATCGTGTTTTCCCTAGCTCCAAGGCAAAAAAAATAAAAAAAATAAAAAAATACGGAATCGACCTGAATAGTCTTAGAAATGCGGGCATACTAAAGTGTGAAGAATGATATTCGAAACCTCGTGAATGTACAAAATATGTGCGCAGGAAAACTGGCCAATCGCCATTTCTGTTTGACATCTATATTAATTGTACGATAATGCAATTCTACCTTGTGTTTCCTTTTAATTTTAAGTTCTTCTCAAAACCACGCGTTGCCTGCCCGTACATATCTGTCGTCATTCCCTTTATAAGTAGTGCTTTAATTTTCCTAACATGATTGTTTCCTAAAGCGGACTTTTGATAGTGTCGATAGTCGACTAAGAGTCAACTATGGATAGTACTATTGATCGACTGCACTATCTCTAGTACTATCGATGGCCAACCATTGATAATACTATCAATGGTTACTAACGACAGTCAACTATCAATAGTACTATCGATATCCGACTATCGATAGTCACCTATCGATAGGACTATCTTTAGTACTATAGATAGTCAACTATTGAAGATACTATCGATGGTACTATATTTAGTACTATAGATAGTCAACTATTGAAGATACTATCGATGGTACTATCGATAGTCAACTAACGATATCCGACTATCGATAGGTGACTATCGATAGTCGGATATCTATCTATAGTATTATTGACTGTTCACAATCGATCATTTCTTACACTATCGATAGTACGATAGTTAATTTTTCGATAGTTTCGCATCGCTACTAGCCAGTGTTTCTAGGGACCGTAGTGCAGGGCTCTCCTGAGGCCGTTCCATTCGCCGGAAGGGACTGAAAAAATAGGTGGTGAGAGCCTGTGTTAAAGACAGTGTCCAACTGCTCGTTCAGAGTCACGTGGTTTGTGGGCCGCGTTTGCAATAAGAGCTGCGAGGAGGTGCCGAAACCGTTGATCGTCTGCAAACGCCTCCCCCTTTCCGCCTGCTTTCCTCCTCGCCACGCAAAAACGCAGCGCATGCGCGCTTGGAACGAATCTCCGCAGGAGGCGTCCGCCATTAAATTGCAAAACGATCCCCTTTGTCCCCCGTTGTCCGAGATGGGCCCTCTCTATAATTACTATAATCTAGGCTCTCTAATAGGTGGCCACGCATGCTGCTTCGCCGTGCGGCGAAAATAGCCGCGAGCTGCTTCCTTTTTTTTCTTATCAGGCCTGTTCGCTTGGATGCCCGCACTAATGAAACGCGGTCTCGTGTCGCGGGGCTCTCCTGTCGAGTGCTCTGCTGTCGCGGCGCTCTGCTGTCGTGCGTTCTCGTGTCGTGCGCTCTTGTGGCGCCCTCCCGTAGTACGTTTGCCGGGTGCAGAGTGAAAATGCGCTCGTTTGCGGGAATCCATACTCGTTGCTTGCTGCAGATGACCTTGCTGCAGGTGACCAGGGCCAGTTTACTAGAAACTGAAACAAAAGCCTGCCACGCCGAAGGGCGCCAGCGCTTTAAGCGTCAAACACACGGGCTTCGCGCCCCTGAGCTTCGTAACCACGACAACCGTTCGTTGCTCTCATTGGTGGTTTTTATAGTTGCGCCGCGCGGGGGTGCGATGCGACGCTATTTTTGCTCACATGTGCTTCACGCTTTAAGGTCGGTTCACACAGGGGCGCTTTCCTACGTTACGTTACGTTACGACCGCTTACGTCGTGAGTCTTCGGGACATCCGTGCGTCGAGTGAATCGTGTCGACCGGTTCGAGGAACACCTTCGCACGCGACATACGAAACACGAATGTCCCGGTGACTCCTCAGGTAACGTAAGAAATCGTAAGCAAACGCCCCTGTATGAACAGACTTTGGACTCGAGTTCAGATGCTACACCGCTTGTGCCTTACCATAGCCTCCCCTATACGGAGAGGAGGCCATAGCCTCCTCTCCGTATAGAGGAGGCTATGGCCTTACCCTTGGCCAAGCGTTTTTTTTTTTTTTTTGTTGCATTTTGCCGCGTGCGTAAATTTTATCTTTGTAACGTTGGTGTGGCCACGAACTTACCCCACTTTACGGAGCTCTGGAGAAGCTGTGCTATACGCTCCTTTTGCTTTTAGCCGAGCGTTTGGAAAAAGGCTTTGCCGCCAAGAATCTCGGAGGCCATGCTCACACGTCATACAAGAGACTGCAGACACGATGGCAGAAGTATTTGCGGACACTCCTCACGCATATTCGAAGCATGTTTGCTTTATACATACATATCTACATATATAAATATATATATATGCAGACATATCCATATGTCTGCAGACAATTGTTGTGTGATCAATGTGAGCAGCAATGTTTCAGAGACTTCCATCTGCGCTATCTCAAGTTAGATTCCCTTTATAATTTTAGTGTAAGATGCTGTTGAATGGAATATACTTCATTCTTTAAAAGAATATCGCGGTAGAAGAGCCCATGCATTTTCTACGGCAACTGTTTGGTTCTTATTCTCAGCAACTACTGAACCTTTTGATGAAACTTTGCCCGTGCACACCATGTTGCTATCAAAGTGTAAAAAGTATCTGGATGAGCATCGTACCGGCGTGCGGTCGTGCATCACTACTGCGTGATGCACGTTAAAGACTTCAGGCTAGCAGTTGTACTGCACTGGCTAAATTTCTCATCTACAGCTGGGAGACTCGACGCCCGTTGAGGCAGGCCAAGTTCTAGGCTGCATAAACATACACACAACCCAAATTTTGTAAAAAAAATATCTGAATGTTTTCATCTCAATTCAAGCAGACTTTTGGGGTCAATATGTAAAGTTTTACAAAAATATACAATGTTTAAGTCCTTCTTGAAATGAAAAAAAAAAAAAAACCGCAAACAGCACACTTAACTTTTCTTTTTTTTTAATTGGCTGGGGTTAGATTTGACGTCTCCTCCACCTGTCGGAGTCACAAGTTTGACCGCTTGCTATTTTCTGACTTCTCAAGCAACGCACTAGGACTCTTCTCTGACGCTTTGGAAATAGATTTCATATTGTAAACGAAATAAAAATAAAATATTGTATTTTAAAATATTAGAATAATATGTCTAACAATTTCCCGTTGGGGATTTTTGGCAAAGTACTGAAGTTCTTACGTCAGAACTATTGAAGATACTTTACTTACCTTGATATCACCAGAAAGCTCAAATGAAGCCATCTTTATTTAATATAACTTTGATCATATTTGTACAAATTAAAATGTCTTATATACATTTGCCTCATTTACCAAGGTATTATCGTGATGTATCATGAAATGTAAATAGAATATAGTATTTTGTTTACATAACCGGAAATAAAGCTTGAATATTTTTAAATATGCGTTGGAAAAGGGAAAGATTTATTGCGCGCTAAAATAACTTCTACATTTGATTGAGCACAATGTCAGATGTTTTTAGGCATGCGTGTTAAGTAATATTTTTAGATAGTTAAACATATTAATGCCACAATATTGACCAGAATATCACCTATGCGAGAGCGCTGTAACCAGGCACTACTGGAAAGTTCCAAGTTTCAAGTACGGTCATATAAACAAAATGCAATATTTTCTATTTCTATTTTCTGATAAAGCACAATCATATATTGTACCAGCTAAACAAAAATCAAATTAAGAAAAAGCTTTTTTTTAAAGAAAATATTAGATTTGCTAGGTTTGCGCATTCAAATATACAGCCTTTACCCACCAAATATTTACTTATTTTCACCGCGAAAATTAACAACGCATCGCTGAACGTTTATTCTACACCCAAATGTAGCTCCAGCGGTCTGAAAAATACGCCGAAGTTTCAGCACTAACCGTTATCTTATTCAGAAGTTATAAGTAATCTTCTAAGAATTTCAATGAGAAAATTGGGCCATTTCCGCTTGTTTTCGGTAACTGGCACCACAAGATGTATTCAAGAGGTCTGTCGGTCGGTGTTTGTTTTTCATTAAAAATTTAGGAAAAATATTGTCGAATAAAGTAACGTTTAGTGCTGAAACTTTGGCATGTGGTTCAGAGCGCTAGCGCTACATTTGGGCGAAACCCCGTTGTGATGAGAAGTGGAAGCTACGCTTCTCTGACGCCATACTTGACCTGCACTTTCACCTCTCCCACGAGATACACGGGTTTGCTGAGTGTAAGTTCCGACCCTTTCGCGGCAAAACTAATTATATTTTTGCGCTGAAAAAAAATAAAAGCTGATAATATTTTGGGGGCCAACTTGTATATAACGGATTTTTTTTACATATATTATTGAATTTATAGGCACTGAAAGAGCAAGGTTAAATCTTTTTGGTGATATGGGGTTCCTTAAAATACATTATGTAGGTCACATGTAAGAACTTTCCATACTTTGCCGAAATTCATTAAAGGGAGAAGTTTTCGACTTAATTTTTTTTTCGGAATTATTCTAAGATGCTACATTTTAAATTTTATTTTAATGCTGAATATTTGTAATGCTCAGTCAGGTCCCAGAAGCCCCTTCTTGTTTTGACCTGACTCGATATTCTACTTGGAGGTCGGTGCATTTGTGAATAAATTATTATTATTATTATTATTATTATTAAGCGTCATAAAATCTATTTGAAAGCGTCACAGAAGGATTCTAGTGCAGCAATGTGAAAAGTGGAAGCACAGCGAGCGGTCAAACATGTGATCTCCGACAGGTGGGAAGAAACGTCCGTTTCCGCCTTAACCGCTACAATAGACAATAACTTCAAAACAAAAACAAAAATCTGCCAAACTTGCAGCTTGCGCTCTCGTTCATGTCAAAAATTAGCCTAGGACATATTTTTTTAATAAATTAAAAAAATGGTCTTTAAAGTCTGCATTGAGATAAAAAAAAACAGTAATCTTCTGAAATTGTTTCATGATGAAAAAACGCTTACTAATATTCCCAACGGAAAGTCTTATGCGGATACGAAGAATTTGGGGCAAACAAGTTATATTGATGTGCAGAAAAGCCTAGCTCAGCATTTCGCACTATTCCAACTGCCCCTGCTCCACGCAAGCTAATCCTAATGGCTCCTTTAAGATTTTTTGTCTTTGTTTAAACTTTTAGGAAATGAAAACTGGCATGCATCCCGGGAAAGTAGAGTGTTCGGGACCTTAATTTAAAGCCGACACGAGATGGTTCGTTTTTGGCGTTTTTTGTGCTCTTTCTGGGTTTACTGGTCGATTTGCGCGGTGAAGTCTTGACTCCCCGATCACAACTCAGCGTGTCGAGTTATCGACCGAACGTCCCCCGAATGAAAGTCAACTTCTTTCTGAACAAGGTCGGCGTGTAAATATTGTACGTTTGGAGTAATGTCATGCTAAACCTACGCAAGATCGAAGTTAGTTTCAAGTAGCACTGCATGCGAGGACCGGTTTTCTCTAAAGCCCCTCTATCCTGGGAAAAGTGGCGCCATTTATTGTTGTGGAAATGCTCGAGACACTTGCCACGCGCCACTTCTGGGAAGAACATGACGTCTGAAATCTAGCTCAGTGCTGCGCTATGCCGCCATGATCTTCCCAAGGCCTGCACGTTGCACGTACCTCTTGCATCCATCCACCTTGCGCTACTTTTAAAACATAAAGGGGATTTAATTTTTCCACGCCGCCAAGTATCTCTCATAGTGAAGCTTCTGATGGCGTTTTCACACGACGGAGATTTCTTCCACAGAGAGAAGCAAACGCCATTGCGCTTCGAGGTCGCGTGCGCCCCTTTATGGATGTATACTTGATGGGCGAGGATTGCGCCATAGCTCCGACAAAAAAAAGAAGATGGCGACAAACGATAAGTCCGATGGCGTGTGCAAAAAGCATGTGGGACGCTTGAAGCCGTCGCATTCTTACACAGACAGCGTCAAGGTTGACAGTCTAGCATTGCTCTTCTGGCGTACCCACACGACGGAGATGTTCTACAGGTAGACGCATATACGTCACAGTGTTCTGAGGTTATGTGGGTCATTTCACGGACGCTTGCTAATCCCCGTACTTTGCAGGAAGCCGAGGTCAAACTCTTTCCTTCCTGCAGATTGTACCATCGCTCCGGCGATAAAGGAAAATAGCGTCGAACGATGAGTTTGAATAGTTTGGTGTGCGTGAAAAGCATGGTGGATGCTTGAAGTCGCTGCGTTCTTAAACCAACATCGTCAAAGTTAACAGGCCGACGCTGCTCCTATTTTCGTCGATGAAAGAAAAATTAATTCCAATATCAGACTGTCAACCTTGGTGCTATTGGGGCAAGAGGGCAAGGACTTCAAACTTACACGGTACTTTTTACAGACGACATCGAACTTGTCGTTCGACGCCATGTTGTTTTCTTGCCGGAACGGTGGGACGATCCCCAGTTCTTGGCCGAGTGGCGTAGTACAGGGAATAGCAAACATTCACGAAGTGGCGCTCGTGACCTCAAAAGGCGATGGCGTCTGCTCCCTTCTGTGTAAGAAACCGAAATATGCGAATGCACCGTAAGTATAATTTGTTGTTAGATGTTTAGTCAGCGGAAAGATAAACTACCCCAAGAGACGCCCGGTGTCTTTGATGTGGGTGAGGAATTCAGCGCGCCGGTATGATGCTCATCCAGATCGAAACGGGCGGCGGCGTGGTTGGAGTCGTTGATTACTGTGTTCTGCGGCGCAAGTTTTTCCTCCGCGGTATTCTCCTGACGTGTTTAGGTTTGACGCCAAGTGTACTAATGAACAAGCGCCTGCCTCGATCAGCAGTTGGAGGAACCTTGGCCGGGCTAGAGTGAACAGGCGCGATATCTTACGGCCTTTGCACGAGAAGTTGTTGCTCCGTGCGGCGTCAGCTCGAAGAGGTCGCTGTAACCCTATTTTTTCTAAAGCGCTTCGATTCCTTCTTTGAGGCACCTCCTCCCCACCGTGTCGTCCTCTTTGTTAGGGGGTTCAGTTGAAGGAGTTTCTAGAGTAATTAGAACCACAGGACATGAGGCCGGTTGCCTACAGGGATTTGTGCGGAACACCTCATTCTCTTCGTTTCATCAAAAAAAGAGTTTTTACAGATGTTTCTACTGTTTACAAAAACCAGTCCAGCCAGCTTACGCCAGAAGGTGTGCGTGCCTAACACACGAACACAACAATGAACGCTCGCTCGAACGATTTTATGGAAAGGTGTATAGACATGCATGCTAATTATCGTCAGCCAAAACTTATTTCAATCGGTTCATACAGTTTTTTTTTAAATAACTATATTGACAAACATTTTCAATCGCAGCAATCGGGGACAGTTGTTCAGGATGACTCAGGTGGTGTTCGGCTTGGGAGAGAGGAGAGTGAAGGCCGCAAAGAAAACCGCTCTCTATCACGGCCATAGAAGAATATCGCAGAGCAGTACTGAGCATCTCGCTTGATTTTATTTTGCAAGTCTGATTGCGGGCACTTGCAAGAACGAAGAGAAGCGCGAGGAAACTTCACGTTTGGGATCCTGAGCCGGCTTGCTAGAACAGCGTCTCAGCTGAGACTATAGACGCTTTACACACGCGCCAGATTACAGCCGCCATTGCTGACCTTCTCTTGTCTTATGGAGATACCAAGCCACTGAAATGGGTTTTGACGAGCCTCCAGAAAGGCCAATGCTGGGTAGAAGGACGCAATAGAATTTAAGATGGCCATAACCTGTCCTGCTATGGTAATGATGAAGGGTAGAAAATTCAATAA
This sequence comes from Ixodes scapularis, assembly GCF_016920785.2. NCBI lineage: Eukaryota > Metazoa > Arthropoda > Arachnida > Ixodida > Ixodidae > Ixodes > Ixodes scapularis. The sequence goes on along the minus strand of NW_024609846.1, from coordinate 82,232,676 downwards.
GAGGAAACAAAAACTGAAGGTTAGTTATGGCGGCGCCCATGCACAGCTGCTGCAAAACGTCTATAGTGAAAGGAAGCAGTGCAAAAGGTGGGGTGTGCGAGAGTGTCTTGAGACGCGCCTTGAGTCCCACTCACCTCGTGCGCTGGCTTTGGCATTGCTTTCTTTCCCCCATTCTCAGCTGAGTCGCTCTTTCTAGCAAGTTGGCCCAGGCTGCTTATCATTAGTTGAAAAGGACAAAAATGATTGGGGGTGTAAAGTGCAAAGTGGAAGCTTGGAGTCGTTGCATCAATAAACCAACACCGTGAAAGTTGATTATCTGACATTAGTCTCAATTCAGTAAATAAAATTAAAATTAATCTAAAGAAAGACGACCTGGGGAGGGTTTCGCCCATAGGCAACGCTCCTGACAGTGCACTCCACGAGGAAGATGCTTATTAGACCATTTTCCTGAGCTTCAGATTTGAGTCACGATAACTGGCTTTTTGTTGCCTTATCGTGAGGCTCAGTCACTACGTTTTGGACATTACACTCTCTGTGAGTTGTCTACGAGTAGAGTAACGTTGAAACTGAAGATCTCAAATCCTTGCACGATGGCGGACAGATCAGAACCGGCGCGATTGGAAAATTATATAAAGCTATGGTCTATGTTTTATGCACTTAAAAAATATATTTTGCTTATGTAGGAGTGAAGGCAAATAAATTTCACTTCGTCGTCGCTATAATATGTAATTCAATATTTGCACCTTTCGTGGTGTCGGGACATGGCGGGCGGCATTGAATAACTTATTGATAGGCACTAGGTGTTTTTGAAAACTTGCTCGTGACACTTGTGACGCGCCTCTCCCTTCGTTTTTTTTTTTTTTTTTTTTTCTTGCAAGACTAACTTTGATTCACTGCAAGAACGAGGAAGAAGCGCGATAAAATGTTAGAGACAAGAATCATCTGCGTCTGTGACATAAGCTGCGCCACTTGAACTTCTCAACCTCGAATTTCAGCCACCTTTCAAGAGATGGCGCAAGGGCTAGTTGTCTTCTAAAACACAAGTCCTTTTTTTCATATATTTAGGACAATTAATACGCTTTCAAAAAATTACAATAACAAAACGTGCTTTTAATTAGAACGAGAAAAGCTGTAACTAGAGAATCGTTGTTTAAATAGCTGTCCTCTTCTCTGAAACCGGTTTCTTGGATACACAGTCGAGCTTTAAAATAGTCCCATGACTTAACATTATTTGAAACAGATCTTAATATGAATACAACCCAACCAGTCCTACAGAGAATCAGCATAATTCTTCTAGCGTACATTTAAAAAAAAAATTAGATAAGATGCTAGAAATATATTTAAGAAAACCAAGGGCGCGTGAAGGAAATTTTTGAAATTTTACATAATCAAGTGACGTTCAAGGAAAAAATCTGCCGGCGTTGCACTTCGAATAGTTTTCATGTTGAATTCCTATGTTAACTATGAGCATGCCCTTAAATCTCGTTGCTGACTTATGATATGAAAGTGAGTTATGATACTTCATATCGTAAAAAAGGGCATTTTTTTAATAAATATTTTTAAAAAATGTGAGTGAAATAACTAAGAAAGAAACGTAAGTACAGAACTACACGAGTCCTTTATCTCTTCATTAAAAGAAGAAAAACGCGACTTGGATGCATTACAAGTCTATGCTCCATCTCACAAATGTTTGCAGTAAAGCCAAGCGCGTGAGCCTAGCTGGGCAGAATGCTTTCGTTTGTACGAGAACTCGTGGATAGGAGCCTAGGAGGCACTGTCCTAAGTCACGCGCTCGTGCCCATGTCCTTGTCTGCACTGCAGATGTTTGTGAGATGGAGTTATAGAAACTTGAAATGCTTAAAGGCATGTCTTTGAATATATAAAAACTTGCATTTTTTTTATTGTGGGTTAAGTTTTGACAAATGCATGTCACAATTTGCGCTAAGACACTAATAATAAATCTTGTGAAAAAAAAAAAAAAAAAACGTGGCACGCGCAGGACATGCGCACTGCAAACAGGAGCGTTAGGACAGCTTCCACCGGTATTATGGTTGGGGCAGTGCGACCGTCGCCTTAAAGGGAAACTTCAACAAATTTTGAAATATACCCGTCTTGTTTAGAAATAGGCTGAATATGATCTACAGTATCCATAAATGACAATCGCACGTTTGCATTTTGAGCCTGATAACCATATTTTTCGTTATAAACGGCCCACTCTGGAAAGCGCTCGGAGAGCAGCCAGCGGAGAGCACGTCACATCCGGCGCAATCGTGACGTAGTTTGTCTCGGGACGAGCAAAGCTGTAGCGAGGCTGACGTCGTCAGGATGCCCTAGCCGTTCCAGCCACCGAAGCGGTCGAAGATCGCCAACAATCGGGCCACCGCTACTAACCGCAAACCTGCTTGTGTGTGAATTTTGAGTGACAGGTTAATCTTCTATAGTTTTGTAGAGGGAGAATAGCGACGTCTGGGGCACCCCAAAGAGAGTCCCATTGAGTGGGAAGTTCCTCTGGCCGTAGAGCTGTTGGGATGACGGCAGGTTCAAAGCATGAACCTGCCGTCATCCCAGTTCTAGGCGAGACAGTTATCGTCACTACTTGTCAAGGTTCCTAGACGGGCATTACAAACGAGGCTTTAGCGACATCCACCAGGTGCTCTTTGCTAATCGTTAGTTTGTTTTAATATTTCTTTTCGTGTCTTTTTTAACAAGATATTGGTGTGCCCGATGTGATACTGTTCCTTTTAACACGTATAGACCAAAAAATAAGTGCCGAAATTTTGTTGTATAGTATCTTTTAACGGGTAAACGAAGTATACACCTTTCCGTAAAGGCGTTTGAGGGCGCGTTCATTACTGTGTTTCTTTGTTATGAACGCGGGCTTTCTGGCTGGATTGCGGGCGAGCTCTGGCTGGACTATGATTTAGCACGTATGGACCGTGATTCTGTAAACAGTGGAAACGTCTATACTGCGTGAAAGGATTCACAAGAAGCCTCTTCAAATATTCCAAGCTCGTTGCTTTCTGGACTGCGAACATTTACTGGAGGTACACAGTGTAAAACTATTAACTCAATTTTGCTCCTTTAAAACACACATTAGCCGCATATTGTGTCATAGCATTTTGGGAATAAGCCGGATTATGTGCCCACAATACTGTCTATGGCACCCTGTGCCAAAATAAACAGGAATAATTGGGCGACGGAACAGCGGAAGCAATGTTGTAAGCGTTACGATAGAAAGTAACAAAATACGCTATTCGCTACTTGCAAATAAAAGGTACGCGTTGCTGAGCTAGGCGACTTCAGAATGTAAGGAACGCGTTACCGATACTGATAAAAAGTAACACAAGTTATTTTGTGTGACTTTTTATATATGAAATTGCTGTTTGACGCTACAGGTATGCATAAGCGCTACATTTCAAGAAATATTAGGTTCATGCAGAAACTTAAGATAATTACCTTATCTTTTTAATGTTTATGCTTTTGAATGTATGTGGGATGGGGGGGGGGGGGGGAGTGCAAGAATTCATATAAATGGCACCTAGAAACGCAAAAAGTTTAATTGAAGTTTGTTTGAATCTTTGGGAATGCGTAAGGAGTAACAAAAACTGCGTCACCCGTTACTCAGAATATGTGATGCAAGTTACTGCTTTCAAAACACAACGAACACGTTACTACGTTACGGGGAAAAGGAACGCGTTGCATGTAACGCGTCACCTGTAACGCCGTTGTAGCGCGTTACCGCGAACACTGAGCAGAAGGCGCTTTTGTCGCCCATTCGTAGCCAGTGCATGACTTTGAACTAGATACATTATCATATATTAAAATACTCATTCATTAGTGTGACAATGGGCGCAACTGAAGGGACCTCAGTTAATGTCTATTCATTTTTATATAACTTTACTCATTTAACATAGCTTCACTCAAGTCGTGATGGGGAGCTCCTTCGGTGAGCATGAGACGTAACATGGTTATTGGTGCAAGATTTACCAAAAACGACGCGAAGATTTCGTACTACAAAAATTGTCTCTAGCTGAACTCGTGGTAAGTTATAATTACAGAAATCAGAAAGCGTGTGATAATTTCAATGATTTACCGCAGGGTGCTGAGACGAGTGCCAGTCGTAAGATTAACTCAAATATCCAATATTAGTTAACTAAAAACACGTTGACACAGTTATACTCCGTGTTACTAGTTCGGTGCAGTGCAGGCGAAGGCAAAGCCAGGTGCAGACAGAAAGGACTAGCACTAGGAAGGCGGAACGAGAGGACGGCGAGTGAAGAAAGGGAGAGCACTGGGAACGTTAGAAAGGAGAGAAGGTTTCTCACTTCTTTCCCTGTCTTCCCATTGCTTGCCCTTCCTTCCCTCGCCTGGCATTGCCTTCGTCTGCATTGCACGCAGCTAGTGTCACGGAGCATAGGTTTTATTTATTTAAACGAAATTAATTTTATTGGATTAAAATTTATTTGAACTGAAATTTATATTATTTTATTTAGTTTATCTACAAAATATAGCCTTTCTTTTTATGTTTTTTAAAGTGTGGAATAGTGTGAAAAAATAAATTAACTGAAAATGCATTTCTGCCGTAATCTCTCCGTTTAATGTATACACTAATGTATGTCTCTCTACATCTTGTTGAAGCAGAAGTAGGTTGGTATTTTTACTCAATGAAGACTTTTTATTAGCATCAACATCAACATTATACATCAACATTTTTTTTTTCCATCAAGGGGAGAGTTGGTCGTGGTTCTCACGGCCCCGGTTACGGCGGTCGCAAGTAGTTTGTGCGCTAAAATCTCTTGAACTTGGCTACAAAAGTTTACCAGCCAATCGCCGCAGATTATTTATTGTTTTCTTCAAACGTGAGTCCGAGGGTCCGGCGCGCATCGGACAAATCAATGGCAACCCTTATCTGCTCATCGACAAAGTTTCATATAACGATACACATGTGCTTTACGATAGCTTGCCAGCCGTCGTACGGCCTTTGAGATTTTCCCCGCAAAATAAAGCAAAAGTCTACGTTTTGGCACATCGACGATTTGATGTGACGAAAGGAGGAACATCGTTTTGGCTTCTCTTGGAAGAATTGTTTACGAACACTCTGTTTCTACATTTGAGGTCAAAACTGATTTGTGGTCTTTGAGGCAATGTCAGTAACCGGCAGGGGGAGAGGGGGGGGGGGGGGTGCTTTTTTTGGTGTCGTGCCGGGTGCCGCATAAGACTGGCTTGCGGGCCGTGGGTGGCCGACCCCTGGTTTACAGAAACTGTTTTAACTCCGAAAGCATTTTTTTTCGCCACCGTGAGGTCAGCCTTCCCTTCCCTTCACCAGTTTACGTGTTAAGTGGGCAATTTAGCCAGTGAGGTATATTTCCTAGCCTTCACTAACACGACCGGACGTCGGTGTATGTTTATAATTGCTTCAACAAGCGTGCAACGCCCACACTCCAGAACGCTCGTGTTAATTGCTATGGAAAGCAAGTTAAAACGCGTCATATACGCAAAAGCTGAAAATGAACCCGACCAGAAGCTCTTTAGTGAACGGGGCACAGCTCGGAGACAGCTATCTTGGACAACGAAGCAAGCTATTGCCGCCGAGTGCACGTCCGCCTCGAGCGCCGATCAAGGTCTTGCACACACCGTCTTCACTTCTGAATTCCCACTCAAGTTGTCCCCAAAACATAACGCGGCGACTCAACATAAAAAAAAAACCACCAGGCGGAAGATGAGTAGACATCTTTTGAATTCGAAGCGACCCTAGCGGCGTAGTACTGCGCAAAGCACCTTGAAATCCTAATGGCAAAAATTTCGGTTTCGGTTTTCCAATCTTCTTTCACGACATCCCGTCACGACCAAATACAGTGCTTGCATTTTCGAGTATGTGACTTTCCTTAAATTTATAATTAAGACTGCGAGTTGGACTCGTTGGTTCTGATACATGATGGGAACTACGCCAGAAAACGGGACAGAGAAGAGAGGCACACAGGACAGGGCGTAGCTTGCACCTGAATTTTAATAGATTTGAAAGGAGTAGAATTATCGGAAACTCTAATTCCCCGGAATGGAATTGGAATGGAAGGGGGGTGTCCATTCTGCAAAACTGCTTAGTTCTATAAAACTCCGGTTGGCATTCACATATATCGCAGTGTACAGTCAAATGGCCAGACGGAGATTGCCTGGTGGCTGCTGAGTGCTCTTTAATTCTATCATTGATGCACCTCCCCGTCTGGCCCACGTAAACCCTACCGCATGACAGGGGAATTCCATAGTTGACCCCCAAGGTGCACTCACGAGACTTAGTGGCATGACGTTTGATCCGTTTGATGAACTCCTTCCGCCTCCCTTGCATCTTCTTTCTTCTTCTTATTTTTTTACATAGCACAGAAAGTTTGTTTGGCACGGAAAAAAAACACCGGAATGCTAAACCTATTCGCACGCTTTTACAGGTTATGGAAAACCTTGTGCACATATGGCATGACAAACAGGTCTGACCTTTCGCCTCGCCCTCTCAGCCTGCTCTCCTCTGCCAAGTCACTTCAGCTTTTTGACCAAAGCCTTTGCAACATCACAAAGAACATGGGGTGGGAAACCAACATCCTACAATCGAACTAACTGTGACCGGAAAGTAGAACTCATCTTGTGAGGGCAAGGTTTCCTCAAAGAGGCAGCCAGGCAACTGGACTCCTCTCTTTACGAGCTTCGAAGGGGCCGAGTTACTGTAAAACCCCTAATGTTTGCGAGCCCCCCATTTTTGAGAATTTCGGGAATAGAAAATTTCGCGAAATTTAAGGACACGCCAAAAATTTCGGTCCTTAAGTGTTTCAATGCAGGTAGGTGTCTGGAATTTCCGAAATTTAGGGCCGCGATTTTGTCCCCTGTGACCGATCCGTGAAAAATGGGGGTCACGAAAATGAAGAATTTTACAGTATAGGGAAGTCACTTTTTCTTGGAACGAAGCTCATATGCGCCCAATAGACATGGTCGCCCTCAAAGAAAAAACCCAAGTCCGGAAATTGCAAGCGCCCGGAGCCCGCGGTTTCATGTGTAAACATTAAGCCCACCGCACAGCTCTTAAATACCTCGAACACTTCACAAACCACATTTTCTTTGTTCAGCTCTAGATAATCTCCGTTCAAAACAAGAAAATCGTCAACGTATCTAAAAATCCGAAGCCTGAGGTTCTGTTGCAACACTTTTTCAATTACCCTAACACACGAAGCAAGAAAAATATCGCAGAGTACCGGCGCTACCCTCGATCCGACGCAAATGCCTCGTTTTTGTACAAACAGCTCCCCTTCGAAAGAGGCCAAAGTGCTTCGGAGGTAGTGAGTTAGAACCTCCAAAAACCCCTCTCCGGTGATGCCAGTAGAACTATGGAATTGCACCTCCCCGTTCTCTTCAATACATATTTGCATAACCGTCAGCAAAAGTTCATGTGGCACGGAATAAAATAAATTCTCAACATCTAACGAAAAGCCTTCTGTCCCCCTCAAGACACCGCTGTGCAGAAACTCAATTATCTCTTCCGAGTTTCTTACAAGGAAAGGATCCCCCAATTTCAAATTTCAAAGATGTTTACAAAGGCAGCCGCCTACCTCCCTTTCAGTGACGATAGCCCTGAACGGGCACCTAGTCTTATTTATCTTTTGCCGTGGAAAAAACTGAATTAAGTTTCTCTGAAGCTTGATTTATTAGTTATTTTAAGTACGTTGACGATCTTCTTGTTTTGAACAGAGATTCTGTAGAGGTCAACGAAGAAAATGTGGTTTCTGAAGTGCTCAAGGTATTTAAGACCAGTGCGGCGGGCTTAGGTTTCACACATGAAACCGTGAGCTCTAGGCGCTTGCGGTTCTTGAACTTGGGTCTTTTTTTCGAGGGTGGCCGTGTGTGTTGGGCATATAAGCCTCGTTTTAAGAAAAGGCCCCCTTCGATACTTGTAAAGAGGAGTATTGCCTCCATGATTGATAATGCAATTAAATGCAAAGGTGCAATCGAGCTGGACATAATGACGAAAATAATCCCTGGAGAGGGGGAACAAGAGGGACAAAGAATAAACACAAATCTCCAAACAGAGCTAGGTGACTGGTGCGTGACCGAAAAAATCCACCTAGTCCTGGCATCTAACCAGGGACCTCTCCATTTCCATGCAGTGTAGCGCACCACCAACTGAGCTAACCAGGAGTTAGACGTCAGTAGAGCAAACGGTTTTATCAGCTGCCACCAGACTAACACCAACAAAGGTGAACGGCTTGCCTTTTTAAGGTTATGATTGATAATGCAATTAAAGGTCAAGGTGAAAGCGAGCTGGACAATAATGACGAAATTAATCCCTGGAGAAAGGCTGAGAGGACGAGGCGAAAGGTCGGACATGTTTTCATACCATATGTGCACAAGGTTTCCCATAACCTGAAAAAGTTGGCGAAAAAGTTTAGCAGCCCGTTCTTCTTTACCGCGCCAAACAAACTCTCTGTGTTATGTAAAAGAATAAACAAAAAAGAAGGAGATTCACGGGAGGCGGAAGGAGTGTGCATCGAACGTCATGCCACTAAGTTTCGTGAGTGCGCCATTGGGGTCACCTCTGAAATTCCCCTGTCATGCGGTAGAGTTTACGTGGGCCAGACGGGGAGGTGATCAACGATAGAATTAGAGAGCACTCAGCTGCAACCAGGCAATCCCAGTCTGGCCACTGCGATAACTTTGATTGCCAACCTGAGTTTCATATAACTATATAAGCAATGTTGGGGAATGGACACCCACATTCCAGTACACGCACACGAAGATTGGCTCTTTAGTCTTTCGGCATAGGCTGATATATTTTGTTTCACTGCGATGGACGCAGCGACCTACACGAGCCAATCCACAGTTTCTAGCTTGTCTCGTGATTTCGTGCTCCCCGCGAGACATCCTCCTAGCTATGAATTGGCTCGGGTGGCTGGCAGCGTCCTTTGCGGTCCAAGGTATGGTGAAAGAAAAGTATTATAGAATTGTAAGCGTCCTCACCGACGCCAATTCGTGCTGCACATAGACGTGAAATATACCTCTTTGTTTCATTATTTTTTTGGCTGTCTCCATGTTGTCGCTGCCATTTGTTTAATCAAAACTGAGCCACTCACGCCACCGTCGCGCATATATAATTGAAATGGCGCCACCACCGGCGAAAAGGCGCGGCTCAAATTTTATTGCGCCAAACCGTTTCCAATGAACCGCGGTAACGCCGCACGAAATTACGGTTCCCGTTCCGGTTCGGATTCAATATAAAGTCTTTGATTTGGTTCACAGTTTTGTTCCGGTTGAGTTAAAAATATCGGTTTTGCTCCGGTTTTTCGTTCGGGTTAGGTTCGATACCCTGGTTTAAAGGTACAAGCAAATCTCGCATGATTACAACAGCTGCTTTGTCGCATCTCGCGGTGCCAGGAACGACACCCTGTCTGTTTACGACTATTCAGTCCTGGTTTCTTCACTGAGGGTGCGCCATTTTAATCCTCGACGGAGCATAAGCCAGTGAGACAATCAGGCCATCAGTCACCTCCAGCGCAATGATGCTGTTTCAAGAGCCACGTAGCATGCACTAACAAATTGCGGCATCAGCCCGTATGCCCTAGAAGATAATCGACAAACCTCGCATACAAAGCGAGCCAATTCCATTCCCACTATATTCCGGGCCAAACGTATCATATTCCATTCCCATTCCATTCCTCACAGCGATGCCGGCATTCTATTTCCATTCATATTAAAAATAGCGCAAAAAAGGAAACGGGACAAAAAGACGAAGAAGCACACAGGACAAGGCGCTAACTGGCAACTAAAATTTATTGTGCTTCCAACTTTGCTGTCGCCGTGCACGCGCTAGTATCGTCTCAACAAAAGCACGGCGTACCGCCAAATCAACATTTTTTGCGCTATTTTTATTATGAATGTCCAGTACCAACATGCCCAGCAAACCAAGCTTTTACATTTCCATTCCATTCCGGGGTCGCGAAAATGCGGAATGATTCCGGAATCATTCCAATTTCGGAGTGGCAACTCCACAACACTGGAACTAAGGTTGCGGGGAGATTCAAAACGCAACTGGAACGTGAAATACATGAGGCCTTCATGGTAAAGGCCCATGGTTCGAATGTTTGCATCAGCGCTTCTTCTATCACCCTCTCTGATAAGGAGCGGGCTTTTACCAGTCAAGCTTCAGACACCCGCAGTGACGCCTACCTTCTTTCTTTTTCTTTTTTTTAATCTAAATGTGTACTTTGGGCGCATATGCGGTTCTAATCTTTCTATGTGCGTGTTCTATTAAAATTCAGTTGCAAGTTACGCCCTGTCGTGTGTCTCTCTTCTCTGCCCTCGTTTGTTGCTTTTTTCGCGTATTTCTTTTTATTATAAAGTTTGTAATACCGTTCGTATTTCCTACCAACACGGACAATATGCTAAAACACTTCTTTTTTTTTTTCTTTTTTTTTTTGTGCTCCGACGCACTACAGTTTGTGCGACGGTAAACACAGAACAACGATCACCCTGTTTAATTGTCTCCTCAAGGTCCTGGTTAAATGACCCGTGAGCCGGGAGACTAATGCTGTACTCTGGAGCGGTAGCCAGGCATCCAGAAAGGTATGGGACGTTGCCAACCGCAATCCTATCACCTCTCGAAGTCTAGACAGGTCCTTACGGCCACTGGAGGTCCGCACTTCAACGGAGGCTTTCACGAAGATGAATGGGAGCAATGCCAGCGAGCAGCACTGACTTCATTTTCATACAGTTCTGAGGTTCACAGCTTCCGCCACGGGGCAATCAAAACGGAAGCCACGCCACTCTTTATCCATGACCAATGAGGTCATATAATGCAACGCGCGCAGTGTTGCGTGCATGGATTTTCGGAAGTAGTCTATTGGGGTTATTTCGTGCAGTCAGCGAAAGCGGAAACAGCTATGCCAGATTGGCCTGGCTCGTGAGGCCTCATTTGCAAAGCCAGAAGGGTGGCGCCGTCTAGGTTCGTACACATCTTGAATCGGAAATAAAATTATACTGGGACATCCCCTCTAAGGTTGTAAACAGGGCCTGGAAAAGGTGTCACGATGCAATACGACAAAGCGACAATATACCGGCTTCAAACAGGCTTAGCGGATGGTTTTAGCGACTACGTCGATAAGTCTTGCCCGTAGCTATGTATTTTAATGAGATCTAAACTGATCTAAACTTCGTAAACCTCAACAAAGTACGGTTTGTCGATAAAATATTAACGCAAAAAAAGGCGCCCTACTTGCAACCGTAATAATTGCTTACGCGAACATCGTGGATTGAGTAAACGTTTCGGTTGTTGAACATATACTACATCAAGCATGTAGATGGAGAAATCAACAGGACGGTGACACGGGTCACTAATATAATTCGTGGCGCTTGTATTTTATTTTTATTTTTGTGTTTATGTATACGCGGTGCTTGTATGTTGGCACGCCAAGTGCCAGGGAGTCGCAAAATATCACTAAAAAACCACTAAAATCGTCTCGTCCCCCTTTTTTTTTTTTTTTTTTTTTTTAGGGGGGGGCGGGGGAGGACGGGGACGGAGCGATCTCCATTAAGAAAGGGGTGATATTTCCGATTCTAGGTGATTGCACTTTTCGGAGTATAAAGGTTCTTAGTGCGAAAGCCTTTGGGGGAAAATTGTTTTTTTCCCAGAATATTCCCTCCATGAAATCCAGCGCTCATTCACCCCAATCATATCTATATGTTTGTAAAAAAAACTCACTACTGTCAAGACCGGTTATAACGAAGTCAACGGGAATCGGAAATCACTTCGCTATATCCGATATTTCGTTATAACCGATTTCGGTTATAACGAAGTGCGAAAGGGAATGGGAAATCGTGATCGCTTCGCTGTAGCCACTATTTCGTTATAACCGACTTCGTTATAACCGGTCTCGACAGCACCGCTTCTTTTCGGCGAACCACGGTGTGCTTCTGGTTTTATTATTTTTATTCTTGTTTCTAGCTCTTTTTTTTTAATTATCTTGCTCGAAACGTGGAGGATCAGTGGGCGAGTGTGTTAATGCACCGCAGCTCGGTCGGCTCCCTGCAAAACCCAGGGGTCCTGGGTTTAATTCCCGAGTCCCGAACGCCTCATTATCCCTTCTGAGCCACGTTATCCGACAAGAACGCCGCTGAACGAATCAAAAAGCAAAGAGCGGGATCGTATAGGAAGCCACGCCATGCATTTCTAAAGCTGTCAATGACCATAATCTCTCGTTCTTTTTGTTTTATGCTCTATACGCGTTCAGGCCTTTTTACGAACGTGTTGCGGTTATTAGTGCCTCAAAAAAAAAAACGCAGCCTTTCCAGATCCTTGAGCGCTGTAGAAGAGCCACAGAGACGCCATTGGATGTCCGAATGCCGCGATCCCAAAATACATCACACAAAAGACAGTCTCCGCGAATACTGTCAGCGGAGGCGTCTTTCTTCCTTGTATGACTGTCGTGTCTTTTGTATAATGCATGAGCGGTGTGGTCCCGGCTTAAAGGGACACTGACAGGGTACTTATGCTCGCCGAGGTTTTTAGTTGTACATAACGTATGAGAGCCCAACTACCTAGAACAGAATTCGCGGCTCGAAATTTCGGTTTCTTTCCGCCCGAAAACCGCCGATCGAGAACTGGCCGGTTTGAGTCGCGCTCACTCTCCTCTCCCTGGTCACGGGCCGTTTTCTAAGGTTCAGACATAATTAACAAATATAATCAAGGTCGCAGGTCATCGAAGGCACGCACACAATATTAAAAATAGAACAGAAATATGATACTCATTTTTTGGGGGCTTCTAAAAAGCTGCAAATGCGTTGTTTCAGGGGGGGGGGGGGGGGGGGGGGTATCACAGGCCACGTGACTTCCGCCACCTCTCGCCTCGTCTTTACTTCTTCCTCCCCAGTCCAGTGTCGATTTCAGTTTTGGGCAGTTGCTTTTTTTTTTTTTTTTTGCTTTATACTTTATTAAAAATATACGTGACGCTATAGCAAAATATTGATTGGGTAGTCTTCTCACATCATAATAAATCACCTGGCAAAAAAAATAAAAAAAAAATTGAGGGGCACGAGGCGGTTTTTCTACTTTCGCTTAACTTAGAATCACTACCTAAGGTTAATAAAATAATAAACTTCCATTCCTTTTTTGTGAGCATCGTGCATCCCCTAAACTCGGAGCCAAAACAAGTGGCCATGTGGCCCGGTGCCTGTCCTATGCCGCCAACTTTAATCGTGTACCCCCCAGCTGGGGTCGGCAAAATTGAAAAGGCGTGCTGAACTCCAGGCATGTTCGGCTCTTCTCATCACCGCAGTAGTTGGACAGAAGCCACAACCCGAGTGAACACCGAGGCATAGTGACTCTTACGAGGCGAAATCGAGTGCTCACGCAGTTTTCGTGCTCAATCCATGAGCCACCGTTAAAAGGGGCCGTGTAACGATATTCAGTTGGAATGTTTTTTTTTTTTTTTTTTTTACTTCACACGAGTCTATTGGCACTGGTGGGACTCAAGTAGACTCGCACGCAACGTCATTGATCAACAAACTCCTGTGTAGCGGTGTTATTTCAAGAACAAAATCTAGAGTTTTATAATTGCCCCCTCTATATACTCACAAAGCCTGGCAGTTCGATGACGGAGCCATAGAGTGCCCGGTCGCAGATTTGGAGCGCGAGGATCTGGTAGCACAGAGCATTTTTCGAGGAGTCTGGTATTCAGAGCACAGCTTTTGCAGCGGTGAGGAACCCAATGATGGTTTTCAAACCCGACGAGAAACGAAGCGGTAGCCCGACGAACGCAAGAAGCACGAGCGGACATTCCATCGCTCGGGACAAATGTGTTTCGGCGTCTCGCCGCAGCGGGGCACCTGTTACATGACTCTTGTCTGCCGCTCCACCTTTTCACTTTCGACGGCCGCGTCTTGTGGCAATATGCCAGGCTCTTTTATGCCTTAAAAGTTAAAAACAGCGCGCAAAAAAGACGAGAACAACGAGAGTAGAGCACAGGACAAGCGGTGACTATTAACTGAAATTTTATTAAAAACGGCTCAAACAAGAAAACACCACCAGGCCAATTAACACCGAAACAACCATAATGGCGTGTCGCTTACCATGCATCTATAAAATCGATCTCTTTTTCGTGAAGATAAACCGAAGGCTGGCTGACGCAGTGCCCCGAGCCAGCTTTTTCGAGCATGCGCCTGCAGCACCTCTCTTTGCACTTTTGTGCGCCCCCCTGCCAATGATTATGGTAACTTTGAAGACCGGGTGACACAAGCAGTCTCTGGAGTGTACGTATAAGTGACCTCCTGTCATTGCAGGCGCATGCCATCGAAAAAGCTGGCTCGGGGCACTGCGTCCGCCAGCCTTCGGTTTATCTTCACAAAAAATAGATCGATTTTATAGATCCATGGTGAGCGACACGCCATTGGTTGTTTCGGCGTTGGTTGGCCTTGTGGTGTCTTCTTGTTTGAGCCGTTTTAAAAAAAAATTTCAGTTAATAGTCAGCGCTTGTCCTGTGCTCTACTTTCGTTGTCCTCGTCTTTTTTGCGCTCTGTTCCCAATTTCTGAAGTCATGAACCAACTCGCCTGTATCGCCACCTTAATTCAGGCTTTTTCAGTATAGAGGAGGCTATGGTTTTATCCAATCTCTCCTTCGCAAAACTTGATGACGTAGTTGGGGGATGGCAGTATCCCCCAGTGACGATATTTGAGTGCGGCTCATCGATTGGACCCGAGCATTGCGTGAACACTCAATTTGGGCTCGTGACAATCAACAGCTGGAAATGCATTCGGTTAGTGGCCCGTGTCCAGTCGCTGCACAGTGACAGTAGCCGAACCATAACAATGTCTGGAGCTCCGCGCGTGTCATGTGCTTTGCCAACCCCCGCCCGTGGCTAGGATTAACATTGGCGGTATATAATCGACTCCAGATCACGTGGTCGCTTGTTCTGGCTGCGAGTTGAGGGGGTGGACGCTTCTCGCTTTTCTTTATTTTTATATTCTGTGTGTTTTATTGCGTGTGGTGGAGAACGAACTTTCCTAAGTCATTAGCGTCAGGGATTCTTTCTAAGCGGTACTTGCGTAAAATTCATATATTCTTGTATCACCCCTTTGAAGACCTTAGGCTAGCAGTTGTACTGCAGTGGCTAAATTCGTCATCTACAGTGGAGAGACAAGTCGCCCATTGAGGCAGACTAAGTTCAGTCTGTATGAACATGCCCCCCCCCCCTAATTTGTGTGTCTGTTTTTTTGTTTTTTGTTTCATGAGCCGCATTTGATTGTTGTCAAGCGGGTTGTTTCGATCTAACGTTGTTTCGATCACGTGGTTTTGATCCCACAATTACGTAATCAAACTTTGCAAGGCAAAGCTGAAAAAAATATACCCCTTTTATCCTCTCAATTTTACCGCGAAAAAGAAGCTTCTGAATCAGTGGTGTTCTGTACGAGTATACTTGGGCCAGACTAAAACCAGTACGCGTTTTCAAACTCATGAGCATTCCAAGCCGATATCATTTCCTGACCCTTTTAAAGGGGCACAAAATACCGAGGGGCCCACGTGCTATCATCTCACACAAAACACGGTGAAAAGTAGTGTTTCACAGAACATATCCCAAACCGCTTTCCGCGTCTGGCCAACGCGCCGCGCTCGTGTCAGTCGACAGGGTCCTTCTGCCTGTAGAGAAGGTGCGCTGTTCTCGAGTACTTATAAATTATAACGCGTTAAGATGTACTTTTTTTTTTCTCACGAACATGACTAGGGAGTGATGTTCTGTTATCCAACCAGTCATTGGACCTGGGCCAATTACCTCGTGAGGCAATTGGTACCAAAAAAACAGCGAAAGAAATTTCTTTAGTAACTACGCATAAAACTTTCAACTCACTGACCCCACGACGCACGTAATAGACAAGCACACCCCCCGTTCCTACGGTTACAGCGAAGGATCTTCACGACGTGTGTCGCCAGAAAGCTGATCCGTAGCGAGGGGCTTTAATTCTATTATTCATATTGCGCGCGCGCGCGCGCGAGTGTGTTAGGCCGCAGCTCTGTAGGTGACACCAATTCAATATTCCAAGTACTTCTTTGGGTATTCAGTGGCAGCCATTGCTGATTCCAGGGCTGCTGAGCGTGCGCCCACGATGACATTTCCAACCTGTCAGGGTTGGCGTTCGTGTCAGTCGACAGGGTCCTTCTGGGTATATGCGCCGTGCACAACGGACTGAAAAATAACGTCCAGTGAATAAGCGTGCGGTTTCTGCGTGCTACAGTGGTTATTGTTTGTTGTGTCCTGATATTTGTTTCCATTCTTGAAAATGCTGACGACCAACTGGCTGGCGAGCGCTTCCAGTGAATATCTGAACGAAAACCGCACTCTCTAAAGCATCGACAGGGGAGGCCACATGCCTTTTTCATTCAACGCTTACTGCATAAGGATGCCAATAACGTCATTGCTCAACGTCCGACGCTGTGCTACACGTGTGCGAAAACCGAACAGAAAATCACACTATATTCGAAGCATAGGAAAAGTTTTACACACTGTATTTTTTTTTGTGAGGTCCTTTATTGAACGTAAATCACAAGTTATGTTCTGTTAAAATGTTTATTTTGCGATTTTTGTGCGCAAATCAGCGTGGTATTTTGTATGCAGAAAAAGGGTGGAAACAATATCATGCTCCCAATTTAGTGCAATTTACGGTTCCAACCGGAAATCGCAAAAATGTTAGTATGCGAAAACGTTTCCCGCTATTTTCGAAAAACGTTGCCGTTTTCTACAAATATACAGTAAATAGAGATTTGTTAAAAACACATTTGGGATGATTTTTGAGCAGTCAATGGATACGAGGGGTTGGTTTCTCAAAAATCGTAGAAACTGTTTTCTCGTGTTCTGAATTTCTTGCGGTATATGGATTTTCCGCGCATGTGCTACAACCTTTAACCATTAATCAGCGCGTCATTCCAAACCGCTCGTTCTTGTTTTTGCTTTTTACCCTTTGCAGGGCCCCTTTGGACACTCGAGTATAAAATAAAATAAAATACCATTGTCCTTCCGACACAGTAACAAAGCTCGCAAAATGTCTACCTTCGCAGAATCACTAACAGAAACGTCGACAATCTTCACCGCAAAATCAGCGGTCTGGTGCTCTTCTTTTTTCCCCAATTTATTGCCTCAACTCAGGTGGTCTCAAAAGTTAAACGACGTGTCCTATTCTTGCCAAAAAGACGTTATTCTATATAAACCAGACGATGTTTGCGCAAAAGTTGTATTTATATTGAGCAAACTTTTTGTTTAAGAGTGTCATCCTGTCTGTTAAATTTACAGTTGACTGAAGGAGCCAAGTCTCGTAGCGAAACATGCATGCAACGACGCGGACGTTTTCAGCCGTCGGCTTTTCCGCAGTGCAGCACACTATAATACGCTGTTGGCGAAACGCGTCCCACCCGTTGTCCACTGAAGCGACCATTAGAAATTGCCTCGCACTCTCAGAGTTCCCGCGAGGGCTTACCAATCCGCGAGTCCTTCGAAGCTCCAATGAGGGCTATTTTCTCGAGGAGTTCAGGCAGTGTGATCGTGTTTATGTTCCAGTGTCCAGTCTCTGTTTCAGAGAAGACGAACGCGAACTGAGACCACACGACCACTGATTGGCGCGATAGCGATGTCCTTGTCATACGTGGAACCGATATGAGGAAGACCAATATGTATTGGTACATCAAGTTAATCCTCAGGGACTCCTGAGTGTATGCAGCCCGCGGTTACCATGCGTGCTCTTAGGATTGCACTGTTTGTGCTGTGCGTATGTTTATTCAGTGGACGTCTTGTACCTTCGCTGTACGTATGAGAACTTTAGCCAGTGTAGCTCCACGGCAAGCCTGGGGTTTTGGACGTGCACCACGCAATAGTGATGCAGACGACCGCGCGCTGCTAGGATATTTAATCGAACAAGGGGGGGGGGGGGTTGATTTCGGATTCCTGGGTTCGTCAAGCGGGACCTGAAGAAGATTAAGTACCCCGTATTCAGCGTGGCGGTTCAACCAACACCACCTATACTCCTTGTCACCCCCCCCCCCCCCCCCCCCCCAAGAAAAAAAAAAGAAAAAGGTTTTGCGCTATGTTTATACGTGGCGCGAAGTATATACTTCTTAAAACTTTTGGTTGTCGGAGGCATAGGGTAATGTACGGTAGAGGTTCAACTGGCGCTAGCGTGCTGTTGCAAATCAAAGCAGACACCAACCGGTCGAAAGTTCACTTCCGGCGATGCATTTTTATGGGAAAAGGTGGGTTCAGTTTCTCCCTGCGCTGGATTATAAGAACAAATATCACGAATAATTCGTACGTATATTAAATAGCTTGCAACATTTCTCAGTTACGCAGGCTAAACTATTGGTCAATCACGGCGCTTTTATTTCAAACAAACGGTTTTATACACACTGTCGGACACTGTTACCGCGAACACGGCGTCGGTGCTTTTCAGAATAAAGGATATACGTGCCAAACGGAAAAAGGACACCTGGAAAACCAAGAGAGACGGCAAGAGCTAAGCAGTAACACTGAATCAGTAACTCCTTGTGCATTTAGACGATCAAAATTAAGTGGAAGCCACGTAATATAGTTCAATTTACAATGAGAAAGTACCGCTTTATTTTTTATGCTCATATATGTGTGAAGATGCTCATTCTGATAAAACCGCACGTCAAGGGAACAATAAAAATAAACACCTCTCATAGCCCACGTACTTTATACTTTACGTTTTGAATGTTTTTAACCGCTCGTGAAGATACACGACGGGGTCACTTTCATATTGTGAGAGGACGGACTTATTAGCATTATAGAAACGCCACCGGAATGCTGGCGAACCTTGAACACGTTCTACATTCCTTTCGGTTGCTATTTTGCTTAGAATCGTTCCTCGCTTTTACACAACTGCTATGGAACAGAGGTTCGGGATATAGCGAAGTTTAAAGTATAAAGGCACTTATACCATTGAGTACGACCGAAATACCAGAAGTGATCAATGTCATTTTCTGACGGAGAAACCAAATGCAGGCGCGTTTTCCCATGGGAATGCACATGAGCAAGGCAAAAGTACAGTGGTTCCTATCTGGCATAGACACTAGGGCCAGTCGAAGAAGAAACAATGGTTTTATCTTTTGAAACGCTGAGGTCTTGATAATATAACATGGATCTAATCTGAAATGCACCTTCCATATACAGTATATTTTAATTATCCCCATAAAGGTGGTATTTAGTGATGCTCCGCGAGGAACCGGACTTTTTTTCGCTACATTTCTTGATGTGATAATAAGTAAAGAGGTCAGGACCTGCGCATGAGGTTTGGGTGATCCCGAACCCGCCCCAAGAGGCATACACGCCGAAGCATTTGAAACACCCGCGTCGTCCAAACCGCGAGACCCCCGAGCCTTCAGGGTCGCCGCACGTGACGGCTCATCCTGCAGCGACGCGCAGTCCGGCGCGGGCAGCCAGCGGAGGCTCGCCGGGGTCTCGCCGGCGTGCACCCTTGGTGCGTTGCTGCCGCCCGCTTGTTCCCGCATCCAGTGTTGTGCGACGCTATTCTTGGGGCCCACCGACGCGCTGTTGGGACAGCTATTTTGGAAACGGTTTTTTTTTTCAGTTCCCTTCCCCGTTTACCTCGAGGTGCCACCCGGGTTCCTTTGGTCCTGAGCCTGGCACCCATCGCCGAGGCTCTCTGACCGCCACTCCGGAATCGCTGTCAATTAAGGGCCCCCTTACATTCTCGCTAAAACTGTTATATCGACTCCTCCATTTTTTTTTTTCTCTCTTTCTTTTGGATGTAGAACTGCGTCTTTCTCCGCTCTTGGATGGCGGTACAAAGTTGGCAAGTCAGTTTCACGAAACTTGGAAACGGGTGTAACGTCACCGAGGTACCACCGGGCAGCGCGCACGCGCGTCCTTTCTTATCTGCTGAATTGCTCGTTTGCTCGCTTCAAAGCGACGCGCTCCTGTCTGAATGAAACGGCGATAAACACCCTTTCGGCAGCCGTGCTTCCGCAATTGGGGTGTGGGTATGTTCATGCAGCCTTAACTTAGTCGCCTCAACGGGCGGCTTGTCTCTCAGCTGTAGATGAGAAATTTAGTCAATGCAGTACAACCGCTATCCTGGGGTTTTTGACTTGCATCAAACAGTAGTGATACACGACCGCACGCCGGTACGATGCTCATCCAGATCGAAACGGGCAGGGGTGGGGATTGAACCCAGGATCCCTGGCTTCTGCAGCGCGATCTTTCGCTCCACATACTCCGAGGTACTGTGCGCTGGGTCTCTAAACTCGTCGAACACAAAGTTGGGGCCAAAGTTGAGGGAGCGCAGTGATTGGCCCAACACGACGATGACTTCGCGCCTTTTTCGGCAACGTCCAATCGGGGCGCTTTGCGAACTTTCGGCTCCAACTTTGTGTTTGACGAGTTTAGGGTCCCTGGAGTCACTGTATGTTGCCTCTTGGCGACGTGAGCGATCAAAAGCTTCGCTGTGGTCGGCCTTCCACGATTGGCCGAATGCTGACTGTACACTATATATGTGCGTCTACTTTCACGCACAACACTCGGAGAGCCAATCAGCGCAACTTAAGGGGGATCCACACGAAGGAGAAATCCGCCACGTTCCTCCGCGGATCGCGCATCACGTG
This sequence comes from Ixodes scapularis, assembly GCF_016920785.2. NCBI lineage: Eukaryota > Metazoa > Arthropoda > Arachnida > Ixodida > Ixodidae > Ixodes > Ixodes scapularis. The sequence goes on along the minus strand of NW_024609846.1, from coordinate 82,212,028 downwards.
AGACATACGTCATCCCTTTTTAACGCCTCGCGGCGCGTTCTCCTCCGTGGCGGAGATGCGGAGGCTTTGTGCTGACAGCACGAAAGCTCCGCAAGTGCACGCGGCGGAGCCGGGGACGGAGTTTCCCGGGATGTTGACGTCACGACATCCGTCCGCGGAGTTCTCCTTCGTGTGGATACCCCTTTAAGGGGTATCCACACGAAGGAGAAATCCTCCACTTTCCTCCGCGGAGCGCGCATCACGTGAGACATACATCATTCCTTTTTGACGCCTCGCGGCGACGTTCTCCCAGTTCTCCTCCGTGGCGGAGGCGCGGAGGCTTCGTATTTTAGCATGAGAGCTCCCCAGGTGCACGCGGCGGAGCCGGGGACGGAGTTTCCCGGGTTGTTGACGTCACGACATCCGTCCGCGGAGTTCTCCTTCGTGTGGATACCCCATTAGGGAGGCAGCTCAGCGAATGAAGGTGCCGAGACATATGTGTAGACCAAAAAGCGCAGTCATTTTGCACTGCTTAAGGGGTATCCACACGAAGGAGAAATCCGCCCCTTTCCTCCGCGGAGCGCGCATCACGTGAGACATACGTCATCTCTTTTTGACGCCTCGCGGCCTCGCGCCGCCGTTCTCCTCCGTGGCGGAGGCGCGGAGGCCTCGTAGTTTTAGCATGAGAGCTCCGCAGGTGCACGCGGCGGAGCCGGGGACGGAGTTTAATGGGTTGTTGACGTCACGACATCCGTCCGCGGAGTTCTCCTTCGTGTGGATACCGGTATCCACACGAAGGAGAACTCCGCGGACGGATGTCGTGACGTCAACAACCCGGGAAACTCCGTCCCCGGCTCCGCCGCGTGCACCTGCGGAGCTTTCGTGCTGACAGAACGAAGCCTCCGCGCCTCCGCCACGGAGGAGAACGCGCCGCGAGGCGTCAGAAAGGGATGACGTATGTCTCACGTGATGCGCGCTCCGCGGAGGAAAGGGGCGGATTTCTCCCGTGTGGATACCCCATTAACGTCCCAACTCAGACTGCGTTTTTGTGGTCTAAACAGATGTTTCGGCATCGTCATTCGCTGAGCTGCCTCCGTATGTTTCGCTGATTGGCTCTCCGAGTGTTGTGAGTGAAAATAGACGCACAGGCATTGTTTAGAGTGTAACGTCAGCAAAAGATTATTCATCGGTGGAAATAAGAAGAATGTAAGAACTTCAATTTTGACGCTGTTGCCAGAGCTGCTTTGAGAGCGCAATCATTCCAAGCTTCCACTATGCTCTTTACAAACACCATAGCACTTGTTGTTCGCAAATTAATGACGACACGACAGGACACCATAGGAGGGCTCCACCAAAACATCTCGCCGCTACTAGTGTGCGCTAGCACATTCGGCCACCGATCCCACTAGCCGTGATTGCGCAATCTTCGCTTATCGCTCTGGGCAGCGGCCTAGTGGCCGAGCTCGCGTGCTCTGCAGCGCGGACAGTTCACGCGACTCTCTAGCGTGACTTGGCGAAGCGTTAAAAACAATCGCACGCCATTCCTCGTATACGCCTCGAAGGTGGCGGCTCGGGAGGCTGCACATTTGCCTCTAACGGACTCCGAGCCACGGTCATTCGCTTCTGGCGCACCCGACATCGTCATGCTGACAGGAGCCCGTGGGCGTTGTATCAGCTGCGGTTGTAGTTCTACGGAAATTTATGCAGCATAGTTAACCTATGCACGGATCAATTCTAATTTTTTGTTGTTGTTTTTTTGCTTTGCCAACAAGCTTGGCGGCGCTATTAATCGGGTACCCCCAGGGCACCCCTAGCACACTTTCTGTCCACGCATATTCCCTCATTTTTTTAACGCATCATCCCTGCACCATAAGCGCCGTCCACACACTTGCAACCGAGTGAGACCGAGAGAGACAAGGCCGGTTTTTAAACACCGCGTAGGACCTGCTCTGCAGCAGCGCATCTGGTCTTCCGCGGTCGCAAGAGGCTTAGAAACCGGTCTTGTCTCTCTCGGTCGTACTCGGTTGCACAGGTGTGAATGGGCCTTTAGAGTAAATTACGTCTTACTGTGCTTCTCTCGGCCAGCAAGCCCGCCCGTATAAGACGCCCATGCGATGCTTGCATCGAGCACAAAGCGCCACTGCAGCGTTCGATTATGCTCGCACCACATATGTTTACACGCATGCGTCAGCATTTGTTGACGCGCTGTGAAGGAAGAGCGTCTGCACTCTAAAAAAAAGCACGTGCGCCTACTTTCACCTGGAAAGCCAATCACCGCAACTTACGGAGGCAGCTTAGCGAATGACGATGTCGAAACATAAATTGAGTTGTGACATTAAGCAATGCAAGCATGACGTTTTGCAGTGTTTAATGTTAAAACTCAGACTGCGTTTTCTGGTCTAAACATATGCTTCAGCATCGTCATTTGCTGAGCTGCCTCCGTAAGTTGCGCTGATTGGCTCTCCGAGTGTTGTGCGTGAAAGTAAACGAACAGACTTTTTTAGTGTGAATGAAGGAGCTACAAAAGGTTTAAAGAAACAAGAAAAATGCACCTTGCGCTGTCCTATCAAAACGTCAAGAAGTGATTTTCTTTTAACTCTTCTTTGTTCTTGTCGTTTACCCGAAAAGTTTTATCCACCAATGAAATTCTGCCAGCCTACACTCTAAAAAACGTCTGTGCGTATACTTTCACCCACAGCACTCGGAGAGCCACTCACGGCAACTCACGGAGGCAGCTCAGCAAATGACGTCCGAAACATATGTTTAGACCAAAAAAGCGCAGTTTGAGTTGTGACATTAAGCAATACAAAACGTCACGCTTGCATTGCTTAATGTCACAATTCAGAGTGCGTTTTTTGGTCTAAACATATGTTTCGGCATCGTCATTCGCTAAGCTGCCTCCGTGAGTTGCGGTGATTGGCTCTCCGAGTGCTGGGCGGGAAAGTATACGCGCATACTTTTTTTTAGACTGTATAGTCCTTTGCATCGCCTATCACCCGGGTGTGAAATGCTGAGTCACTTAGCTGTGGACGCATGCGCAGCGTCCGATATACCGCCCAGGAGATCAACAGCGCACGCTCATAAGGCGTTCCACAGCCCAGCAGACAAAGATGACCGCGCGCACTAGGCGATTTTTTGCAAAGGTCTATACAGTCCACGAGAAACATGAAAAAGTGCAATGACGCGCAGCAAAAATATCGCCAGGGAAGTATTCGATTTCGCTCGCCTGAGGCGCTGCCCAAACTTGAAAGCTACAGTCCCGTAATAGACTCAAAAATGGCGCGTGAGGATCTGATCTCGCAAACACAGCAAAGCCAACCGTCTAGCTCGAAAACCGGAAGTCTTTAATTAAGGGCCATTCGCACATTAGCGCCAGCCCGTCTCAATACACGCGAGAAAGAGCGCATAACGCATCTGCAGTGCTGACAAAGGCATCCATGGACACGAGCGCGTGGCGGTGAATGGGCCGCGATCCTGCGTATTTTTCTGTGCGCCCTGATTGGTCTAGACGGCGACGAGCGCCATGACAATGCACTTTTTTTGCTGCTTTATTAACTCTATCGGGTTATATATGTTCATTCAAGTTAACTCCATGAGGGTAGAACGAGTATAGAAATGAAAAATCGGTTTTGGGTATTGTAACGCAAATTACCAGACAAGAAACGTAACTAAACGAAGATTAATGGTGCAGTTTCACAACGGTGGCTGCTCGTTCAGTGTGTGCAGTGAAAAACCTGTGTCTTTTTTTTTTACATTTAATTTGTGTTTTAAGAAAAACTCCGGGATTCAAAACCAATGTTTATAGCCTGGCAGCTATGCAGGCAGTTCGGCTGACACGCTTTCCCTGGGCACAACTTCTACTACTCACATCAAAACAAAGTGCAGTTGCAGACGGTATAACTTAAATTTCTCATAAGCCTAATTGTTTATGCTAACGCGCATCATTAGTTTATAACACGGGTCGGGTATTTGAAAAATTAAAAATGCGAACGTTCAAATAACACACTGCTCTTCGAGGTGCCGTGCCCCATCGACAAAAACCGCTTACTAACCTTTTTCTTTTTTTTAGCCTTGTTCTTTCTGCACTCAATTGTTTACTTTCGATATCTCAAAATAGCTGCCTTCTTTTCCTAGACGCATTATTGTTGCTTTCTGCGAATGTCAAACTTAATCCTGACCCTTCTATAGTGTAGAAAAATTAAGCATACTTGTAGAAAACGTTGCGTCGGCGAATGACAAATACCAGAAAGAAACCCGCGATAAACTTAGCGCTATCAGTACAGGTATTGACAAACTCAAGCAGAACGTCAGTTCTAGAGAAGCAAATGCAAGAAATTACTGACATTAAAGAAAGCCTCGCTATAGTTGAATCTACTATGAATGACGTTCGAGGAGATATTGGCAACTCGCGCGATAAAATATTCAACTTAAACTCGGGTATCAACGACCTTAACAACAGAAGGACAAGGATCATAATTAATAAAACTAAACCTTGGCGTAGAGGTTGGAGAGCTTGAACGCACATATCGCATTGGCCGCGGGCATGGTAAGTTAGCGCGACCTATCGTGGTACGGCTCATAGGCTACCGTAGTAAACAAAGCGTGCTGAATAATGCCAACAAACAGAAACATTTACCCTCTCTGAAAGTGTCCATATTCGAAGACTTTACGCCTGGGGTTTGCCATCACCGTGGCAAATTGTGAGAGTTTAGTGCGCAGTTCAGGGAAAAATACGTTAAAGTGAAACTCGTGTATAACAAGCTTTGTGCTGACGGAAAGCAGTACACGCGTATTGTTCTGAAGCCGATGAACGTTATTCTGCTTAAGAATTTTTAAGCCGAAGATTCAGAGATGATTTCACAAATCTAGGACAACATGCAGAGATGGGTGTGTTGATCTCGGGGTGCTTGTCTCAAACTTTCATGATCTTTTGCCTAAGCAAGATCTTGTTTTATCAATCATGAATGTGTCAGGTGCCAAAATCATTATTTGAACCGAAACATGGCTTCACCCTGAAATAAGCGATGGCGAAGTACTTTCTAGTCAGTCATATTTGTCTCGTAAAGATCGTGCGAATTCCTCTGGTGGTAGTAGTCAACTTCCTCGCCGGGACCTCGTGGTATGGGGGTGGGCGCGTCCTGGTCCGGATGGTGACGACCGATGATGGTGCTCACCCGATGACAGCCCCCGGGAAGTTTATAATAAAAAAAATACTAAAAGTTGTTCGATCCCGCTGAACACATTGCGACGTTGGTTGGCTTTACACTGGCCAGTGTGGCCACGTTTATTATGAAACAAAACAATTCAACAGTGAGTTAAAATCCCAGAATTAAACCCCGTACTTTTGTTTCCAGTCTCCCAAAATCGAATCGAAACCAATCCTCCAGAATCCTCTCGGGGATCCTTTTGTAGACTCGTAAGGGCCTCCTTTCCCCTCAGGGACCGATCAATCCCTTCAAATTTCACCCCTCCCACGTTGTACACTGTTCTCCAATGGTCGGCGAGCTGTCAGCCTGGCGCTCCAACCGCCAAATTCAAATTCTTTCTAGAGTCAACCCCTGCATTTTACGCAGACTGGTTGGCGCCAACAGCTAAATTCTTACATCGGGTAAAAAGTGACAATTTTACACTAAGCGGCTAAACCCTCTATATACAGGCACATTCGGCTAAAAGCTACAAGCATCTCCAAGCAAGGGCTCTCCCAGTCCCGGTCCGAGCAGACTCCCGAAACTCGAGACGCTTCTTAACGACCGCGGGGGAAACCCTCCCACCTCGGCCGCGATGCGTCCGCACATGCTCCCCCAAAGCACCGACACCAACATAGAAAGTTTAAAAAAAAACCAACAATGCCGACGCAACTCTGAAAAGAGCAACTTTTCTGCCAAAAATCACCTTAACTAATAAGCAGGATTCCTACAAATTTAACAGTAATGTTCTCATAGTTATCAGCAAAACTATTAATGCGAAAGCACTAACTGTCCCATGGAGCGAAGCCGGCGTTGTCTGTAACCGTCTGTAGCAGCGAAACGGCAGTTGAATTCCCATTGGCCAGCGAAACGGCAGTTAAATTTCCATTGGCCAGAAGCACAGCAACGCAGATGCATCGTCACGGAAGCCGTGGAGCCCGCGAGACCGCGCCTGCGCACTGGGGAAGCGTGATGTCACCGCCGGTGCGCCGTGTGCAAAAGGAAGACGTTGCGTGCCGTTTGTAGGAATGCGCTGCACGTAGGCATTCCTATACGTAAGCAGTCTTAATTGTCCTCTATAATCTTTTATTACATCCCTCTTATCAGTATATTAAGAACTTGAAATTTTATCGGTACTCTTAGGACATCGTTCATTATCTGCCATTGGTGGCGCCTGTTACCGCCCTTCTGGCCGTGACAGTGCTTTTCTTGAAAAGCTGTACACTTGCGTGGAGCACATTTTTTCTTTATTTCCTCGTAGTACCGTCATTCTTGGTGGTGATTTTGCTTGTCCGGGTGTTGACTGGAAGGAAGAGAGTTTTGCCGTCTTGTGTTGCTCCAGCAGTATAGTGTCCACATTTATTGAGGCAATGAATAGCTGCAGTCTATCCCAAATAGTTCTAGAACCTACAAGAATATATTTTGTTTTGAATTGTGTTTTTACCTCGAATGCTGATCAGGTGATACCGGTTCGTGTTCTCGATAAAATAAGCGACCATAACTTAGTCCTGGTTGAAATGTCCCTTCGAATAGTAAGTAAAACATGACCCCTAAACTTATCAATGTTTATAACAAAGGTATGCGGGCTGAACTTTACTGAAAGAACAGTCAAGCCAAATTGAAGAAACATTTTAAAAATTGATGTCAGCATTGTACCTCATATTGTATTAAAAGCGAAGGCTGATCGATCGAGACACTCGAGACTAAGGCTGATCAATCGAGACTATAATATGAGTGTCTTCCTTGGATATACCGGCCCTTCAGTAGCCAACCGCGGTCAAGTAGACACTATTTATTTTGACATGTCAAAGGCTTTCGACAGGGTTTCGCACAACATACTTTTGTCAAAATTTAAAAAATATGGCTTATGCCCTACTTACTGTTCATGGTTTTCCAGCTACCTGAGAAACCGCCAGAATCAAGTCAGTTTCTCAGATTGTTTGTCCGGGCCGTTTTTATCATTATCTGGTGTGCCCCAGGGCTCTAACCTTGGGCCGTTGTTATTTTTAGTGTTCATCAGCGACTTGCCGTCGCAGGTGCTGCACTCCAAAGCATTATTGTACGCAGATGACTTGAAGCTGTTCAGGAGGGTAGAGAACGTACAGGATTGTCTGTTGTTACAAAACGACGTATGTTCAATTGAGCAGTGGTGCATAACAAATAGACTACAACTTAATCTCAAGAAGACTTCAGTCATGTCAATCAGCAGGAAACACGAGAGCATAGTGTTCAGCTACAACCTTTCCGGAGGGCACATAAAGCGTGTATCTCTTGTACGGGATCTTGGTGTTCAAGTGGACTCCAGGCTGTTTTTTCATCAACATGTGTCACAGATAGTTAATCAAGGCCTGCGATGTCTTGGTGCGGTGTCACGGATAACTAGAAAATTTAGAAGCCCTCATTGTGTTCTCTCTTTATATTGTTCACTTGTCCGGCCGCGTTTAGAGTTCGCATCCGTAATATGGAACTCTGTTTCTCTCGGCTACAGCAATGTAATCGAAGAGGTACAGCGGAAATTTATTCGTATTGTATACGATAGGCACATTGGTCGTCGGCGTTTTTACAGCCATAGCTCGGTATTAGCAGACATAGGCCTCCAGTCTCTTCACGACAGGAGGCTTGCACATGATATGAACTTTTTGAGAAAAGTTGTGCATGGCACTCTTGATTGCGACGAGTTGTTGTCATCATTGTGCTTCCGTGTCCCATCTGGGAAGGCGTGTAAATGTATTCACACATTTTATACAGATATTCATTCAAAGTGTCCAATGACTCGGTTACAAGATACATACAATTCAATGTTTTTACAAGATGACATATTCACTTGACTTTATCTTAGTGTGCCCGTGGCAACCACTTTTATTTTTAACTAACTAGGATTTGATGACGCGTCAGATTAATTTCTATTGTGCTCCTCGGCAACCACACTGTCCTATGTAATACCCTTTTTATTGTTAACGCCACTGTGCGAAACATGACAAAGTGTACTGTCCTGTAGGCCTCACGGCTGTTGACCGGCACTAAATAAACTATCTATCTATCTATCTATCTATCTATCTATCTATCTATCTATCTATCTATCTATCTATCTATCTATCTAACTCTGGTTTACGTATACACTCAGAAAATTGAATAATAAAAAAGAAACGTCTCATTGTTAAACCTAAAACGACCAATATTCGGTATTATTTTAAAAATATTCAAATTGCGTAAGATAATTTAAATGCAACATTAAGAAAGTGAAAGATAAATTTTACAAGCAAGTTCTTTATAGCCTATTAATATCCAATCCTCGTACATTTTGGAAAATTACACATCCCAGGAAAAGATGACTCCCTTCCTAAGCTATGCAATGAGCTCAACCAAGTGCTAACTAACCTGGAATCAACTACCGTCTTTAAAAAGTTATTTTCATTATTGTTTACCTTAGTACAGTTGCCACTATTAAAGGTCAGATATGTAGCGTGCCTAATTTTCAGTGTGAACCAGTTATCTTCTACCCGAACAATATCTTGAATGTAATAGAAAAACTCTCCCCAAGCTCAGCTCCCGGTGCCGACAATATCTGTTCAAAACTTCTCAAGTTAATAAAGCTCATATCCTCCAACCTTTTTTTTTTTTTTTCAACAATTTTTTTTAATTAGTTACCTTACCCGCGCACTGGAGATTTGGGAGTGTGTCACCCATCTTGAAATCCAGAAACAAAAATTATTGTTTAAATTACAGACCCATTTCCTTAACTAGTGTGCCTTGCAAAATAATGGAACATGTCATCCACTCTCAAATTATGAATTATTTGTCAGAAAATAATTTAATATGAAATAATCAGCATGGTGTCCAAAGGAGTTATTTTCGTGAGACCCATCTTTTCGAATTTCTTACTGACCTGCATTACAGCTTTCACTCATCTAAACCTACCGATGCCATTTTTATTGATTTTTCAAAAGCATTCACCCCGTTCTTCACCAACGACTTTTGTATAAGCTTTCTGAACTAAAATTTTATCCTTCTATTATACCCTGGATAGCTGAATTCTTAACGAACTGGACTCAAGCAGTATGTCTTGGCCAGGACAAATCATCCATCCTTCCGGTAATATCTGGTGTTCCCAACGCAGCGTTCTGGGATCGGTTCTATCCCTTATATAACTTAATGATCTTCTTCTTCATCTAATATCGTCCATCAAACTTTTGCGGACGATTGTGTTATTTATTGTTGTACTACTAACCCCGATGACTCAGGATTTCAAAAACCTCTGAAACGCCGAAAAAAAAAGATTTTTTTTTCATGCTAGGCGTTGAATTGGCATATCAGGACATTACAAAAAAATTGTTTCACAATGGAGTTGCGTAGTTCTTTTTATAAAAAATAGAAATACGAGGCCAAATTCAAAGTTCCCGCCAGTGGACTGTGACGTAACAGTGTACCGCATGGCGTCGGGCGGTCACGGCGGTCAGAAGGGAGGCATCGCCGGAAGTCACGTGAGTTGTATCCCTCCTCGTGTTTACCGCGACCGCGTGTAATAATTTTTTTTAATATTTTTGCTATTCTCCGCACCTCCACGAGCTATCCAAGCAGACAAGGTTTCTTTTATTTGCTTTTCATCGCCTAACATTGCTGTAAAGGAATAAGAAGAGGAGTCAGTGAATTGACGTGATCAACTACAATGCCTAGAAGGTGCTGTGTGAGGGACTGTCCCGGTATTTCAGCTACTGAAGAAGAGATCACACTGCAGGCATTTCCGAGAGACATACAAGAGATGGACCGGTGGCTGACTGCAGTTCCCGCAGGACAGCTATTAGAATGCGTGGGTAAGCGATGGATATGCTCGATGCACTTTAGTGATGAAGATTACAACCCTAGGCGAAGTTTACTAAAGCTGCCCAGCCTGCCCACACCCAGCGTACGAACCGCCGGTATGCCGTGTACCGGTATTTCCTAAAAGTACAGCAAATTGAAAATGTCAAGGTAATTCCTGCGCGGTGATTGTCTTTCAACTCCAGCTTGAACTTGTAGACTGTAGGCAACAAATGTAGACTAACTTGTGATTAACCCGGGGCATTGGAAACTTCCTGTCGTGAAGTTCGAAGTATGCAATCTTGAGCATTGTTATATTCAAGCAAACGAGTGGGAATTCTTCGTGTGATGTTATGCAACCTATCGGCTGCAAGTCTGCAAGTTTCCTGCCCATCTCCCTGCAGCAGCGGCACTCAAGAGTCTTGAATTAGGCACCACGACGCATCGGCTGCATGTGCACCTAGTGAACAAGTTCTACACATGTTCTAGACAGAGAGAAAGAGAGAAAAAACTTTTAATAAACAATTAGTTGGGCTCTTCCGAGGCGAGAGGAGCCCTCATGCCAGGACCCCTGTAGCTGTCGCTGCGGTTCGGGCCCGCAAGACCAGATTACGCTGGTCGTCCGGATCCCAGCCGGACAGCGCAGCTTCTCACTGCTCGGCGTTTGGGTTGGGAACTGGGGCAGCAGCCTGAATCTTAGGGCATGCCCACGTGATGTGATATAATGAAGCCTTTTCGATGCACAGGGGACATTTGTTTGTCGGGTATACTGTAGGGAACATGGCATGCAAAAGACTGAGGTAAGGAAAAGTTTTTTTTTTTTTTTTTTTTTCGTAACATGCGCCGATCTACGGCGTCCTTTCTCGTTAGAGATTCGTGCGGCGGAGGAAGGGTGCGGCGACTCAATTGCAGATGTTGAAGGATGTCACGATAGGTAAGGGGAATCGGGATGGGGACCAGGGATCGTTCTTCCTACGGTGGCGGGACCCGGAGGGTTAAAGCTCGGGCTGACGCGTGTGCGCGTTCGTTCCCGCTCAGGGAATTAGGCCCCGGCGTCCATATCAAGGATACTGTAGGGAGTTGTTCAGGGGGGTGATAAGTTAAAATTCGATGAGCAAGTTTGGAGAGGCGACCGTTGCCAAAACTACGGCAAGCTGCCTGCGAGTCAGTAACTATTGAAAGAGATGTGATAGCTGGGGTGAACGTAATAGCGAGCTTCTGCCTCGAGTGGGAGAGAGGTAGGAACGGTCGCGAGTGGTCACTTCCCGCATGTCTTTGTCGATTACGCTCACGGCCATGGCCAGTCGACCCGGGTAACTGGCGGCGCTAGTGTATCTGACGTGGCGGGTATATTGAAGTTTCTTCTTAAGAGCGCGGGCGCGAGCCTGTCGTCTCCCCTGATGGAACTCGGGGTGCATGTTTTTGGGTATTGGGGCAACAGAAATTTTGGTGCGATAAACAGCAGTGAGGGGAATCGTTTCACTGTGGCCCAAGGTTTGAATCGGATAGCCCAGACGAGTTAGAACCTGCCCGCATGCAGGTGTTAGCTTGAGACGTTCGCGTTGACCTATGAGGTGCGCTTTAATGTGCTCTTCGACGGTATTGTGAATGCCGAGAGACAGGAGACGTGGTGTCGAGGTGCCTGGTGGAAGACCGAGGGCTTGTTTGTAAGACCGGCGAATTAGTACTTCGAGTTTTTCTTGTTCCCGAGGCTTGAGGGTCAGATAGGGGGCAGAGTAGGTTGCACGGCTAATGATGAGTGCCTGGATGAGACGGGTAGCGTCTTCCTCTTTCAGGCCGTGTCGTCTGTTGGCAATTCGTCCCATCATACGAAGAATTTGATTCCTGGTATGCGTGAGACGTTGAAGCGCGTGTGATCCTCCTCCGCCGTCTTGTTGGAGAAAGAGGCCGAGAATCCTAATGCACGTCACTTGAGGAATGACTTGATTCTCGAGTGGGAGAGTAAGCTGTGACGGGTCATGGGGAATGACAAAACATGCACTTTATGCTCGACGTTTACTTGTACTAGGTACACTCACCAGTTCGTATTCTTTAGGCCGCAGGCATCTTCAGCCTGGAGAGTATCCGATGATTCAACGACCTCGGTGTCTGAACCTTCAACAATCCGATCGGGCGTGTCATACGCTAGCAATTCTAATCTCCGCGAGCGTTCTCAAATTTTTCTTTTCAAAACTTGATAGCTTGTTTTGTGCCCAGTATAGTTCTGTATTTTCGGACTGACGGCATGCACTCGTACACTGGCTTGTACTCGCAGCGCTTTCATCATTGACCTCCATCATGTCGATCCACTGACTCTCCGTCCTCAACTTTTACAGCACGCAAACTAACCAACGGTGCAGCGATAAAGAGAACTGAAACTTTTTTCTACGATCGCTCATACAAAGAGCAGAATAAAAAAACAAAAAAGTCTTAGGCACAGTCGCGGAGAGCACGAGGAGTGTAACTCACATGACTTCCGGCGAACTCCCTTTTAGTGACGTAGGTCAATGCCTCCCTTCTGACCGCCCCGACACCTTGCGGTACACTGTTACATCACAGCGCACTGGCGGGAACTTTGAATTGGGCCTCGTATTTCTATTTTTTATTAAAAAAAAAACTACGCAACTCTATAGGGAAAGAATTTTGATTTAATGTCCTGATATGCCGATTCAACGCCTATAGCATGAAACAAAATTTTTTTTGGCGTGTCAGAGGCCCTTTAAATATATTTTCACAGTGTTGCGATATGCGGCAAATGAAAGTAATATTTAAAAAGTGTAAGCGATCAACCCGGTCAACGTAATTCACCAATGAGTAACTATTCCTTACTAATGATGTCCCTTGAAAGAAGTGTCAAACTATTAATATCTAGGCGTAGCATTTTCTGACGACCTCACTTGGGCTACTCATATTAATACTATAGTGGCTAGTACATGTTAATCCTTTGTATGTATTAAACGTAACTCATACCTCACACCCTTTGTGTTGAACTAACTGTTGAAAACACTTTTGCAAGATCTAAATTGGACCATGCTTACTTTATTTGGTGGCCTCATCAAACCTTTCTTATTTACAAGCTATAAATCTGTTCAAAACATGGTGATTCGTTTTATATCACATGATTACTTTCGAAAAAGTCAGTATATTTACACTAAACTCGGCACTTGACTTGTGCCCATTGTCTGAAAGAACTAATCTCTCCCGTTTTGTTATCTTCCACAAACTAATCTTTTCCTCCTCTTCTTTTCGTGACCTTTACTTATAACCACCATCACACATTTCCATGCGCCTGGATCTTAACCTAAAAATAAATCCATTCGCGAGGAGTAATAAATTTAAGAGCTCCCCAGTGGGTCTTGCAATTAATAACTGCAATTATCTTCCTCAATTAATTGTAAATGAAACTAATGAGGATGAATTCAGAGACCTTTGCAAGGCACACCTCCAAACTGTTAATAATTACCATATTTAGCTAACACCACCTATTGCTCCCTTTTGCTTCTTTTTTGCATTTTTGTCGATATTTATATAATTAATCAACTGTTTTTTTTTTGTTTTATTTACCTGTTGTTCAAATTTACCGTGTAATGCCCTGTTCACGTACCTTTCAGGGATAATAAAATGGAATGAAATTAAATGTACCGTCCTCACATAATTCTTAACGGCCCAGCCACTGATATTCCATCTGGTTTCAGTCCCTCGGCGGTTGGATGGGGATTTAAACAGCGCTCCTTCATTATCGCCGTGTCATTTGCATTTGCGCAAAGAACGAAAACAAAAAAAGAAAAAAGAAAGAAGTCTGGCTTTCATTGAGCGAGCCAATTACCATTTCTTTCTGCTTTATTGGAGTTTGCTACTTTAGAAAGTCACGGTCTCTAGCCGGTGGCCGTAATCAGCTCTTCTGGCGCCGCTTGGAAGCAATTGAATTTGACAGTGCCTTTTGGCTCGCTCGAATAGTGCCTCTAAAACTGTTTTGGCTGCCGGAAATTGTACTCCTTAGCAGCCTGCAAGAGGATAAGCGGTCTTTTCACCCAATAGCCAAGAACTTAAAGTGCAACGTATACACGAATCGATCACGCATTTGTATGCATACTATTACAATGGAACCCTGAGTACTATGGTGATCAAACATGCTCATACCATCACGATTGTTGTTGTTATAAACAGAAACACGTGTGTTAGCATGCAATTTGTGTTAATTATTTATCAGACTTAAGATTGTGTTTTTTTTTAGAAATAAGATAATTCATAAGAATAAATGTTTGCTATGAAACATCACACCGGCTCCTTGCGTTTTAATAGTAGACTTTCGTGGGCGTACCAAACGGGGTGAAGGGGGCAAGGGGCGCTTGCCCCTCCCATTTCTCAGGGGGGGGGGGGGGGGGGAGGGGGGGGAGGGCATGGCATGTGTTTTGCCCCCCCTTCTGAAACAGCCGCCACTGGGCAGGGCAAACACTGGCCGGCGGCGCCCAAGAGATACCAAGGGCACCAACCCCCGGCCCTGGGGTGTGGGAGGGGGGTTTGCTCTCTCAGTCAAAAACAAGTTGATACGCCACTATAGACTTGGTCGAAATATAAAGAAGATGCAATCTGTAAGAGTTAAAACTTTGTACTTCTGGATTCCCAGATTCTTGGGGGACTTGCTTAAATTTACGCGAAAACAACAAAGCAACCAATAAACCAAAAGCTCGCCTTGCGTGTCCCGTGAAAAGGCGAGCCAGCTGAAGTAATGAACTATTGGCCTCAAAATCTCAACAGCGGCGCCAAGAAATATTAGGATTGTTTCTGTGAACAAGCTGCTGCATTAGAGTCGAAGCAGTGTTCAGCGACTATAGTCCCATCAATTTAAGATCCACATATAGCTCCTGGCTTCAACCTTTTTTCTACGTTAAAATAAACAATACGATTTCTTCTAGGAGTATCGCGAGTTCGGGAAGTAAACTTAATTGAACAAGTTTCACGTTACCCGAAAATGCGACCGAGTTACAGTTACTCAAAGTATAAGTTTTAACTAAGTATTATAATTTGTAACTTCAAACTGTTCATCATCTTCCTTTTCTGACTTCATGTTAGCCTTTAAATTACTTTAAGTCGGAAACTGTCGACGAATATTGACGCCTTACCTCCAGGTTGTATGGGAACCCGTTCTAGTAACGCTTTCAGTTACTAATTGAGCAAGTCACGAAGGCTTCTAAGTCACGTTTCTTGGTAGCGTGTACGTGTCCGCTGTCCGCCTGCGGATGACCATATATAATCCACTCGTGGATATAAAAACTGAGAGCTACTGCATGAATACTAATTGATGTGCAAGACAAGGTACTCAAGCCCCCCCCCCCCCCCCCCCCCCACCCCTTTTTCCACCAACCGCAAAAAAAACGGTGTTTTTTGTGATGTTCAAGCAGCGTGCCTGCGGCAGACTCGGACATGGCATCACAACCCTCTGACTGTACGTCCGCTTTCCGTCCGATGCTTGCTTGCAGGCTACGGCAACATCGCCCCCAAGACCAACTGGGGCAAGATGGTGACCATCTTGTACGCCATCGTGGGCATCCCGCTAATGCTGCTCTACCTGACCAACATCGGCGACATCCTGGCCCGGGCCTTCAAGTACGTGTACGGACAGCTGTGCAGCTGCGACCAGCGGGACTCGCGCCAGCAGCAGTACCTGAGGGCCTCGGGCGACCGCTGCCGCGTCAACCGGCTCCTTGTCGAAGAGAACGGGCTCCAGCGTCCCGGACTCGGCGCACCCGGTCAGGGGCTCGCCCTCGTCGGCCGCTCGGGCCGGGGTATCGAGGAGGACGTACGTGGCGAGGCTTCCTCGGTTTTTAACTTATCGATGTTTATTCGCCTAAAAGGTTGGTTCACACGCTTGCGAGGTTGCTTACGACCGAGTTTTTTTTTATCTCTTACGGCGAGCGTCCTCTCTCGTCATAAGAGATCACAAGGGGTTGTAATGCACTTGGTCACAAGCAGTCGCAATTGTGTGAACCATTTAGCCTTTAGGCCTTCTAACGTTTACATTCTAAAAAAAAAAAAGCGTCTATTAGTTCACTTTCCTGCAGAACAATGAGACAGCCAATCACAACGAACAACCGAAAGATCCCAGCGAATGACGAAGCTCAAAATACGATGATGTCACAAAATAAGTCGATGTGCGCAGGGATAATGAGCGAGTGAAACGTCACGCTCATGTGGCCCTGCGCACATCGCTGTATTTTTGTCTCGTTGTATTCCGAGCTTCGTGAGTCGTTGAGATGTCCTTCTATTGTTCGTAGTGATTGGCTGTCTCCGTATCGGGAAAGTGAACATCCTCTTTATATGGTGTAGAATGAATTATAAGCGACGTCTATACTTCGCTTTACCTTACCGTGAACTACAGCGGAACGAGCTATTCCAGCCAATCCGGCGCGTACCACGTGACTATGCGCCCTGAGCGTCGCTGCACCCCTCCCGAAGGACACGTGACACTCACACGGAGTTGCATTGGCTCAATGGTTCGGATGCGCTGCGTTTCAGCAATTGCAGGCTTAGCCCCCCCCCCCCCCCCCCCCCCCCCCCCTCCCCTCCGACTGATGCCCCACGGGCATCAGCAAGCGAAGGCTCGCACGTGTAGAGACATGGCGGGAGCCAGATGCCCTGCTTGCTGGGGGGATTGTATGTCTGTAATGTATTCCGCCTCGCGATGCAGCAAAAAGGGTGAGCGCAGGTGTTCCCACTCAGCGAAGAATAGGAATTGCAACCTCGCAACTGTCCGTACTGTTGTCTTCGAAGACCCTATCTTTTTTCCCGGATGTCGGTGGTTTCGCGCAAACGGCGTCGTCGCTGCTCCTCGGTTTTACGTTGTCGCGTACGTTGTGCCACCGCCACGGCCTTTCCCGCTCCCACGGCGCGTCGTTGGAAGCGTGCCGGAAGACGTTTCCTGTTACATAAGAGGGAAAGTGAACGTAATCGGCGAACGGGCGGAGCGAAAGAGCACGGCGGGAACCGCGCCGCGGCCTCACGAAACCCTGTCAAGTCCAAACCACGACCGTTCAAACGAAAGACGGCTGCATGCACCAGGGCAATATATTCTAACACATTCAAAATCATTATTCGTGTTCCCATATATACATTTTGGTGCGGTACACGCTTAGGGACCCGTGAGAGTGGGGAAGGTATACCTCAGACAGAATAGCGTAAATTTCGTTATGCCGATATATTTTACAGAGCCCAGAGGAAATGTGCCCGAAAGGCCTTTTACACCTCCTGCTATGAAGGGGAATACTGAGAATAGAAGCGAATTCTTGAAGTCGCGGTCACATTGCTATCATACAAAAGACACTCTGCCAACACTGTCCGATGGAGGTTTCCTTCTTCTATGGCGGTTGTGTCAGTATGGTTATGCAAAAACTCTGCAGACATCTTTGAATCATGTATATGTATGAACAAAACATATGCTTTGAACATACTCGATACCTGTCCGCAGATACCTCTATCATCCTGTCTGTAGTGAGTCTTTGTGTGATATGTAACTACGGCTTCACCTAGGTTTCAGAAGCACACTTTCCTTCCTTACCTGTGACCTCGTTTGTTTGTTTGTTTTCTTCTTTTTCTTTTTTTTTATCATATTCAACATTGTTTACCCAGTGCCAACTAGGGTGCCTCAATGTCCTTCTGTTTAGGGTGATGCCACCCTTTGTGGTACCACACGCCGACAGCACGCGCTCACGGGAAAAATACAAAGAAATTGACGAAAACAAAATGTCGCCAAAGCACAGTCAGCGCCACAAGCGCGTGCAGGGACACGCTCTGTCACGCGCTCCTTAACAAAAAATAAAAATAAACGTGTGTGACAAAATGGCGAGATGCCACCACCCTAAGCAAAGCGCACATGAAGGCACCCTAGTGCCAACATCTCCACTGGTTTCCAAATCTTAAAGAACTTATTCACCCGCACCGCAGGCGAAGATGGACGGGTTCGCCGGTGCTTACTTCGACGACGTAGACTTCGAAGAGCGGCCGCGCGTGACCGTGCCCATCCTGCTGTGCATGACCATCATCTCGGGATACATCTGCGGCGGTGCCGTGCTCTTCTCCATTTGGGAGGACTGGAACTACCTGGACGGCTCCTACTTCTGCTTCGTCACGCTCAGCACCATCGGCTTCGGCGACCTGGTGCCCGGTGACACCGTGGTCTCGGACAGCGGCTCCCAGGAGAAGCTGGTCATCTGCTCGCTCTACCTGCTCGTGGGACTGGCGCTCATCGCCATGTGTTTCAACCTGGTGCAGGAGGAAGTGGTGCACAAGCTCCGCTCGGTGGGACACAAGCTGGGCGTCATCAGTGACTCGGACGACTCGGACGAATGACGGTGGCCGGCCGCTGCCGAAGTGCCGTTCGTCGCGGTGGCCCCGAGCACCCTGCTCGCCACCAGAGCGCGCCGCGCGGGCAGGGCCCTGTTCGCCCACGGCCGCGCAAAAGGGGCCGGATAAGCGCGGGCTAGCGCCGACCATCGAGGGAGCACGTGCGCTTGCAGCGGCTGCGCTGGCCGTCGAGGCATCCACCCTCAAACCCCGCTGGCAGTCCGCTTTGAGGGGACACTGAAGCCGAATCCAACCTTTTCTTATGGTTAAGGTATCTTGCGATTCCGATGAGTTTATTAGGAAGACAACTTAATTTTTTTGCCTTTAGAAACTTTTAGCCGAATGTTGTGGGAAGAGATGGGGGTTTGTAAAAAAATGTACTTGCGAAGCTGATTCTTGTCTTCTTGAAGTGTTTCTACAACAAGCAGTCGACTGGGACGATACGGTCGAGTCACTGATGTTGAACGTTTCAGCAGAGAACGCCAGTGTTTAGACCGTCTTTACATTTAGACCGCGTTGCCAAGGCAGGTTCTATCCACGGTAGGCCCGTTTCCACTGATTTCTGACGCTCTGGAGCCCATCTTGTATACACACTGAATCGGCAGTTCTGGGCGGGAAACAAGCATCCATCGTCAATCGTAAGTTCGCAATTCACTTCAGTGTCCCTTTGAACCACACCGTCGTCAGTCGCCAAATGCAGGCAACCGTTCAGACTCCAGGGTGACCGTTAGAACAGCGGCGATCAAGTGTCACGTCACTGATAACACGCCCTTCCCCCTAAAACACGACGGCAACCCCACCGATAACTTCCGTTCCGCCCACCACAAAACGCGAACGCAGTGGTCCCAGTCTATAGACACTGAGTGCGTAACACAAGCAGGGTGAACAAACCTCTTGATTTGCTCGGCGACCTCCTTGTCGGGCAATGCCGAAACCTTATTGGCTGCGGAATTATGAGATGCTCGTGAATTTTCAGGCCTTGCGCCCCTTTGGTTGTCAGTGGCTACAGACGTGTGATGATGATGATGATAATGATGATGATGATAAAACAGCGTCCGACTGATTGCAGTAGGCAGTTCCGCTGGCGTTGGAAACACGTTCGTCACATACCGTGGCTCTAAAGAAATAAATGTCCGCACGTCTGTCTTGCCTGCGGAAAACGGCACACTCGTTGAACCAATTACAAGGATCTAAGAAAGGATATTTTAGCGAATCACGAGGCCGAAAAAGAAACACTTCGACTTGCACTGTTTTAACGAGACATGTTGTTGGGCTACACTCTAAAAAATGGCTGTAAGTCTACTTTCACGCACAACACTCGGAGAGCAATCACCGCAACTTACAGAGGCAGCTCAGCGAATGACGATGCGGAAACATATGTTTAGACCAAAAAACGCAGTCTGAGTTGTGACATTAAGCAATGAAAAACGTCACGCTTGCATTGCTTAATGTCACAACTCAGACTGCGTTCTTTGGTCTAAAGAGATGTTTGCCCATCGTCATTCGCTGAGCTGCCTCCGTAAGTTGCGGTGATTGGCTCTCCGTGTGGTGTGCGTGAAAGTAGACGCACAGACTTTTTTTAGAGTGTATGTTGATGAGTGATTCCCAGGGGACCTGTAAGCGCAAAGACGGATTCGAAGAAGGGGACACGAACAAACTTTGGCTCGGGTCATCTTATTCGCAGTCGCCCCTTTTCGCGCTTACAAGATTCTTAAGCTATGGTATGTCACAACGTAATAACTACATAAAACAAAAAGCTTCCCTCTCCCTCCTCGGTAAGTTCCCAGACAAAATAGACCTTCCTTCAAAGGACGCAGCGCCGTCGGCGGCAGCGAAAAGAATGCCGGGGACTGCCTTTATAGAACCTGCTATAGCAGACGACGGAGTCGACGATGGCGAGCGAACAAGGGCAGGTGCAGATGTTGTCGTGGCCTTTCGAATTTCCCGCAGCTGGTCTATTGGCATGCGCCTTTGAGTTAACATATCATTTCCGTGACGTCAAGGACATGGTGGACAATCCGCCAGGGCTCTTTTTCAAAATGGGCGCCCACAAAAGCTAATCTCGTCCTACTGCCCCTCGTCTCGGCCCTTGTCCTAATGGGCAAGCTAGGAGTGTAGCATCTTATTTGTGGGAGGAGCCTCTATCGCAGCTCTTATATGGCGGAAAAAACACAAACCCACTTTTAGCTGTGACATTGAACTCTGGACGTGAGCTTGCGAAACGTCATGCTTGGCTTGATAACGCGCACTTAAGTTATACTTAATTTCAGCTCAGGCTCAAGTCCAGATGCAGCCGACGCTACGAGCTGACGCGACCACTCAGACAGCGTCAGGAGGGCACCATCATCATACTCGTCATTTTTCTTTATGTGTTCTACTATCCCTGAGCTAATCGTAAACAGAAAAGTTCGTTTCAACTCAAGAGGGTAGGGCGAGGGTAAGACGGGCCGGGCAGGAGGAAGCAGACGAAACGCTGGAGAAGAGACGGGGAAACCTCCTTCTTTCTTTAGCGCTCCGCGTCTGCCTCCTCATCCCAGGCCCTTTTTACCCTCGCCCTACCTTCTTGAGTTGCAACGGACTATAGTGACTTGCGCTTTCGACGCTGCTTGGTTGGGCATTAACTTGTAGCGAGACTTGAGCCGGGACTTCAGCTTAAACTAAGTATTTGCGACCTGCGCGACCGAAAGCGTCGCTGTTGTCGAAGTTCGCGATTGGCCAAACCTTCCTGTATACTCATAATGCCCGCCCGATCGTCGGTTCACGGCGTGGAAAATCCTGCCAATCACGGCGAGGCAAATCCTGTTCGTGACTTCACGAACGGACACCCTACGAGGGCGTCGCCGAAACATACCGGCGCTAATATATCTAAACAAGTTCTGGGCCTCGTCATTCGCCAAACTCCCTTTTAAACGATTCAAATAACCGCCTTCTGCGTGCTGCCATCTTTGTCTACTGGGCTGTGGAATGCCTACTGCGCATGCGCTGCAGCCCTCTGCTGCGAAGCATTCGAAGCCGCGGATCCGTCCACTGTCCAGTGACTTGGCCTTTCTTACCCGGGTGATATAAATGTGTATAGATCACTGTGACTGGTTCTTCGCGCGATCTGCAGGTAAGCAGACGGGGGCATTTACTTAAAGGGGCGGTGCAACGATATTTAATTGGAATGTTTTTCACTTTACACGAGCTTACTGGCACTAGTGGGGCTCAAGGATACTCGAACGCAACGCCACTGACCAAGAAACTCCTTTGTTGCACTGTGATTTCGAGGACAAAACCGAGCGTTTTCATTCAATCTCTCCTTCGCAAAACCTGATGACGTAGCTGGGCGGTAGCAGTACCGCCCAGTGACGATATTTGAATGCGGCTCATGTATTGGACCCGAGCATTGCGTTGGCATCCGATTTGGGCTCGTGATAATTACTAGCTCGAGAAGCATTCGGGTAGTGTCCTGTGTCCAATCGCTGCAATGACGACAACAGCCGAACCATAACAAAGTCTAGAACTCAGCGCGTGTCCTGTGCTTTGCCAACCCCAGCGCCCGGCTCTGATCAACATTGACGGCATATAATCGGCTCCAGATCACGTGGTCGCTTGTTCTGGCTGCGAGTTGAGGTGGTGAACTCTGCTTGTTTTTTCTTTATTTTTTTCTGCGACTTCGATTGCGTGTGGTGAAAAACGAATGGGTATTTCACAGGTCATTAACGTCAGGGATCCGCTCTAAGCGGTATTTCCGCAAAATACAAAACTCGTTGCATCGCCCCTTTAAAGGGACCATGAAATGATTTTTTTAACTTCGTCCTTAGCTTTAATGCTCAACTCTAAAGCGAAATGAGAAATCACGCGGTCGCGACGTGCTTTGGCACCCAAGGCGATAACTCCAAGCTTCCACCGTGTTTTTTAAGCACACCATGGAACTTGTCTTTCTCAAGCGATATGTGCCGTCACGGCACTCATCTGCCACGAACGCGAATTCAGATATTCGTCGACGGATTGATTGTTGACAAGCGCATACGTCCGGGTGACGCTGTGCTCGTGCCCGATACGTGAGCTGGGTTCGGCTGACGTGTTTGGGCACCAAGGATGCATAGTGAAAAGGCAGAGAACTTTCGAAGGAGAGGAGGTACAAAATAGACCGCCATATTTTCGAATTTTGTATCGAAAAGCTGGCTTTATAAGGTTTCTACGCTCGTGCACTAGTTTTATTTTGACCCACTAAACAATATGCGATTAGTAAAATTCCCAATTTATCCCCGCCGAAAAATTATTTCATGGTCCTTTTAATGGCCGAGTCCCACTGGAGCGACAAACAAAAACAACCAACACCGACAAGCCTCGTTGACGTGTGAAGGTATAGGAGGTATTCACTGGAGGCCATATTTGAGGGCGATGTTTAGAGCGCATGCTCAGAACCAGGTCACATTAATAGCCTGCTAAGACCGGCAACCTTAAAGGGGTTATGAAACGATTTTCCTACTTCTTCCTCCTTAGCTTTAATCCTCAACTCTAATGCGAATTGTGAAATCACGTGGTAGTGACATTCCTTCGGCACCGGTGCGATGAATCCTAGCTTCCACCGTGCTTTTTATGCACACCATAGAACTTGTCATTCCCCAGTGACGATAAGTTCCGTGTGGGCGCTCATTGGCCACGAACGTGAATCCAAATATTCGTCGACGGATTGATTGTTGACGAGCGCATACGTCCGAGTGACGCAGTTCTCGTGTCCAATGCGTGAGCTGGGCTCTGATGACGTCAGTTTGGCGCCGGTGACGCGCTTTCGGAACCGCGGATGTATCATAGTGAAAAGGCGGAGAGCTTTCGAAGGCAAGAAGGTACAAAATAGTCCGCTATATTTTCAAATGTTCGAACCGAAAAGCTGGCTTTTGACTTTCTAGCCTCTTTCTTTTGGCCAACTAAATGATATGCGATTAGTAAAGTCCCAATTTAAAATTAATCATCCCAACCCAAAATTCGTTTCATGGGCCCTTTAAAGGCCGGTTCTCACATGCAGCGAAGCGCTGATGTAGCGCTCCTCACGTGCCGTCAGCTACTTATCGTATGCCATGAGCAACAGTTTTGACGGTGCGATACAAAGCAGGTGAACGCTCCCGTCAGCACGCGCTTAGCGCGAGGTAAGTGCTTGTAGCGCTCCACTGCATGTGTGAACAGGCCTTAATGGTGCTAAATGGACGCTCCAAAAGGACTGCGGAAGCTCGCCGTCAGCTCGCGCTCAGCAGCAGCGCACACGGATATGGCCGCCAGTGAATACACCCTATACATTCGTCAGGCTTGGAATCTCTCGGCGCTTGTTGAAGAACGTACGAGTGATTGAAAGCCTGAAAAAGATACCTTCGCGAGCATGCCGCACGCGCACGAGGCTTGTCAGTGTCGGGTGTTTGTCGCTCCAGTGAATCTCGGGCATTAAAGTGTGCTTCATTTATGTTGAAGGGGCGACACCAAGGTCAGCGAAGCAATGAGGGCAACAGAAACAGGCACAGTCGTTCAGGTCTCTCTTTTGCAGCTCGGCTGTCCTACAGTGCTGTCAATCCCGGTGGGAGCGAAAGTTCACGGAGCGACCGTTGTGAGTGTTAACGAGCCTGGTGGCGCTAGCCGCGCTACTCATCGCAAGCGGTGGCCGGCGGAGAAGGAACGTGAGAGATGCGAGGCACGAGCAACGCAAATACGAGTCTTGAATCTTGAAATCGCAGCAGTGAGTAACGCCACCACAAGAAACAAAACATCACTAAGGAGCAAAATGTTGTTTGGCATAAAACAAAAACCGAAGAAACTGATCGACAGAGAGGTTTACACAATGATCATCGTATTGACGTGAATTTTATTGCAGACCCAAAAATACGCCAGTTCTCGCTAAAATTTAGAGCGAAGCTACCTATCACCAAGTTTTACGAGGAAGTTGTCTAGGTCGGACAGCTGAGGGAAGCCGATCCCAGAAATGTTGCTGGTTTTGTTTCGCACTACGCGCCCTTTACGCCGTCTGTCGCCAGGTGATTCGTTCGCGTTGAGCAGCGCCTCTGGCGGTGAACTCGCGAACTTCAGCTGGAACGCGCTGATCATTTCAGGATGGTCATCCGGCGAGCCATCGAAGGGTCGGGGGTAGGACGGTTATCGTTGACACTTTGCAACTATTTAGCTTGGGGCTGCCTTCCTTACCTATCCGGTTTAGTGCCTCGACAAGGCACAGTACGCGGTCGTGCCTTGGACCTTGCCGCAAATTCTCCAAGTTGGTTAGGTCAGGAGACCGGTGCGCTGAAGGAACGTTGCACTTTGGTCTTACAAAAAACTCCATTAACGTCGCAAAAAAAAAAAAAAATGGAGGTTTGGAGGTTTTGGTAGCAATATCGTTAGGAGTGCGGCTACCCCCCCCCCCCCCCTTTTTTTTTTTTTTTACACACACAAATCAATGACTTTGTATACGCTTCAAATACACGAGACGGTTTAAACGAGGTTTCGAGAATAAAGAGCTTCCTTGTACAGCACGCGCTGTCGAACCCTTTTTACCTATTTGACAATGAATCACAATACGCCACAATTAATTGGCGTTCAGACTCGAATGACGTTTTTGGAGGGGAGGGAAAACAGCACTCTTTTTGTAAATGTTCATTAATAAATGGCCTCACCTCCGATCGTGACTCATGTACATATGGCTACAAGAAATAAAAAAAGATTAGCTGACAATGTGGTTTCACGTAGAAAACGCTTGATTTATTTTAGTTTTTCTTAGCGCTCCAATTTCGCTTCCTGATTTTTTTTTTTTTTCGTTGATTTCAAAAGCAGGTCACGATCGTTCAAAGAAACTGCAAGCGTTCATCACACAAGGTGTCAGAAAAGCGGGATTCTATTTGCGATGTATACATAGAGTGAGAATCGCCATCCGCAGCATTTTCGGACTTGCTCAATCA
The DNA here is from genome assembly GCF_016920785.2 of Ixodes scapularis. Classification (NCBI taxonomy): domain Eukaryota; kingdom Metazoa; phylum Arthropoda; class Arachnida; order Ixodida; family Ixodidae; genus Ixodes; species Ixodes scapularis. The sequence continues at coordinate 82,186,806 of NW_024609846.1, read as the reverse complement.
TTCATTCCTCCACAAATCTAACACGACGGATCAATAGAAATATGCTTCTTTCAATGGCATCACAGTATTGGGAAACTAATCTTTCGCATTCCCCGTCCCCTTTTCTTTTATTTAATAAACTCACTCGCTTTCACATATTGTCAAAGCGCTGCAAACGTGTAAGTACCGTACGCATATACCCGCCCCTGAAATGCGTTTGATATAAAATACAAGATAATAATAATAATAAAAAAAAAAACATTAAAGCGGATAAATTTTGAGATCGTCCTTTCTATTGCGCGAACTCAACGTTTTTCTGGTAACTCATGTATTTCCCTTATGCGACAGTAAAAGGAAAACATTTAGAGATAAATTTTTTAAGCGTGCATGTGTACCTAGTACCTACCATGCACATTCCAAAATTCATCCTTAAATGTTTTCATTTTACTGGCGCATGTGGCACTTATGCGGCAGTAAAAGAGTTACGAGAAATGCTGATTTGGGTTCGATATTAAAAGCACCACATCAGCATGAACTCGCCCAACCATCAGTGTCATTTTTATTTGATGCTGTAAACATGCCAAGCGAGAGCCATTACTTAATGGACGAATTAGGAAATTAGGCGACCAGGGCGATTGTCAATAGAGAGTTTTAGCAGACCGTTTTCATCTTCCGCTCCGCTCTGAAGGTGCCAAACTGCGCATGCGCGGCCCGCTTCGCCGGAATGGAAAGCGGAGGTCCAAAAAGCGTTTTAGTAGAGCGTTTTTCCTCAGCGTAAGAGCGTTTCGAGCGGGTTCGAAAAATTTGCTTGCGTAGCCCCACAAGTGGACGTTTATAGTACTAGTAAGACAAAAAAACCTAAGCGTTAACACCAAGAGAGTAAAAGGGAGCGTGATTGTAGAGGTAGTAAAAACGAAGGCGACAAATAATGAACACAAAAGAGTAGGCACACACCTGAAGAAATATTAAGCTATAAAATATAAATATAATCGTTCCACCTTGTGTGCGAGTGAAGCCGAAGGTATAAGCATGAGCATGTTGCTCTAAACGGTACTTGCACTGCACGAGCGCGCGTGCTTATTAAGGACGCTGAAAGGCCGGCACTCGCTCTTGTAGCTTCTGCTCCACTCGAATTAAAACTGAAACAGATTTACTTATTCGAAGTAGAAAAATAAGAGAAAAGGACGAAGTTTGCGCATTGCGAGTACATGCTTTTGCGTAGTACAAGTACAGAGTTGCTCAAGGCTAGCAAGGCATCTGCACGATGAATCCCCGCTGTTCTCAAGGAAGGAGACTTCTACTAACGAGATTAAAGGAGCTGTGCAACGATATTCAGTTGGAATGTTTTTCACTATACGCGAGCTTACTGGCACACCTGGGACTCAAGGATACTCACTCGCAACGCCACTGGCCAAGAAACTCCTTTGTTCAGGTGTAATTTCAAGGACAAAAGCGATCATTTTCATTCAATCTCTCCTTTGCAAAATTTCATGACGTAACGTGGGGATCGCAGTACACCCTAGTGACGATATTTGAATGTGGTTCATAGATTGGACCCGAGCATTGCGTGGGCACTCGACTTGGGCTCGTGATAATTGCTAGCTCGAGAAGCATTCGGGTAGTGACCCGTGTCCAATCGCTGCAACGACGACAATAGCCGAGCCATAACAATGTCTGGAATTCAGCGCGTGTCCTGCGCTTTGCCAACCCCAGCGCGTGGCTATGATCAACACTGGCGGCATATAATCGGCTCCAGATCAAGTGGCCGCTTGTTCTGGCTGCGAGTTGAGGGGGTGAACGCTGCTCGTTTTTCTTTAATTTTTTTCTGGGACTTCTATTGCGTGGGGTGAAAAACGAACGCGTGTTTCATAGGTCATTAACGTTAGGGATTCGTTTTAAGCGGTATTTGCGCAAACTACAAAAATTGTTGCATCGCTCCTTTAAGCTGGCGAGACATCGAATCTATGATTCGAATCCCTCGTGCCATCAAGCGCCGAAGCTTCCTTTCCGAACGCAATTTGCTGGATATTTCCAACGTAGAAAAGAAACCCTTTAGGAAGCTATCCTGCTTAAAGAAGGACCTGGCTGTCCTGCATGCGGGCCTCCAAATACCAGCACCCGACAGATCGGCGCAGGGTGTTGCCAATCTGGCGAGACGCTTTGCATGGTTCTTTCTCAACTGGCCTATCCCAACCGTCTGTTCGTATTTGGATGAGCGTTTGGACGGAACTTGTCGGCGTTCTTCAGTTCTGTGAACCTCATCGTGGGTCACATCAACGAGAGGTTCGGCCACCTGCTCGCTGACATGAACAAACATAGGTGGTTGACCCAGGCGAAACTAGAGCTGTGCTCACAGGTGAGACCCTGCATGGTTTGTGTAGATTTCGCGTTACCATTGTTTCTAGCACAGCTGCTCTGTCTGGTGAAAAGTTACTTTTTTCTATACGCCAAAGGTGTACATGGGCAGTGTCAGGACAAGTCACGACGAGCGCGTTTGTAATCTGTGAGTGTTAGTAGGCCACTTTTATGAGCCCTCTTTGCTCTACTTTACGCTCTGCGAGAAGCATCGTCCCCACCGCGCATGCGTGGCCCGCTCTGAGTTGGAGCGTATAGTTAGCGGAGTGAGCGTGCGCTCCGCTTCACAAGTTGTAGAGCGGACTGCCCTCAGCGTCATTAGCGTGATCGCTTAGATCTCAAGATGGCTGCACTTACTCAATACGCGTCGATGTTTTTGACCGTGACCTCAGCTTGAAAGAGGTCGAATCAAGAAGTAAAGCGTACGCCCCGTGCGTAAAAAGTGAACCATTCGATTTGAGTTCTATGTAACACAAAACAGCATAATCAAACGAAGTGAACGAGTATCACTTTGCAACCAGCACGGCGTCGGTAAAGTCGTCGCGTTTTGTGGACGTCTTATGGCTATGCAGTCAGATGTACGGGTGCGCGTGCTTGAACGCCGATTATATCTGTGCATGCGCCCTCCTGTCGAAAATGCCACTGAAAGCTGACCACGAGCATAGCGCTCGCAAGCTGCACCAAAGAAACCATTCCCCTCTCAGCTTTATTTATTCACACTCGCTCGTAACTTTTGAATTGTTTAACTTTCCTCAAGAAATGTTTGCATTGGATTTCCTTGGTAGATTTAGAAAATAATAGACACTTGAATGCAGCCTTTTTAAAAGTGCAACCCATGGTGCCGCTAGTCTTCGAGGCCGCCTTATTTTGGCCAAGTGTCTAGGGAGCAAGAGAGCTACGTCATTGTTTGTCGCAGATGCGAGTCTAAATGTATTAGACACGAATGCTGCGTCAATACTGAATATGAAATGGGTTCTAGTCACAAGTCTCGCACTAAAAGCAATGCCCAAAATATGGCGGCCAAATATGTTACCCGGTGGTGTTTTGAAATGAGTTACCAATAACGGTCGAAAGAATATTCCGCGTCAATTTTTTGTCTGGTGAAAACCAGACAGGCATAAACAATGCAAAATTTAGCAAACACGATCCTGGACTTCTAAGCAATAGTGGTAGATTAGAACAGTTTTCAGAAGTTCCGTTTTGAATTCCGGCGTAGCGGGCCTCGCGTGCACAGTTTGACGGCCTCAAACCTTAGCAGAATTAAGGAACAACTATATATATATATATATATATATATATATATATATATATATATATATATATATATTAATTTACCATACCCAGTTTTTTACTACCCTACAATGGAAATACGCTTTATCTTAGAGGAGTAACAAGTCCCATATCACATGTTTTGGTAGTGTTTAAATACTGCCGTGTTGTAAGAGTGTTTTTCTTTGTCTTTTTTATTAGGCCGTCAAGGACAAGGGAACACCCCTGAACAACTGATTGGGTTTTGTTGACCGCACAGCATGCCCATATGCCGTCCATAAAAAAAATTTGAAGAAGACCACAAGAGGGTGCTCGTCGTGAAGCGCCAGGCAGTGATGTGCGCAGACGGCATAAAATGACGGCTGGACGAAACCAACAAAGACCATGGGCATTTTTTTGTTTGTTTAATATTAGAATGCATAAACTTATCACAGTAAATCATGTTCAAGCTTTTGTACTGAGCGAAATACCTGTCCGACTGGGCTGAAAGGCATCTAGAAATATTTTAATAAAAAACGTTTACTAACGACTCCCATTTTACTTCTCAGATGTGCGTGTGAATATTAATTGCATCTAACCAAATTACAGTGTTACTGTTGAATTCAGCATTGTAGACTATGCAAGAGTAGACTATGTTGCGTGGCCTTCTATTGCAAGAAAAGACCGTAGCACAAGTGAGGCAGAAACTGGGCAGGAGCTTAAGCTGAAAAACGCACTTTCATAAACACACAAAAGAAATAAAAAGAAGTGTATAGTCAAGCAAAATGGTTTCATGTCACCCCCCAAGGCAGATACATACACTGCGCTCCACTGTTAATACGAACACCAAAAAAATCGCTTTTATTTGCTGTTTATTTCTTCGACAGCTATTGAAAAAGCTGAAAATTTGTCGCTCAGGTTAGTGCCCCAAACAAGCGCTTTATTCCACACCAATAGGCAAATGTCAGCCCCTCGAATTTAAGGTGAAAAATGAAAACAGGATATTGAATGCTCCCGCTAACAGTGTCGCGCAGTGTACATAAACACCAAGGCACCATATCACAAACCGAAGCACACGAAGAAGGAAAGACTCATTTCATTGGGAAAAAAAAAGTAGAGATATAAATGGAGCACTCGCTTTCGCTAATTTTCACTGCCTTGCTGCCTGAAGTAACCAAACAAAATATCTGTCCGTTTGCCGACTGCTTTAGTCTTTGGTCTTTAACCTTTAATTTTTGGCTCTGGAGAGCCGCGGCACCGCGGAAAGCAGCAGCCCGTACCACCGAGGCCCGCGGTGCCGCGTCTAGGGAACATGGTAATGTGATGAGTATATACGTGCAAGATGACGACGACATGGGTTGTTGGTTCGCAGAAGTCCGGACTTCATGGAGGCGGGTTGGGCGGGTGAGCAGCGAGCTATGAGGATCTTGCACGCCGTTCGATCAGTGCATGAAGGAGCACCAGGAACATAATAGCGCTATTGCTCACTGGGGTCCACTGGGGTCAAAGAATCATGCTCAAAGGAGGTAGTCCAGCCGAAGTAGAAGCTGCCGCTTCCGAGGAACCGAGGCCCAGGGCTCAGATTGAGACACCGCCGTCGCCCGGTGTGTCATCCTCTCAACGTCGTCGTCGTCATCTCGCATAGAAAAATCGAGCCCGCTGGCTTAGACAAGGCAGCACCTGTTCCCACCGTTCAGGGGCCGTGAAAGGATTGCGGCCAGCGATTTCTCGAAGCAGCCAGAGGTTCTTGACTACCGTGAAACGTTTTCTGGGGGACGCCTTTTCAAACAAAGTCTGCGCAGCTTCTTAGTGCAGCGAGGTTCATAAGGGTCAAGCGCGCTCCCAAGCATGATTTCAAACAGCGAGCACCCACCTTTCCAGAAAAGCACCATCTAGTGAACCTTTACTGAGAGTGGAACGTACTTCTCAAAATGGCGACGATAGCGGAGCTGACGCTCCACGCTCAAATCCCAGAGCGGGTCGCGCATGCGCGATGGCGACTCCGCTTACCATAGAGCGGAGCGGGAAACTGAAAACGGTCTACTAAAACTCTCTAATATTTCAAATTATTCTACTTATAAATACCCCACAGGAGACTCTGCGAAGAGTCATTAGTGAAGATTTTAGTATTCACTCTTTGTTTTTAAATAATTTACAACGAAACATTAGGACCCTACAAACAAAATTTAGTTTTAGCAACTGTCAAAAACACGCCCTGCATCGAATGAATAGCGTCGTAGGTAATGAATGGCCCTAAACAATATAAAACCACGTTCAATCGTTGTATTGCTACGTCACTCTGAGGTTACATAATAAAACAGGAGTGTATCGATTAGTTATTTAAGTGCTTATCGTGGTTGATAATAAAACATTGTGCTTATAATAGAAGACGGTGGCATTAATATTTGTTTCAAAAACGCCCGTTTTGCAGGAAAAAAAACTGAGTTGTTAGTTTAATTGTGACCGAAACGAATGGACGTGTAAAATATTGTCGCGGATGGAAAGAGTTTTGACGAGCGTAAACTGAAAATAGAGGTTTTAATCGGCGAACTTGTGCCAGAATAAACGAACAACCAGAAGGGGTAGATGAAGATAACAACAGTCGGTTGTGGGGGTCGGAGTCGACGGAAACGCAAAGCAAAGCGCCGGCGAAAGAGCGCGTCGTCGTCGGGAGAATATGAATGAGTCGGTGAGACCGCGCTGTCCTCATCTACTACCCTACTATAGGTGTCTCGAACATTCGACCTAGAAAGTTCGGGAGCGAGCTAGGGTGACACCAACGTTACTAGAACCCAGTGGCGTAGCCAGGATTTTATATATCGGGGGGGGGGGGGGGGGGGGGGGGGGGGGGGGGGGGGGGGGGCGGTTCAACGGGAATTATTATCACCCCCCCCCCCCCCCCCCCATGATGATGCTGGGTGAACTCGACGGTACGGACGCTGACGTTAAGATTAGGGAGGCGCTGTTAAGATAAAACGGGAAAAGCTGCATTGTCATTTTTCAAAACGGAGCAGGCTTCATTTGCAGGAATACGGGCGTGGTGTCTCACTGTTCTGTTGTCGTGGTAGTCGCGGCCCACCAACTTCAAAAGGCTACTCACGGCACACAACTCCCTCCGCTTTTTGAGGTACCACTGCATTACGAACGCGTGCTGGCCATGCAAAACAAGAGGATAGCTATACTGTCACAAAAAATTAAACTGCGAAAAAAAATCGACGTTGAAAAATTAGCGCAAGCGTACACCCACAAACACTAAAAAAAAAATACTTCGTTTCGCTTTTTGCATTTCTCCCCAGCTCGCGCGCTCGAGCAAAGCCTGAACGCACGGAGCTTTTGTGCTCGCGCTTCCAGCTTTGCCTTCGCTCGCACATAAGGTGAAACGAAGTATAGGCAATATTCCAAGCCACCATTAAAATGGGCTAGACAGCGAAAGTTGAAAATCAGATGCCGCGAGCAACAAGTCGGCAACGTCACCGCTCTAACGTTCTCGCTGGAAGCACGGAAGAGCATTTTAAGCGCTCCGTGCTCCTTCCTTTGATGAATTACCTGATCACACAGTTAAATGGAAGATTTAAAAAGCACCGGCGCACGTTGCAATTACTTTCGTCGTTTCTGCCTGCAAAGATCTTGGAAAGCGGGGCAGCTCCCGGTGCTGAAGAGGTTTTGGAGCTCTCTTCAGGCCTGGTTTCAGTTCCTGTACCCCAACGCGAGCTGCTCATATGGGAGAAACGGAAGAGGGAGAAACGTGAAACACCCGTCGCGCCTGCGCTACAGGCGGTCGCCCTCTGTACTTCAGTACGGACGGAGGAGGGGCATACCCTTCCCTCCTCCTCGTCAAGAGCTGCGCTCTAATTCGGCATTACAGAGAATTTGGAACGTCCTTCATTTTTTTACTTCTTTCTTGGTACACACTATTTTTTTGTAATGAAACTTTGTCAATCTGCTAAAATATAGGTCACGTTCAACTCAGCCACCTTGGAACATGCATCCTTTGCGATACCTCAATTTGGCAAAGGTGGCTGGCGAAAAAGAGCTATAGCTTGCTAAAAGGTTGCAAACTGCTTTAAAGACCAACCTACAAACCAATTTGCAGCAGCGTGGGAAAATCCTCTTCGCCAACCTTCCCGTTTCCTCCTCTACCACTGGTATCTGGACGAAAGGGCGAGACGAGGATTTCCCACCCTGCGGTAAATCATTTTGTAGGTCGGGCTTTAAACCCTTTTCAAAAGTCTACGAATAAATTTGAGTCCGTCATTATCTGGGCAGGTGCTATATATTGGATTCGAGCGCTGCGCAGTGTTTGGCGTGAACTCGACTGAGCTCAGAACTACACATTAAAAAAAATGCCTGCCCGTCTACTTACCCACGGAACACTCGAACAGCCACTCTTTGAGATCTACGAAATCAGCTCAGCGTTTGATGAGGCGGAACATCCGTTTAGACCTAAAAAATGAAGTCTGCGCTGAGGCATTACGTAATGCAAGCGTAGATCGTAGAGATTGTCTCTTCGAGTGTTTTGCGAATAAGTAGACGCGCAGGGCATTTTTAAGAGAGTAGAACAAATCGGATCCAATCACACACTTCGTGCCCAAGAAATGACGATCACCAATGTTCCTTGATGGGGTTTTGAAAAGGGTCTATTGCAAAAGTTCGTATACTTCCATAATAAAAAAAGATATATAAAAAACACTAAAAAGGGGAAATTTTAAACGATCTAATAAAATTACAAATATTACAAAATAATTTTTCCGCAAAAAATACATATATACATTTTCTTTATTTATTTACAGCGCTATACTTCTTTTAGCTTACAGCTTTCAAAAGCGCGCGCGACAAAAATGGGCACCGTCACCACACGTCACCGTATGTACTGCACACGCCTAGGGCAGCGCCCTTTGCTTTCTCGCGCGTTATTTCACTAAGGCAAAGAAGAGGTAAAGAGATGACGAGAACGCTTCCCTTGGCGTGCGCATGTGCTGACGTGGTGACATGTCTTGTCGCGCTAGTTTGAAAGCTGTAAACTAAGACAAGTCCAACGCTGTCAATAATTTGACAATTTTTTTTAATTCATTTTGTGCTAATTGTAATTTCGTTAGGCTGTCATAATTTTTTTCTTGTTCAGTTTTTTTTTTTTTTTTATTAAGGTTTGTTGTTTGGCACAACTTTTTTTTTTCTAAAATTCTGGAGGATACAAAGCCAACTAATGCACCCGATCGACTCAGTCATCACATAATATGTTCCTTGAACAAGCTGTTGGTTTAAGCTATATATATAGAAGTGATATGCCGGGGTGTCGTTGTGTCCTTTCCGGTGTTTTCTAGCCCATCTTATGTTTTTGTTCTGTGAAATAGCGGTTTCACGGCTCAAAAAGTGGGCAGACCGCACGTTGAGGGGCCTCTCGCAGCCTGTCTTTTTTGTTGGAATGATTGCTTTAAAATCACCTTCCGGATTCTGCTAACTCGGGCGTATATTTATTGTTTACCAAACCAAAACCGGAGAAAACTGTCAACGCATAAAAGTTTGAATCACAAAATTACTTTTTTTTTTTTTTGTGACTTTAGAGTTTTTGCACGAATTGTCAAACAAAAAAGGAGTGTTTAGCCAAGGGCATCAGAATGAAAGTCACCGGGTGCACGAATTTGCTGTCGACGTTTTCGAGTGTTGTTTTGCGGCGTTCGTGGCTCGAGATTTGTGCTAAAGTGATCGCTTACGCAGCCGTTACGATATCTCAGACAATCGTCTACCAATGTGTTGGAAGCAGTGGCGTCACTAGGGTCAGTTACACCCGGTGTGGTGTTCCCCCCCCCCCCCCCCCCCCCCCCCCCCGTCCACCCTCCTCTTTAGTGACTCCACTTGCTGGAAGCAGTGATAAGAGACCAAAAAATAGCTAGATACCGCTACTCGTTACTCGCTCAAAAAGTCACTAAATATGTTACTCAATACCGATTCCCAAAAGGAACGCGTTACTTTTACTTCAACTATAACGAGTTACGTTTCTCGTTCTTTTGATATACAACTGATTTTGTTTCATGATTTGTTATTTTATTTTCAGTATAGTCATTGCACTTTACAAGTAGCTGCCTCTCCAAGTTTGCTTCAGCTATATGTTTCCCTGCTCCCATGAGAATTCATCCCCCGCAAAGCCGAGGAGTCGTTCTATTGACGTGCTCGAAGGAACGGCAGTGTTGTGCTTCAGGAAGAGCTGGCGAATCTGGGATTCTTTCCTTTGCTCTCTCTGCTTCTAAAGTTCGAAATGACAATGGGTTCAGTGCCTCCCCGTATTGACAACCTCGGGGTTGACATTCGGCATCTACACGATTCTAGAAGGTTCAACCAACGAACCTTATTTTTTGTTTGCCAGGTAAAGGACATTTTCAGCTATGAAGTTCGACTGATGTATTCAACGATAAACGTTGCAATACAGCCGTACTTTTTAGTTATTTTTCGTGTTGCCCATCTGCCTTTGTCGCGATAGACGCATACTCAGGTTAGAATTAAAACGAGACCGTTCAAACGTTGTTGTATACGTTACTTCTCAAAAGTAATAAAATAGCATTACTCGTTAGTTGGGCTCAAAGATAACTAAGTACGTTACTCATTCCTGTTTTAAGAAAAGTAACTAAATACGTTACTGGTTACCGAAAAAAGTAGCCAGGTAGAAGGAACTCCTCACTAGTAGCGTGTTATGTACATGTTTGTAAGACACACAATATGTGGAACACCCATTAATTGTTCTTTTTTTTTTTTAAGGAGCGCGTTGGTATTGCATACATTTTTTTACTGAAGTGTTAACACAAAGATCAGAACACGGACAGGAGTGTTGTCCGTGTTCTGTTCTTAATGTGTAACTCTTCCGTAAAAAAAAAATATACCCTTTAATTCTGATAATGTCTATTTGTTGCCATCATAGGGTTACTTACGGCTGACATTTAGCTATGTTTCGCAGTATTTCGCAACCCATATTATACGCCAGGCGCCCTTCCTTTTAGTATGTCGGGGTCGGGGGCCCCCTTCATTAGGAGGGACAGCTTCATTTGAACCCATTGAAACCTCAATAATCCGACCCTGCTCATTATGTTTAAGAGATTTCGCTAAGGCGCAGAGAGAACTTCGCCTCCCCAAAAGTAAAATAAAAAAAAAAAAATCGTTTCAGCCGTTTTGATTCTTGGCAGCGAGAGAACTTTGTCTGGCGGTCGTTCAATTGGCACATCGCATGTCTTCCACGTCCACGAGACTTGTTGTATACACTTCTCTAGCTCTCTTACCAGAACAAAGCAAATATCCAGAAGGCCGAGTGTTCCAACATAAAAAGGAAACAGCACGGAAACAGCGCAGCAGTCACGATCATTTGCGGAGTGCCCCACTTGCTTTCTGTTCGTCCCGTGGATCAGTTCCATTTCCTCCGTGAATCCCTGAACTCATCGCCGGAATGTGCCCACGCTTGGCGAGCGGCGTAATTTTGAATGCTCCAGGTTATTTTAAACTTCTTTTTTATTATTATTACAATGTTAGAAGATTGCTAGGCGTGTCAAACGCCCAGCGGCGAAGTTCCAGAAATGCCTGAGCATCCATTCAAAAAGAAAGAAAAAAGATAACAGTTTTATAAAACAGCATAATTGAAACTGAGTCCCATTTTCTTTGAAAGCCCATAAAAGATCGGGGAAAAAAATGAACGATGCGAGCATGCACTGCGGGAAGCGGCAACGCTTGTCGCGTTATTAGTATACTTTTTTTTATGCGTGCCATTCTATCTTTAGTTGATTTTCTTGGAATATTCGTCATTCTAAAAAGGAAGGGATGCAAGTTTTCATAGATGCGTATGGCTCGTTTTTTCTTGCCTTTTTTGTTTTCATAAATTTGAAATATCCCGGAGTTAATTCCTAGAGCGCATTCCGCGAACGGGCGACGAATTTCGCTCAGCGTCGTTCGCTCTGCGCGCAGCGTCAGGACGGCAGCGGCAGCGCGCAAAGTGAAAGGGCCTAATTCAGGGCAGAGCTCATTGGTTATAATTGTCCGCCGAATATTTGCTCCACAGAAGTCAGCCTTTATTGACTGTAAATTTTGCTGCACAAAAGTATGCCGAGAGGAAGCTTCCAACCACTTTCTTTGCGAATTTTACAAACGACAATGCCCAACGAGGACCATATTGGTGGCGTAAGCAAGTCAGGCCGATACTCTGACTATGGCGTTTGTTTTGTTTTGTTCTTTAGAGAAAAATGGGATATAAGGTCGGCTGGATTTCAGGGCTGTGTATGTGTGTGTGTATGTGTGTGTGCGCGCGTGCGTGGTGCGCCCGTGCTTGTGTGTGCGTGTGTGTGTGTGTGTGTGTGTGAGAGGAAGGGGGGTCGGCGACTCGGTCTCTTCTTCAGAGGCTGGCGATTGGATGTTTTTGAAGCGTTCCCTTGTGGCTCCTACCTGTGACGTCACGGCCGGGATTATCAGCGCACATATAAGCTTATGACTATAATTACGCTGATATCGAACAGCAAAACGGCGGGTTACCGTCATGTGAATACTCGAGCGTTGCTTCGAGAACCTCTTGATCTGTATGTGTTCGCTTTACAGGTATCGACAAATCACACCAATGCACTATGGGCGTGAAAGCAAATAGGAAGTTTTCGTAGATCGTTTTCGCCGTCTCGCAACCTCTCCGCAACCCCGCCGTGACGATACCCCGAACTCTACAGTCAAGGCCAATGGCGCGCAGGCGCGATAGCGGCTTCTTCGTTGCGGAGGGCTTAGCGGACAAGGAAACGTGGTCTACGAAATTCATGAACAGCCCAAGGATACTGTAGTTCCGAGCCTTGCCGCTCGGTGGCTTCAACGAGAGACGAACCACACGGTTAGGATAGATAACTGGGCAAGTTGGTAAAAGTTCATGTTGAAAAAAAAACAAACAACAGCCCAACTGGGTCACGGACAAAAGACGAAGAGAACGCAAAGCAAGCACTGACTAAGCAATAGTTTTAATAAGAACATAGCTTTATAAGAGAGACAGAAAAGAAAAATCACACGGACTTAAAAAAAGTCGCGTCCCATTTATGACTTGAATGTTTTTTGTTTTGTTTTTTTTCAGCCCAAAAGAAACTAAGCAGATTATGTTCCGCTGTGCGTATACGCAGGGAAGGAAACGCAAGATCAGAACATAACGCATGCAAAGTAAAACATGGGAAAAAGTACGTGTTGTATGTAAAAGCAGTGGTCTACCTCAGTCGCTTCTCTTGTGGGCGCTCTTATATCGGACAGACTGGCCGGTGCTTAAAGGGGTCGTGAATTACAACCCCTTTTTTTTTACAAACCAGTTGTTTCGCGTGTTAACTCTTCCCCACATGGGTTGACAGACGACTGCCGGGACTTACAACATGCATCAAACCCAAACCACGTTTTCCGAGCCCCATTATTAACAATTTTCGAGTTTTTTAGACTGTTCAATACATGTCTGCGCTTCACATACCATAACCGGTCCAATAGGGTTCTTTTGGTGCTGCTCCATTGAAGTGTTCAAAGTCTGTCGCAGGCTCCTTTGATGTCCTGGATCCTTTTGCTGGCTCCGTCCCGGTAGGCCTTGATGATTTTTTCCTTGGCGTACCAGGGAACACTGGTTGGCGATAGATGCTTGAAGTTTTCCGGGTCCACGAACTTTTTCCGAAGGCAGATGCCGAAGAAAGCCACGTTCGCATCCAGCTCGGCCAAGTGACGGCCCAGCTTGTCCAAAACCGTAATTTTGCTTGGAGAATTAACGTGTTGGGCGGAGGTGCGACTGTTGAACCGAATCCCGGAGAAACGCTCACCGGAGAAAAGCTCACCGGAGATAAGCTCACCGGCGAAAAGCTTACCGCAAAACCGGGTCACTACCAGTTCGGCCGGCACTCGCGGAAGGGCCGAGCGTGGATTAGGGCCGAGCGAACCGGAACTTCCGAGTGCGGGGGCTAGGCCGACGACTGCGAAAGGGCCGGGAGGGGTGTCAAGGCCGAAAGAGGGGGGAAGGCCGGGCACGGCGGCAAGGCTAAAGCCTAAGGGAGGCGAAAAGGCCGAGAACGGGTGCGGGGATTAGAGCGATCAGCACACGCGTGGCTACTCCCGCGTCGCGGGAATTCGTTGAAAAGAAGACCGATAGATGGCGCGCCCTGTTTTCGCTCCTTTCTGTTTGGAGACCTGTTTGGTTTGACAAGTTTAGTCTGGAAACCTGTTTTTTTTTTTTTTCATTTCTTTTTTTAACGCACAGTTTATTAGCAAAACTTTCTTAAGGAAAAATATTAGGGAAACCAACCCGCCCTGGGTTTCGAAACCCAGGACGGGTTGGTTTCCTTAATATTTTTAATTGAAAATCCACTCGCTAGGTAGGCCAAAGTAGCAGACCTCTTATCCGCTAGGCCATGGATGCATGAGGGATTTTGCGTCAACTTTTTAGGAATATAAAAAAGTGAAAGCCGTTTACAAATCCCTGTAACGCCGAATTGGAGCGCAGCTCTTGAGGAGGAGGAGTGAAGGGTACTGAGGGGAGGGTAGACCCCTCCTCCTCCCCTCATTCTTTAATATGCTCCGGGGGGGCGGTCACGTGACCTCGGGGGGGGGGGGGGGTGTCACGTGACTTCGGGGAGGGGGGTCACGTGACCTCGGGGGGTCACGTGACCTCAGAGGGGTCACGTGACCTGGGGGTCACGTGGGGGTCACCTTGGGGTCACGTGACCTTGAGATGACCTTGGGAGGGGTCACGTGACCTTGGGGAGGAGACCACGTGACCTCGGGGGTCACGTGACCTCAGAGGGGTCACGTGACTTGGGGGTCACGTGACCTTCAAAGGGTCACGTAGGGTCTGGGGGTCACGTGACCTTGAGATGACCTTGGGAGGGGTCACGTGACCGAGGGGTCACGTGACCTTGGGAGACGTGGGGTCACGTGACCTTGAGATGACCTTGGGAGGGGTCACGTGACCTGGAGGGGTCACGTGACCTTGGGGGTCACGTGACCTTGGGATGACCTTGGTTACGCCGACGGCGACGCCGACGGCGACGGCGACGGCGACGGCGACGGCGACGCCGCTCAAGCCGGGAACGGGCCCCTAAGAGCTGCGCTCTAAAAGAAAAAACGAGAATGCACATCTCCTGTTTTTTTTTTTTTTTTTTTTTTTTTTTTCTTTCTATTACCAATCTTAGCAATCTCAAATATACTTGCCGCAACTAAAGGACAGCAAGATGTTTACTTTCAGTCGTGATTAAAACCTGTTGAGTCCCGCTACGGTACCGGAATCGAAATTTTGTAATCGGTGCGAGAACAGTAGCCGTGGTTCCAGCTGGCCCGATACGCGCCCAGGCATAACTACTCCACGGCCGACCGCACCGCTGAAGTATCGTATCGAAGGTGCAGAAACGGTCTGCTAAAACTGAGGGATCACGGATCGCAAAGCATGCTTGGGAGTAACTACACACTAGAGTCACAGCTCTATATAATGAGTGTAGAAGTCACCTGCGTCGCAGACGGAATCTGCGCGAGGAAGACCAATGATTCAACCCAGCGAGAACGCGCTTGAGAGCAGACGACAAAACACATCACTTCCGCAAATAAAAAAAAGAAAAAAAAAAAAAAGAAAAGAAAAAACATAGTGCGTTATCTTTTAGAGGATTACTGCGCCCCAGCTTCCAAGCAGCACACCATTGCTGCACCAAATAGGCCCGCAACTGGCAAACCATTGGCTCCAATGTTGGCCTAATGTTTATTTTCTCGAAACCGCTACCCGATCCAACGCTAGACCATTAACTAATGCCAATGTAGGACCACGATTTAACCAATATTTAGGCTAATATTGGACCATCATTTATGCCATCGTCGGACTGCCTTTCAACCAAAATTTAAGCCCAACACTGGGCCACAATTTCACCAACACCTAAGCCATCATTGAACCACTATTGATTGTGAATCCTACAACCAATATTGGCATCAAAGTTTAGTCACTGGCTTATCCAATATTAGCAACCAACCTTATGCCCTGGCTATTTAAATTTTGGCATCTGATTTCAAGCGCGGGTTGTACTATTTTCGGCAGCCATATTAGCGGACATGCAGCATTCTTTTCAGATGTATTTATAGTGATCAGTTGAACACTACATATTCATCTGAAAAGAAAGCTGCAGTAAAGAAGCCACATTCACTGTGGAATTTTTTTTATCGCATCCAGGTAAATATAGAAGCACGTAATTCAAAGTGTACCGTCAATTCATTTTATTAAGTATTACAACTAAAGAAAGATTAAAGCGAAAATGAGTGCCAGGATTCACCCCTGCAAGCTTTGAACCGGGCAAGAACGTGGTGGGATCGCACGCAGAGTTCTGGGCAGAAAGTTCTGAAAGAAACAGAAGCGAGCTAGGCCTCGATTCAGGTGCCAGTTCCCACTAGGCCACCTCATACCACTGTAATTTTAAATATTCATTTACCTTTCATCTTCAGTCACTGTCAGTTCTCTCTTACCCTTGTCAATTATGAATATCGAAATAAAATATAGGTTTATTATCCGTCGCCCTTTAATCAACTGTTCAATTAATCGATTCAGTTGCTCTCTAACATAAAATCTCAGAAAGGCCTACCGACTCTTTTAATGTTTACTTTTCTATAATGAAAACTTTCTCCTCCAGCGAATATTTTTCGCTATTTTGTATACAATATACTTGAGTATTCTAGGAGATAGCAGTGCTGCCTCATATAACAAATAGATGAGCAAGCAAGACACCCGGGCCGGCTTGCGGCAATCAGCGCCCCAGCCGACAATGGGTGAAAAAAAAGCACTGCAAAGGGTGGGGCGCGCGAGCGTCTTGAGACGAGGTATGAGTCGCGCTCAGCTTCTGCGCTGGCTTCGACAGTGCTTTCCGTATACTCTCAGCTGAGACGCTGTTTCCAGCAAGCCGGCATAGGCGTTAACTGTTGTTTTGTTCGCCCGACTTGTCCTAGCTCAGAGCTCAACCGATCTAGTATTAAATATTGATAGTGATTAAAGAAATTAATCAAATAGTAGAAAGGTTAATCTATAAATTGTTTAGCCCTATTCTTGCAACATCACAGGGTTCCTCAACCCTTCATCTAGCCTTAAGACCTGCTAATTACAATCTCACCATTTAAGTTAACACCTATATCTCTACGTTGATTTGGAAAAAAAACTTCTTTACATTTACGGCATTTGCGGCACGCGTAGTTACAAATGTACTAATATTTCCTCCATTATATTTACAAGTTATAAATCAAATCGCTGGCCTTTTTCAGCTCACCAGTGTCAAATGTACTACGAAATTAACAGTTCAATAAATAGCCTGTTATACGAGAGGAACATTACAGTTGAACGGAACATTAAGCTTAAATCAATCAAGAATTCAAAATAAATCACGCACGTAAAAAAAGCTTGACGAGTAAAGAAAACTACAGGCAAATACACTCACATAGCGCGTTGACATAAGCTAAACTCCACTTCCAGCCAACAAACCGAATCTGGGCAAATAAGGGTTAACCAACGCTTCTGTGGTATTCAGCTTTAGACATAAATCTTGCGACACGAAGATACCCATATTTTCACAGGAAAAATAAAATAAAAATGACTTCGAACATAAAAAATAACCAATCAGAACGTCTCTAATAGTCTATTAGAATTAAAAAAAAAAAAAAAAAAACTTACAATTAGCGCTGTACAAGGCCTGTCGGGCCGATCTCTTTGGGTTACAGGCTGGGCAGGCTGGACTCGTCGGAGATTCCTGTCACAGAGTTCGACGCAGTCCAAACTCATCGGATCATGACAAAGCGTACATTGCGTAGCAAGAACACATGTCCCCGATGGTCAAGAGGTCATCTCTTTGTCACTCACATGGAAGGAAGGGCGGTCCGTCGCGTCTTCGGTCCGCCGAAGCTAGTAGTGACATGAATGCACACAACAAAGGAAGGTCACAGGTGTGTAGGGGCTGCCGAGAGTATATCCATGGTTTTGACTAGAGCCACTGAATGAGCTGCGTCTAGAGTATCGGCACTCCGTTCGCTGACATTGTTGTGGGCGCCGCCATTTTTGGTGCTTGTGAGTGAGTGAGTGAGTGAGTGAGTGATTTATTTGCACTTAAATTGGTGCGCACACGGCGGCGTGCCAGGCAAGGCAGATAGGCAAAAACCCTTACGCGTGTGCGTCTGCCAGCCTGCCGCCGTATGCGTTGGGAGTTACAGCACTACCCAGCTTTAGAAGCGTTAAAATTATGATGGAAGTGATGATGGAGGTGGTGGTGATGACGATGATGTTGCTGATGGCGATGGCGATGGTGATGATTATGATTCAAGAAGAAGAGGGGGTGAGGGAGTGAAGATCATGATGGCAGCAGACGCGAAGGCATTAGTGTGCAGAGCAGACGTAGCTGCCGATCGTCATGATTCAAAAGTGCGACTTCCTCAACATTAGATTCGGTGTAAGGAAGCTCATGTAATATAGCTTTGCTTTGTCGCGAATTGTTTAAACATTTATGGACGACGAAAAAGCGTTTTCTGCGATTTCAGATAAAGCTTCACATAACTGCCAACCATGATTTTAAGCCACAACACGGCCAAGTGTCGTTACTCTGAAGCGTAGCTTATTTAGTGGCACAAGTTTTGACAATCCGCATGTTCAAGATCGCACTTGGCATTAAGACGGAATGCGCTGCTGGTGATCGGAGCTCTAAAACCACCGTTTTTGCCGTTTCCAGTAGAGGTAGCGTGGATGGTGAAGATGTCGAGCCCCTTCGAACGATAAAAATAGTCCGCTAAGCAATAAAATGCACCAAAACAACTTAAAAACTGACACCACGATGTCCTGATATGCGCATGTTCATCTTGCAATTCTTTTCTCCTGGAGAAAAGAGCTGTTTCTGCCCGTTTGTAGTTCCCGGTTGCGCAACACTGTTCACGATGGCGAACTTCGTCGAATTTTGCCGAAAGTTCCCCGAAACAGTCGAACAGTCCCCACCGTCCTCCAGTCGACCCCTACCTGATCGTGTGGCCTTGGTCAACGCGACCTCACTTTCTGTGTGTGTTTCGCTGGCTGGACTCCGTCACCACTGAGCTGAGAGTGTGGAGGAAGCTAAGGTGCTCGGTGAACCAATCGCACGTCTAACTTTAATCACGTGATCACGCTCCTTCCCGTAACCACACGCAGAAAGCGGGGCAGGTGATGACTGATCCGGCGGGCGCGTAGCTCCCCCTGTACTGTCAGCTTAGGAATGAACGGATTCCTTGTCGCTCAAGGACGCCGAGTCCTCTTCGCCCACAAAGGAGATTTGTGTGGGGAAAACGGGAGGATAACTGTTCTCTCATCACGTCTCTCGCCCTTTCTGAGGGAAAGAGAGGGTGCGCCATGAGTTTAGCCGGGCGACCTTGGTAAGCAATCCGTTCCGAGGCCGTCAGGCTCGCCCCTCCCCTGTGCTCTCCCCTTTCTCAAATACTTTCGTCTGTCTCTGCTCAAATTTGCTATCCGGTTCAGAGCCTTTTATACTCCCAGTATAAAAGGCTCTGATCCGGTTGTCCCGAAACGAATGTGGTAAAGTTTGCTTATATAAGAAAAAAAAAAAAAAAAAAACTCTAGAGCAAAAGGACAAAGAGCGACTGAGAGATACGAAGCTCGAAACTCAACTTGAAGCATACTGTCAAAATTAAAAAGTGACAATAAAAAATAAAATGGCTACCAACGAACAAAAGAAGGGTCGATATAAATTTCAAGAAAAATTGTCGGCCTTGTTGGCGTTCCCTCAGAACACCTTTGAAGCTAACTAGATTATGCTTCAAAATAAACAAAACAGGAGAGCATGCGCACAAAACAAAATAAAAAAAAAAAAAAACAGATTCACACAAACATGTGGGATGCGCTACATCGGTAGTCTAAAATATCAACGACAGATGGGCGTTCGTACGTATGTAGCATGATAGCCCCACGTGCAGAATCCCTGTGGAAGCTTCAACCAGCATTGTTCCAATAACGGCATGATTACGTTACACACGCTCGCGTGCCCACTTATTGCCGCTTAAAGGGCCTCTGACACGCCCCCCCCCCCCCCCCCCCCCCCATTTTTTTTTCTTGCTAGGCGTTAAAATGTTGTATCAGGATATCACCAAAGAATTGTTTCACTTTAGGGTTGCGTAGATTTTTTATAAAAAATAGAAATACGAAGCCAATTCAAAGTTCCCGCCAGTGCACTGTGACGTAACAGTGTACCGCAAGAGGTCGGGGCGGTCAGAAGGGAGGCATCACTGGAAGTCACGTGAGCTGTCTCACTCCTCGTGCTTACCGCGTCCGCGCGTATTATCGTTTTTATATCTTTGTTATTCTCCGCACCTGCGCGAGAAATTCAAGCATACAAGGTTTCTTTATTTGCTTTTCATCGTTTAATGAGCCTGTAACGGTAGAAGAATAGGAGTCAGTGAGCCTAGTCAACAAGTTCTGCTCATGTTCTAGACAAAACACGTACTTTATACTCGACGTTTACTTGTACTTGATACACTCACCAGCTCGTATTCTCTAGACGGTGAACATTTTCAGCCTGGATAGTATCCGATGATTCGACGACTTCGGTGTCTGAACCTTCAGCAATGCGATCGGGCGTGTCGTATGCTACAGCTCCTAATTTCTGCGAGCGTTCTAATTTTTATTTTCAAAACTTGATAGCTTGTTTTGTCCCCAGTATGGCTCTGTACGATCGGACTGATGGCATGCACTCCTGCAGCTTGTACTCGCAACGCTTTGATCATTGACCTCCATCACGTCAATCTACTGACTCTTCGTCCTCAACTTTTACAGCGCGCAAACTAACAAACGGTGCAGTGATAAAAAGCTAGTGGAACTGAAACTTCGTTTTCTACAATCACTCGTGGAGAAGACAAAAAAAAAAAAGTCTTAAGCACGGTCGTGGGGAGCACGAGAAGCGACACTCACGTGACTTCCGGGGAACACAATTTAGTGACGTAAGTCAATGCTTCCCTTCTGACCGCTTCGACACCTTGCGGTACACTGTTACGTCACAGGGTACTGGCGGGCACTTTGATATTTTTTGGCGTGTCAGAGGCCCTTTAATTAAAAGCAAAATGCTCCGCCGTCACGGTGAGGACCCGGCCACCTGATCTGGGGATTCGCGTCATTGGCTCCTGATGAAACTGGCCATTTTAAGGCGGGGCAAAAGGGCAATGTGTCAGTCGTGGTCATTTCACACGGAGCTTTTGTCATCGGGTGCTTTCGTGCACCACCCGATCGTACATAGATTATCAACATTCTGTAAAGCGGTCTCCTTCGTGGAACTTCGAATTCCACTGTAATAAGTGTTCGTGTGATCCTTTGCTGGATGAAGTAGGAACCCAAAACAGAGGAGAAATTTTTGAGGCGTTCAAAATCAGTGTAAATGAGTATGACGGTTGCATCAGTGCGTCGTCATTCGTTTCATCACATAAGGAATTCAGGTTCATTTGGGGTGAGGTATAATAAAGTGTGTATATAGGGTTCGTTTCACGGCACTCGTGTCCACGCGTGCCCACTCGCGGCGTAAAGCGGGTTCGTTTCGGCAGGCACTCCACGAGTGGTTGCACTCCTCGAGTTCGTTTCAGCGGCGGCACCCCACGCGTGCATGCACTCGCTGCACCGAGAAAATCGGGCGTGCGCCAAAATGCAATCCCATCATGCCTCGCTCCGGCGAAGCCGGCGAGGAGCGGGAGCAGACGACGAGGGTTCGTCTGCTACGATGTGTCGCGGAACCGAAAAGAAAAAAAGTAGATTTTCTGATAGAAATCGCGTCCCGCGTGCAACATAATCAAACGCGAGCTTGAATTGTGAGCGTCTGCTATTTCATAAAGAAGCAATTAACAACCCGTGCTTTATTTGCAGGTTTTAAGTCGCTCTGTTACCGTACAGACGCTGAAATATACCAGTGTGTCAAGAAATGCTCAGAACAAACGCATCAGCGGCTCCCGAGATGTTTATCCCCATCCGTGTGCGGATGAAAAATTTAACATTTGTCCACAAAACTCCTTCAACAGATACCTCTGTCTGCCCAATAAGCATGCGAGAAAGCTAAACATAGTGACTTTACTCGAGGCTTGGGCAACATCATCATGTTTAACACTTACCTACGTCAGCTAACTTGCCCCGTTTATTTTGTTCGAGAAAGCTCTCATTCTCGACGTCCTCACCAAGGCTAATATCTGATCCTCCTGTAATGACGATCGAAATCGAAAGTCCCACGAAAAGCTTTGCTGGATATTCCAACATACTAGTTTTAAGCCGTACCCTTTCAGTGGCTCACCCATAATACCATGCTCGAACGGATCAAGCTTCTGCTCGGACAGCCTCATCAGTTTTCTTCACTGTAAACGCAACCAGCTGCTTTGTAGACAGCTGGATGCGGAAATTTACGCCGTCTGTAACTATCTCTACGACAGCCGAGTTGTTTGAAGTCATCGTAACTGTGAACAACGGGTTGCAGCGTTAAACGTTTGTATAGATAAACGTTGATAGGGACTACACTCTCGCATTCCCACCCATCACTCCGAACAGAAAGGCGCTAGTTTCGGTTTGAGGTCGGTACTCTTTCTACAACATAGATGGCGGCATCATCAGTTTTCTGAACTCGGTGCATTTGGCGTGTTCGTTTGAGTCCAGTTCTCCGTGCAACACACTGCGAGTGCGATCCATTCTGGGGATTCTGGGAGAGAACTCGAACGGTGCCAGTGCGTGTGAAACGAACTCGCTATTAGAGTTTGCACCTGACGTCACTTCCGGTTAGACTCGAAATCGAAACGATCGAAACCAACATTGCCGTCTGCTATCAGTGCCTTGACGCCATGTTGGAGGCATTCTGCGTCTTAGTGTGGCAGCGGTAGTGCCGTAGTCAGAGAGCCGTCTTTTTATAGTCACATTTCAGAATATATTTTTTTCTAGTCAATCGCAAAGAGGTTTCTCATCTGACACGAAGTGTTGTCCATAAACCCGCAGTTGGGGTACGAAGCTTGTCTGTCGGGATTATAGAGTCAACATAATAATCTAGAGCGAAATTCCCATGCATTTGGCCACGACGGAATGGCGAGGCATAGACCCGTGGACATAACGGCGGCCCTAGTTGGCGGTCCCGATGAACCCATTTTGGTTGCGACGCCTTAATATGCACAAAGAAACAGCAAAGCATATATAATTTCTGTACCACGCTATTTTCTTTTTTACTTTGCAGAAATTCACCTGAATCGCGCGTTGACAAAATTAAACAAAGTTTACAAGCGCTCGAGCAACTTCAACTTCTCGAGGCAAAGCTAACACGTCTTAACCGGCCTATTTAAGCATGCTTCCAGTAATAAGCTAAAGGTATTTCCAGACTAACACTGACCATTATATGCCACTGTGTTCTTGCAATGTCGATGAGTAGATTCTGCATAATTTTTATGTGCGCGTTTAGCGTGACATAAGAACATTGAAAAAGCGGGTTCAAAACTTCGATCCACGAAGTTCCTTCAGCGTGGCGCAAGGGTGCTCCGGCATACCTTAAGTTAAGCAAGCTTTATGTTATCAGCTCCACTCAATATCGGTGACCTAAATTTTGGTCCCAAATCGTCGCTTTGCCTGTTATGGCTTATCTGTCGACACCTTTGTATGGTAAGGCGTACCAGTTGTCCTAAAAATGGTGCAATGTCCATCGTGTCCGCACTTTATCCCAGCCTGTCTTTCGCCCTGGTAGCCAAAAAAAATTAGGTGAGCTTTTGTCGGTGAGCTTTTGTCCGGTGAGCTTTTGTCCGGTTACCTAGTGAGCTCGTGCACAAATAGAAACTCAGTGCGACGTCATTTGCTTTCTCATAGAGACGCGGTTAATTAATCTTGATTCTTTTTTTTTTTTTTTTTACTCGCCTTGCAATTTTTTTTACAACTCTTTTAAGCATCTCTGATTGTTCTTCCCCACCATGGCAATCCCGCTTTTGCTTTATGACATACCGCTCCCGTCTACGTAATGTTTCGGGATTTTCATGATAAAATTGATACCTGAACGTTAAGCCATGGTCACACTGCTCATAAATCCTACGAAGGACGGTCTGCGGAAAGATTCGAACGCGAGTCACCGCGAGGTCCATTCTTCGAATGCTGCAGGGCAATGAGTTGAAGAAGAGACATGGCACGCGGCATTCGAAACACGGATCTCGCGGTGACTCGATCGTGTCTGTCAGACTGTCTTTTGTATGAGGTGTAAGCGGTGTGAGCCGGGTTTCAATTTAGAATTCCATGTCGGGCCCCTGGATCAAAAAGGAGCAAATCCCATTCCGTAGATCTCCTCATTTGTTTTGTATCCAAACGTTTGCTTAGAAGACTTTTTCTTTGCAAATTACCTAGATCGATCGCACACACAATTCGGAGTGCACAGAATGTGTAATATGTGCGATAGGCTTAGCTGCCCTCGTAGAAGTATTTTGCACTTTTTTTTTTTTTTTGGCCATCTCAGACACCACACATCAAGTGTACTCCGAATTTATCCGTGGGATCATGGTAAGTTTATTTTTCGTCTGTTGGCAGGGGCGCAGAAAAAACTGAGGTTGTAGTCTGCCTCTTGCCTTCCACTGTGAGGGCTTATAAAGTCGGAAGTACTAGTACGCGACGAAACGAAGCTCCTGACCTTGCTGCGTGAAGACACTGCGCCAGTCAACCTAGAGGGGAGCCAAGAGGCTTCTATTCAAACAGGGCTTGTGCCCGCGCCCTATTGGGCAAGCACATATAAGACGAAGATGTTGAGACAATATACCGATCTCACTAAGTGTTTGGCGCATGCGTGACGCCGCCATAACTTTAGTTCACATAAAGCAAACGGCAGTGCACGAAAGGGCTCGTGCTCCACACGCGCAGAGCTCCAGCGCAGTTGTCGCACATGCGGAAAGACTACAGTTCCCTCGATGCATTGCGGCAGAGTGGTCAAACTGGCTGGTGAAATCGGTCTATTTAGGAGCCCCCTGTATTATAGCGAAAGCTAGAGCACGAGTTCATAGCACTGCGAGAGGATCTGGCTGCACGAGAGCTCATGCAGCGGGGTTACGTTGTTTCGCTTTTCCAGACTTCACTCTGTCGTTACAATCGCTCGCTCAAAATGTGTGTTAAAAAAAAAAAAAAAAAAGGTTTTTAGGTTACGGTGGAAGGCATTTTTCTTCCACCGTGCTCCACGCCAGACTCGTCAAATCAAACAGGTCTCCAAACAGAAAGGAGCGAAAACAGGGCGCGCCATCTATCGGTTTTCTTTCCAACGAATTCCCGCGTCGACGAAGGAGCCACGCGTGCACTGATCGCTCTAATCCCCACCCCCGTTATCGGCCCTTACGCTTCCCTAAGCCTTGCCGCCGTGCCCGGCCTTCCCCCTCTTTCGGCCTCGACACTCCTCCCGGCCCTTTCGCAGTGGTCGGCCTAGGCCCCGCACTCGGCAGTTCCGGCTTGCTCGGCCCTAATCCACGCTCGGCCCAGACTTGTACACGTTACTGAAAAATAGTAAAGAATTACATTTACAATTACTCAAGGCTAAATTGTAATTTATTACAATTACAATTACCCTCCCATAAAAGTAACTGACCGTTACCACAAAAAGTAATCCGTTACTTTCGTGGCGTTACTTTTAACATTAATGTCCTCAAGTAAGAAACAAAGGGAAAAGGATTATTCAAGTTCTTATTGTTGCAACGTGTTCCATTTAATGACCTTGAGTATTTTGAGCAACAGCTGGCTCTGGAAAGTCTCGTCAAACATCTTGCGGTATTTCTTACTCAATATGTCGACTGCTACGCTGAACACCATTTTAGCTGAGGCACTGGATTGGAGTGCCAAATTGTTCCTCACGAATGCTTCATTTTCTGCATTGAGCTTTTTCAGCGAAGCAAGTGAAGTACGATTTACATCGAAGATAGAACAAAGCTTCATTGTTGCAGCAGTGGCCTGTTATTCGAGAGATTCAGTAGGTCCTTCCGATACCTCCGATACCCGCGATACCTGATAACGATATGATGGATGCGCAAAGACGGCGGCGAAGTATCGGATATCGTTATCGGAGTCATCGGACCGAGCTACTAAAATTCTCCATTGTCTAAATCGCGAAGCTGTGGAAGTCATCAATAGCAAAACATAGTTGTAACAGTAAGGTGATAATTAAATAATAACTAAGGTTTGGCTCGATATTCTTCTTCCTTTGGTTCTGAACAGTTCGAGCCCCACTTGAGACGTTGGTGAATAAAAAAGTTTCCAGTATATAAATATAAGTAATAGAAGAAAAAGAGGGACAATCCTAACAACAATTAGTTCGAACGTCGGTTAAAACAAGGAAATGTATACGCACGTTTGCCGTGTGTACCTTTCTTGGTGCAGTTCAAAAATGCACGGAGCACGAACCGACTGCAGTTTACTCCGGTGTTCTCCAGATACGTCCGCTGATGCCAAGGGCAGCAAAGGGTAGAGTACTAAGTAAGCCGCGCTATGGCCCCACTCATGAATTTCACTCTCTCCTCAAGCTCAGAATATCAAGTCTACGTCAGTCATCATTATGTTTTATTTGTAAAAATATCTGCTTAAGATAAGATTCGTCCTGCTGGGGCAAAACCGGAAGAAGTGGAAAGGAAGACTATTACCATTTTCTAAGTGCTCGCAAAAAGCTGACTCACAAAAAGGGTAGGGTAGACGGAGCTACAGTGCCTCAGTGTTGTTGGCTGCTGCGCCCCAACAACATTGAGGCACTCTAGACGGAGCGTTGTCTCGTGTGGTGACATTATGAAAACGGTCGTAGTCACTATAACCGGGAAGGACATTGTTAATCCTTTTCAGTGCACTTACCGCCTCGAGCTTCTCGAAGAGGCATACAATCACTTGGTGTCCTCCTCTCCCCGTCTTCGATCGCAAAAAAAAAAAAGAAAAGCAAAGGGACTAAAAAAAAACGGAAATACCTTGCCCCTCCCCTCCTTTTTTTTTTTTTTTTTTTTGTAGAAATGTGTATTTGGATTTTTTGACATTGTTGTTAGGGTCTAAAAAAAATAGTTCAGGGGCTTGGTGTTGCATGAAAAGGCTTTGCGGAACTGAAGAGCGCCAAGCCTCCCTTTGCGCTGGTCAATTCGCGTGACAGTGTCACTGCGATCGACTTTACAAAAACTAAAAAAAAACAAGAAACTTTATGTAGAAGGGGCGCGGCGGGGGGGGGGGGGGGGGGGGGGTTAATTCTAACCAAAAAAAAAAGTAACGGATTACAAGCAATCCGTTACGTCAAAAATGTAAGGGAATTACTTTAAAATTACTCCAGAAAATATGTAATTATTCCGTTACTAAATTACTGATAAATGTAAGGGATTACAAGTAATTTCGTTACTTGTAACGGATTACGTACAAGTCTGGCTCGGCCCTTCCGCGAGTGTCGGCCCAGGCGGGATGCTGCCCGCAAAACCGGCGGATGCGGCGAAAAGCTCACCGACCATTGAGCGTATGCGGAGAAAAGCTCACCGATTTTTTTTCTTCTTTTTATATAGAGGCTGTTAAATTACGCGTAACATATGTAAATTTTTTAACATTAAAAATCGCCGGCTTTGTTAAAAAGAAAATGTCGTTTTTGTAATATTTGTTAAGCTTACGGTATTGTGTATATTGCTCCCAAATCAATAATTGCGGGTGAGTGTTTTCTGTGACTTACTCTCTAAGCAACGAAAGCCTTGAAAACTTTCTGAAGTTGAAGAACAGGAAAAAGTTCGAAAACGTGATAATATGTCTGCCTAAAACCTAAAAATTCAAACTGTAAATGCCGAAAATCCGAAAGTGTATGCGCAACAACGCGGTACCTGAAATTATATTTGAAGCTTTTGTTAACATTTGAAAACAGGATAAACCAGTCAGTAGGATATCAAGGCTGCTTTCTTCCACGGACATGCACGTTTTCTAGCCGTTCGTGCTGGTGTTTCCACACGTTGCATTTGTGTGATAGTCCCTTCCTATGGCGAGCCACCCATGACCTTCAGAGCCGCACACTGGCACCGTTGTTACTCGTGACGTATATAAGAAGTGGTCCTCTGTCAGGTAGCGAATAGGGAGAGTTGGTAAAGGCCATGCCTGATGAAAACCGCTCAAACGACGACTACGGAGTAAAGACAACAAACACGGCAGGACGAAGCTGTTCTCGCAACTAAAGTTTTGCTAGTAAAATTAACAGAAAGAAAACAGCGTAGCCGACACTGATTACATCAACAAACACCTACTTATCTATTAGGCACTACGCAATATTTGGAGCTGAAATGGTTCACACACCGCTATTTACATTAGCTCGCAAAGAGCAAACCTCTTTATCTGACAGAGCTACCGACGGCGCACTGTCAGCTGTCAATAAAGCGTTGTCGTTTTTTTACCGGTGTACGATGTTCTGATATTATATATGCGGCTTCATTTATATACAAAATGGGTGATTACAAATTTTTAAGGAATCATTAAATATGCCCAGTGAACTTCAAGAATATTACAAAAAAAGGGAAATATCTCTAATGAAGTGACGAATGCGAATTGTCTTAAATTTCCACGTTTGACGCAGAATCCTCTAAGCTAAAAAAAAAACAAAAAAAAAAACGGTGAGCTTTTTTTCGCATTCGTTCAAAGGCCGGTGAGCTTTTCTCCGCATCTGCCGGTTTTGCGGTGAGCTTTTCTCCGGTGAACTTATCTCCGGTGAGCGTTTCTCCGGTGAGCTTTTCTCCGCCGCCCTGTTGAACCATAAGAAAAGGGGACTAAGCCTGCCTCTGGGATGATTAGAGATAATATAGTAAGGGTGCAGGCGAGCTGGTGAATATTAACCATTTTGAATAAACCTGAGACTGGGGTAGAAATGAACCAGGGATGGGCAAAATACATGCAAATATGTATCGAAATACAAATACAAAATACTTCCTCAAAATTGTATTTAATTACAAATCTAATTACTTTTCCGAAAAAGCATTTAAGTACAAGATACAAATACAACCAAATGTATTTGGTCTCCTCCCTATACTTTTTCCAAATACATTCCTCAAAATTTACGTCAGCGACTTCAGGGCACCTACAACGGGTTTCTGGGTATCTCATTTTAATTTTGCATCGCACACTCGGGAGTTAGTGTGCGAGGCTCTAGTAACGTAATAGAAATATAGTCACAAAAAAATGTAATCAGCTTGGACTTAATAGGTGAAAAAAGTACAGAGCTTCAAGCAGCTTTTTTTGTCGATTACATTTTGGTATAGACCAACAAAGAACCGAGACGAGCAAGACGCGTAGCACCAGCTAGACAACTTTTTATTGTTGCAACTCGCACCAGTTACGAACATTTGGACGACCCGCGCATTTAGAATGTTCCAGGCAAAAATATGGATGGAAATCAGGCTGGAAAGCATCACAAGTTGTCACAGGCACTTATTTAGCCAGTCTGCCTGTGAACGTCGATTTCGTCACTATTCTTGCCCCGGACTAGCACCGTAATCACAAAGTCACTAAATGCTTGTGCTTGATTGATAGACACTGCATTCGGTGTAGAACGTAGTTTTCTTCCTGCTCTGGACAGTGACAATAAATTTGAGGGATGTATTTTCGCCCACAAAATTGTATTTAATTACAATTGTATTTGAAATACCCACGTTTTAGTATTTAAATACACACGTCAAATACATTACCAAATTTGTAATTAAATACAAATACAAAATACATAAAGTATTTGAAATACGTATTTCAAATACTTGTATTTGAAATACTGCTCATCCCTGAAATGAACATATAAGCCGAAGCAACAGGAAGGGACAGGACGACGTCTCAAACTCAGCTACCAGCTTTATTCAATCCGCCTCCTTATGTAGCCCACAATCAGCCACCACCAACACAAAGGGACAACCTCTAAACAGTCCAAACGCCAAACCCTCCTATACACAAAGTAGTACTATGGACGGCCTTCATGCCGATTCCCAAAGATAACCCTACAATGTCCCCCAAAATTTAACAAAAGGATCAGTACCTATTCTACTCTTACCACGGTTCACAAGAAAAACAATGCCCTCTCCAAAAAAAAAAGTTATGTTAGCGATGAAGGAATGACACACACTGAACCTAAAACGGGGCAAAAGTGCACATATCCCAGTTGACCGGCGAAACTTGCTTTCGACGAGTTGCGACTTTTTCCTGTGGCATTGCGCTTCCGTAAAAATGTCCAGGTGTTCTGAATGGCAATTCTCACCGCTTATACAGAGTTAAAAAAAAAGAGACTGATTTGGCGAATGATGATGAACGAGTAGAAAACGTGTCTTCATCACGCTGCTGCCAACCTCTGCAGCGCTAGCAAAAACGCGGTCTCGCCGCATGCAAGATGGCCGTCCGGTGCAGCGGGGCCGCTTTAACGGGAACCAACATCTTAACATCTTTATTCAGCATCAAAACGCGCAAAGAAAGAAATCAAGCCAGATATATCAAAACAGCTGATCTGGGACGCTAGGCCTAGGCCAGTCCCCCCTACGAGAACAAGCATCCGCACAGAGTTTCCGAAGGCGCGTACTTGTGGCAGTTTGCTGCAAACTATACGTCGGTTGAGGCGATCGTCCTCTAAACACCTCTGTGAACTCAAAACCACTCGTACTCATAAAAAAAAAGAAAAGAAAAAGAAAAGACGTTTACCACACCCTGTAGCGCCAAATTAGAGCGCAGCTCTTGAGGAGGAGGAGGGAAGGGTACTGAGGGGAGGGTATACTCCCCCTCCTTCCTCCTCATCCTCCCTACTACTTCTACTCCCTCTTCCTCCTCCTCCTCCCCGCCTCCTTCACCTCCTCCTCCCCTCATCCTTCGAGCTCCTTTCCTCCTCCTCTTCCTCTTCCCCCTCTTCCTCCTCCCCCTCCGCCTCGTTCCTACTCCTCTCAGTTCATGCTATTACGCCGTGGCCGAATGCGCTGCTTGCGTTTTCAGTTATCTGACCCATTCACGAATGTACAATACTCATTCGCACGCGATACACTTTTCTTGGTTCTAGACCAGGGGCGGATCCAAGGAGGAGGGGGAGGGGGGGGGGGGGCGACGGGGGTGGTCGCCCCCCCCCCCCCCCCCCCCCGAAATAAAACCGACTACATACCTGCCAGATGGTAGAAGGCTCGGTACTCAAGGACGAGGGTTCTAGCGTAGGTCGCACCCTAGCAGGCACATTTGTACTCTGAACTTGGCGGACCACTCCGTCGCTTCATCCGAGACTGAAGTCCGCGGCGGCGGTTTCAAAGCACGGCTTGCAGCCAAGAAGGGCGCTGTGGCGCACATCTAGGGGCCGTCGGCGCAGTGTGGTTCTGCGGCGGCTAAAACAAAAGGCGCAACCGGAGCCCCCCCCCCCCCCCCCCTCCCCCCCAATTTTTCCGCCCCCCACAAAACGGAGTTCTGTATCTGCCCCTATTCTAGACATACCGGATATTGTGCGTGTGTACATACGAGAGCCTGTGTTGTCTGTTTGACTTCAATGTCCCCTCTTTTGTTTTCGTAAAATAATAATTCTTTATCTTGATTATTTGCTTCTTAAACATAAAAAAATGAAAGACGTTTACAAATCTCTGTAATGCGAAATTAGAGAGCAGCTCTTGAGGAGGAGGAGGTGGGTACGGAGGAGAGGGGATGCCCCCCCTCCTTTCCTCCCACTAAATTTAGCGGAGGAATTTTCCCGTTACACTTAGCAGGAAAATCTCACTGCCAAATTTAGCGGGGAAATTAACATCACGTGACCTCAAGAACTTCATTTTCCCGCTAAATTTAGCGGGGAAATTTTGCCGCTAAATTTGGCGGGGCGGTATCGCCGACGGCGACGCCGCGAAACCCGGAAACGGAAACAAATTTACAACCATCCTTTCACACGTGTGGGGATCCGTCCGACCGCGCCACCCTGGAGTCCCGTCTTTCCCGCATCTCCCTGCCCCTTCGCCCGTTCTTCCCGCGCCCTGCCAAGGCCGAACCGCCCGTTCCCTGCTCATCCGGATCCTTGGGTGGGGGAGCGCCGCCATACGGCTCGTCATCCCCCCTCGGGGATCGTGCGGGGACCGTGGCAAGGGCGTGCCTGTACACGTGGACGGGTCGTGGTGGGCACGTGATTGGTGGGGAAAGCGGGACAAAGAGGGTCCCTTCTGAACCTGCGGACCGGACAGTGCGTGACGACGACGACGAGGACGAGGACAGGACGCTGACCACCAACGAGTGAGTTTAATAGACCTTTTTCCAGTAAGGAGCGCCTCATGACGGTTTCGCCGCCTACTACAAATGGAGGGCAACCGGACTCGCCTTCTTCCATGGAAACAGATTAGTGTCGCAAGAAAACAGTGCCCCCCAAGAATGGCGAAAGGGTGGTCAAGGTCAAGGGAAAAGGGTGTGCGCGTGCGCAGACGCTTACTGGCACGAGGCACGTCCCGATCGGCAGCGCGAGGCACGTCCCGATCGGGCGTCCATTAGGTAGCGACCCACATAATCTGGCGCCCACGTGGGAGCCCGACCGGTCGGCCGTTGCTTTCTGACTTCTCCCTGAGGGGTCGCGCACTTTGCGTTTCGCGGATTTCGGAGGGTAGCCTGCTCTAATTTGGCGAATTGTGTTCGAGTTGGTAGAAAGCGACAATGGTCGACACCAGGTCGACCACCGGCGCGAGTAAGGACGGTTCGTTGGAGGACGAGCCTGGGTGAGATAGCGCGGAGGCTGCTCCGATTAGCGGAGACTCCTGCTCACGCGCGCCTCCGGAGACTGGGACTTCGCCCCCAGCATCACCAGCGACGGAAGGCGTGCTAGACGCCGGTGAACTGATGCGCGCGATGACGCGGATGATGGACGCGGATGTCGCGGCAGATGGGGACAGCCCCAAGCGTCGCGAGTGCCGCGCCTTTGCCGATACCCCGCCCGCGGTTGAACGTGCCTACGCCGACGTACTCGGGGTACTCTGACGGGAAATCGGTGCTAGATTTTCTGCAGGATTTAGATGCGTACGTAACCGGACAAAGAGGGTCTTTCTCCCTCGTGTGAATGCCCCTTAAAGGGTATTCACACGAGAAAGAAATCCCGGGGATTTCTCCACGGCACGCGCATCCCTCGACGAAAACGTCAGGCTTTGAGATGTGCAAAAGCCTCGCGTTTTCGTCTCGTGATGCGCGCGTGCCGGGGAGGAATCCCCGGGATTTCTCCCTCGTGTGAATACACCTTACAAAGAAATGAGTGCGAAGTGATAACCACTACCATTGCGCACTCTACAGGCTTTACCATGGACAGCCGAAACCGAAACTACGCGCGCCGTTTTGAAGCCGCCATAACAGCCGAAATTATTCTTACTTCCTGGTATACTAAGTAAACATATACAAACATCTTAAATAATAATCTTTGCAACTGTAACGTCTCGGCTGAGCCTTCGCCTAAAGAAGTTTCGAAGTTTGACAGATGGTTGAAAAACGAATCGTACGCGAGCGTGATCTGGCAACGTTCCAAATATGAAATCGGGAACCGAATCTTGCCGAAATCCCGGTTTCTCGGTCGCCTCGCGTTAAGATCCACTCGTAAAACTGGACGGTGATCTCGATCCGCCGCAGCAGGAGCTCTTCGCCCGCGGCAAAACAGGCACAGTGGTGCATTGGACGCGATGACGTCGCTGCGCCCTAGTCTCTTCTAGCGGGTCCGTGCGCCGTCCGTGCGCGCTTCGCGCCGCTTCCCAGTGCCAAGCCCCGCAGAGAAGACGTCGGTGAGTTCGAGGCCGCGTATAGGCCTAGCCTTTCCATTTCACCCCCGCTACTCTCAGTTCGTGCTCAGTGTCAAGCTTTCTTGCCAGTAACGTAGCGTAGAAGATTTGGCGCCGGGCCCCCCTTGCGAACGTGGTGTCAGGCAGTCAGGATTGGATTGGATTTGACACGGTCCTATCGCACGTATCGCCTGAGCGACCAATTACCTGTCCGTGCGCGTACGCGCTACACCTTGTCTGCTGGTTTCTTTTTCCCACTCCCTTCGCGGCCATCCCCGATTTCGCACGCCGCCGGGTTTTTGTAGAGGTGCTTGGTGATTTTGCGTGCCGACGCTTTGCGGCTCGGTCGGTGTCCGCGACGATGTTGTCGCCGTGAACGGATGACACGATCGGTAATTGTCCTCGCATCTGGCGGCTTGCCGGAAACGAGCTGGTTTATATGCGCTACTTTTCTGCGCCGACGCCGCAACTGCAGCGATGGACAACTTAGGAAGGGCCGTATTTGACGGTCTATAGAAAAGGAGAGACTGAAGCTGAACGAGTCCCGTTGCGACCGAGCGTCTTGCCTGTTATGTAACAACATACGCGGATATTTCTGGTGGTCGTATTCGCGTTCTCGGGAACCAACTCTCTTGTTTGGACGTTTCCTCCCAATCTCTATGGTCGTGCACCGTTGTGCACACCTAAATATTTCGAGTTAATTCGAGCTTCGATGCCGCGTCGCTGGAAAGGCGGGTGTAGGCTCCCTATCTACACGTTTAATACCCTTTTCCACCATCAACCACCAGAGATATGGGGAAAACTGCTGCATTAACAGGCTCAGCTATTTTAATTTGACACGAGAAGGATAAATTGAAAAGAGGTTTACAACGAAAAGGTTCATGCTGGCATTTGAGGCACCCATAGTTAAGATATTTTCCTAAAAAACAAAAACAAGCTTTAATAAAGGAAGTGTCTACTGAAACATAAATATATCTAAGTAATATCCTTTCTATGCCTGGGTAGAGCTCACCATTAAACTGCGATTTCATGAGTGAAAAACGGGCTGCCGCCAAGCAGAATTTGTGGCGACCAGTTCAGCGTCCCACTTTACCGCAAGCTTCATCTGGTT
This sequence comes from Ixodes scapularis, assembly GCF_016920785.2. NCBI lineage: Eukaryota > Metazoa > Arthropoda > Arachnida > Ixodida > Ixodidae > Ixodes > Ixodes scapularis. The sequence goes on along the minus strand of NW_024609846.1, from coordinate 82,152,422 downwards.
TGCCTTGAGCTTCATCTGGTTTGCGTTTCCCGCATCACCTCTAACCCAGGTGTCCTTCGGCCGTGCGATGGGCGATCCGGCACCTCGCGGCACCCTGGTGCGCTCCAAGAGTCTGCGCCTGCCCCCTCCGGGGGCGGAACCGCAGGAAGGGGGCAGTCCCTTGCGCAGGCACGGCAGCCTGCGCTTGGTACGAGCCCCGCCCCCTCCGGGCATGAGCACCTCTCTGCACAGCATGCTTCCCCGCAAGGCCCCCGGTCACCGGCCCAGGGGTGCAGCACCGGCCACAGAGCAGCCGTGGAAGGAGCACTTCAAGAGGCTGGTCCAGGAGCACGACAGGCTGCAGGTGGGGCCACCGACAGGCGTCCCCTTCGAACGTCCAAAGGGGTTCCGCGAGACGATTCTTTCATTTGGGCTAACTATGTAGTCTGCTGCAGACCAAGAAAAGCGGAACAAACTCCTCCCACAAAGCCCTCCACTCTTTTCACTTTGGCAGAACGAACGCTGGAGGGATAATGAGGAGACTACTCGTCATGGCGATTGGAGATCTTCGTGGGAGAAGCCTGTTCTGCGTTTTTTCGCCTGCAACAAACAATATAGTGCTCAAAATGAACACTCTACATTTGTAATGCGAGCCAGCCTTAGCTTTTGTTTACATGCACTGGTGCTTGCAAATAGTGTTCTTGTGAGTGGCATATTCTTTTCTCTTATCGTCTGCCCCCTTTCCCCCCCCCCGACTGCTTGGCCCCACCCCTTAAAAAGACACTTAAATTAAGAAAAGAAAATGTTTTTAAAAGGCCTAAAGGGGGACACATTTCCTTTGTTTTAATGTTCCTTAAAAAAAAAAAAAAAAAAAAAAAGGTTTTGCAGAATATTTTTTTATAAACAATTTAGGTGGGGGTCATGGTCGTCTCTAAGCCCCACCTTCAGATCAGTGACCCCACCCTTTACTACTGGATTGGCTTGGCTACTCGGCTAAACACGCTCGCAAGCCTAGTGTCTTCCTGTCGCTACGTCCAGTGCGTCTAGCCCAGTGTTGCGGAGTTGCCACTCCAGAGTTGGAATGATTCCGGAATCATTCCACATTTTGCGACCCCGGATTGGAATGGGGAACGGAATGGTGGCAACGTTGAGGGGAATAGAATGGAATTAGATTCCTTTTCCCCGGAATGAAATGGACCCGGTTCTTTATATTTTCTTTTATTTATTTATTATTATTATATTTTTTTTGGGGGGGGATGGTGGGGGAAAGGGTTGGGGGGGGTTACCTTCAGCTATACCGAGCCAGTCAGCGAGTCAGAAATAAAATTAATATAAAAGACAAGCGTCAAAGCATAGACCAGAGGAGGGAAGGGGGGCGGGGGGGGTGGTGCCTTTCACGGATGCGCTTGCGTCGGGCTTCACTGGTGTTACACGAGAGCGAAACAAGAAACCAAGCACTAAGCAAGAGAGACGAAGGGTGCGGCAAAGAAAGAAACAGCCATGCAAGGCTCCTCATCGTGCTTCTTTGCTTCTTGTCTTGCTTTTTATATATATATATATATGTATGTATGTAACGGGATGGAGGAAACATGCGCGCACAAAGACAGGTGTGGGAGCGGGGGCGGCTCCTAACTCGCTGAGCTCTGATTACTCGTTGACTCACCCGTTATCGAAAGAGGATCAGTTATTGTTTTCTTATAGTTTGAGGAGCGTCGTTTAGCAGGTGGCCAACCCTGCTGCAGTCCATGTTTATTTGTGCGCACTCCTTTGAAATGCGAAATCTGGGTTTGCTTTGGCATTAAAACAAAGCGAGATTCACTTCTCTCTTCTCCTCTTGCGCATTGCTCCGACGCTTGTTTTTTTATACTGCATTTTTATGTGTAGGCTCGCCTTTTACTCTCTCTTCGTTCCGATGCTTGTTTTCTGTGTTATATGCTTTACATTCAGGTAGGTTAGGGTTACAAGCAAGCTAGCGGATTCCCGCTCATTTTCTTCGACTTTAGTCTGCATACTTTGTTTCACCTTGCGATGGACCGCTGCAGACGCTACGTGTCACCCCAGATAATTCAGCACCGTGAGCTTAGTGAAATCGGTGCTTTTTTGAGGCATTTAGCATTTTTTTGCAATTGTTTATGCATTTGATAATGTCAGCTTTCAGCGGCTTATGCCGGCAGCACAACAGGGTTGGGCAGTATCGCATTTCAGCAATGCATTTCGTATCTGTATTTCTGTATCGCAATACATTTTTTCACCTGTATCTCTATTCCTGTATCAAATACATGTGGAATATTTCTTTTTATCGTGATACAATCAGAATAAAATGTATTTCGTTACATTTCTTGAGAAATACCTCCCCCCCCTCCCCCCCCCAACCCGGGAAAACAAAATACAAATCCAAACGCCTTTTTTTTTTTTTTTTTTTTTTTTTTTTTTTTTTTTTTTTATGGGCATTAGGGTTAAGGAGATGTTGGTGCATTTTTACTGTTCTGAGCAAGGTTCCTTCCGATTTTCCATATTATTTTTTTCTAATGAGAAATGTTGCGTCGTTTGGACTGGAAACAGGTAGCATGCCAGGAGTTGAGTCGGAGCATCTTCTACCACAGGTCCTTCAGTAGGGACTTCATGAATCATTGTTTATTGGCATCCAATGCCTGCTCCTAGTTAGTCAGAGCCTTGAGAAACAGGAAATCGAAAATCAAAGGAAGTGTTGCTTGGCCTGTGGCTGAGTATCTGAGTCACAGTCTGTTGCAACACAAGTCTGGCGGTGGTTGACATGAAATAGTAGGATGACTGACGCAGTGAAATTCAACACATATCCAAATGCGTCTGCACCTGTAATATTGCACTGCTCAAGGGTATTTCATCAGTCCACGGGAACGTGACCCGCTGCTCTGGTGATCCGATAACCAGGAAGGAGGCCAGACTTGGCCTCGCTGTGCTGACCCAGACTTTGTGCACCTGCGACTCGTCTCGAGCGCACTGCTTCTCAGAGAGCTTGCACCTGTGCCGGCCATTTCAGGTCGCGATCCACCAGTTCTCTCTTTGGATGATGCTAGGCGAAACTTGAGGACTACCATTCATGCGTTGGAGGCGGAGGGTCGGCAGGAAGGACCGTCACAACAGGGATGCCACCGCATAGATTTTTCAGCTGTAACAGAAGATCAGACATTTGCGCCAGGATGCTTCAGCTGGTCCACTATTCTCGAAAATTCCAAATGCATGCTCTTCAACGACGTCACCTACAACGAAAGTACATATTGTCCTTTCATACAGCAGCGTGGGCAAAGTTTCATGTCCAAGGCAACACCTACATATACAAGAATACTAGTTCATTCCATTGTGACGTCGTGGGATCAGTGTTGACAGGGGCGCCGTTATTGGACAGGGGAGTGGTGATGTTATGATGAGATGTATTTAGAGGTCGAAGTCTTTTCACACCACTCGTCAGACAGACAGGACGCCAGTGAAGGGACCGCGGTCAATCCTTGATGGAACGTTTTTTTGAACCCATTGGAGACTCCTCTCGTCCGGAACCACTACCTTCAAGGCGAAGTGCCAAGCCTGCAGGATAGTAATTTTGTGATAAAAAACTTCCACTTCATACTTAAAGCTTCATCTCAGTTGGCGTCTCAAAGAAATTTGAAAAAATGTATTGCATTATCAGTATTTGTATTTCTGCCCTCCCTAAAATGTATTCCTGTATTTGTATTTCCATAGACTTGTAGCCTCTTTTTAAAATGTATTTTCGATACTTGTCACAATGCATTTTTACAGATATATTTGAGTATCAGTATTTTAGCTACTATTTTCATCTGTCCCAGTATTTGTATTTCTAAATACATTTTTGAGTATCCCTGCCCAACCCTGCAACACAATGTAGCTGTCAAGTGCCTTTTTTACATTTAGACAGGAACGGAATAGAACGATTCAGCTATTCCAGGAGTGGGAATGGACCCAGTGTCCCCATTCCTAGGAGTTGAAAGATATTGAATTATCCCCAGAATGGAATTGGAATGGAATGGGGGTGCCCATTCCGCAACACTGGTCTAACCTGGCATCTGACACCGCCTGTTAGTCGTACGAGCAGACGCACGACAGCCTCCGGCGTTGCCTGCTGTTCCACCACCGTCTATTGTCATCTGCTATGCCTGTAAGACGCGGCCATAAAAGCGGCGTTCTAGCGTTCCATCATGCACGAGCCACGGTCCAATACAAGCATCTATCAGGGTTTGTCGATAGGCAGTAGAAAGCGAATGAAAGGATTTAAATAAAGTCAGCACTATAACCATCCAGTGTTTTCAGCTTTTATGTTCTTTTTTCTTGCATGACGTCCACGAGCAAGGCGGGCGAGCGTTGTAATGCACAATTAAAACACAATGTGAAATATTCGCTTTGGCAGACCAGGTGCACTGCAAAACTTGAGGGCTATTTGTGTTTCGCAGCAAAATTATGGGAACGTACCTGGACAAACTTAATTTGAGGCAAACGTTCGATTGCCTCCAGTCAAATGACTCGCAAATTCTTACCTGTGTAAGAATTTACAGAGGTAAGAATTTAAACCCTGGTCGCAATCATGATGTTATGAAAACCAACATCTTTATTCAGCATCAAGAGATGCAAACGAACCAATCATTTCAGATCAAGCAAAGTAGTTGACGTAGGCTTAGGACAGTCCCGCTACGAAAACAAGCACCTGCTCAGCGCTTTCAAAAGCGCATACTTGCGACAGTTGTTTGCTGCAAACTGTGTTAGTTGAGGAGATCTTAAACACCTAGGCGAAAGCCAAACGACTCGCACTGATAAAAATAGACGAGCTAAACGAAATGCCGGGACCCATGTTTGTTATTGTTTCAAACCAAAGTGGGAAAGGCAATCTCAGGATACTATTGAAAATAAATAATGACTCTATCTAGGTTGTTTGTTTGCCAAACAAAAACAATTGTAGGTCAAAATACTACTACAGCATGGAGATACAAATTTACAACCATAATTTCATATGTCAGTCATCTCTACAGCCATGAGAGACGTATGCATAGGACGGGGCTTAGCGGGCTGTGGCCTTCCACCTAAAATGCGTCCAGCAACTTAAATATTGTTAAAAAAGTTGTTTTTCTTTGCGGTAAAGTTTTTAAACAAATTATCTGTCCCAGTTAGGCCCTCTACAAAACATTGCTTTTTTAAATTTCAGTGTCCTTTTAAAGGGACACTGACAGGGTATTTATGCTCGCCGAGGTTTTTAGTTGTACATGACATATGAGAGCCCAACTACCCAGAACACAATTTACGGCTCGAAATTCGGTTTCTTTCTGCCCGAAAACCGGCGATCAAGAACTGGCCGGTTCGAGTCTCGCTCACGGGCCGTTTTCTAAGGTTTCGACGCAACCACCAAATTTAATCAAAGTCGTTGGTCACTGAAGGCACACACTCAATATTAAAAATATAAAAAAATATGAAAACAATTTTTATGGCTTCTAAAAAGCTGCAAATACGTTGATTGAAAAAAAAAAAGTTGCACAGAGAACCGGAAGCATTCTGGGCGTGCGTCGTTTCGCCTATCGTGGGACTCGCGGGGACGGCGGGCGTGGGACCTCTACTTCAGAACTGTAGTTCGCGCTACCGGCGAATTCTGTCTGCCTTTAAAAGAGAAATTTGGGACTGATCAAAGGAATTGGTATTTATCCCGGACGACACGCCCGACCACCAAGCCGAGTTTCACAAAGTCGTCGCCGAGCCGTCGCTCCCTTGTCGTGGCTGAAGACATTGCTCGCGTAAACGTCAAGCACCGTACGAAGTGTATACTTCAAGTTGAATATTTCGTACGATTTCTTTACTAGGTGCGAATGTCGCCAATGCATGGTGCTGTGACTTCGACCCGGGAGTGCTTTTGCTGGAGGAAAATCGGCAGCAGACTTTCCAACTTGCAGTTTACTGGCTGTATTATTTCTGGGAAGAGAGTTCCCCAGTAGCTCAGTGGAAAGACTTCCGATTTACAAGCGGCAGGGCCGGGTTCGATCCCCAGTGAAGCCATACTTTTTTTCTTTTTTTTTCTCTTTTTCAGACATTTTGCGATGTTTTCATTTCTTTTTTTTTAGTTCTCACTGAAGAAACAAACAAAAAAATAACAAACAAATGTTGTGGACGAAATGTTGCTGAACTAAATGGTATGGGATTTCCTTTTTGGCACCTGCGAACTTAATGTAGTTAGTCACTTCCACAAAATGCAAGGAGCATATAAATCAGGTAGCGTCCGCTTTCCGAGGTGCCCGTAAATGTTCTGCGGAAATTGCAGCCAGCCATTGGTCCCGATCCCGTTGATCTTTCGGAAACTCTGTCGCACAATGCCACTTTTTTTCAGACGCAGGACACATGAGCCAGCTCTTCACGCAACATCTTAAGTGTATTCTTTTCGGAGCCGATCACGGAAATTCATCACAGGCACTCACTACTCATCTCCAACTCCTCAACGTACAAAACAACTCATCTTGAAGTAAAGAACAGCGAGTGGAACAAACATAACTGGAAAATAATCGCACGGCAAACTGTTCCCGCTACGCTGCCATTCATGTCGTCTGCTACGCAGAGGGGGAAAGAAAAAAAGCCCACGGTCAGGTGTAGCCACGTGACTTCCGCCGCTCACCCTCTCCTCTCCACTTCTCCGACTTTCGTGCGCTGGTTACGGTTTTGGTTTCGAGCAGTTGCGTCTTTTGGCTTTATTAAAAATATATGCTTCTCTGTTGCAAAATATTAATTAGGTAGTCCTCCGACACCATAATAAAGCGCCTGGAAAAAAAAAATGAAAAAAAATTTTGGGGGGGTGTCAGTGTCCTTTTAGTGAAAGAAATGAGGAAGGGATTATCTTGGGGTGACAGATAATCTGCCCAGTCATGCTTGCAGGAGGTCGGGGACAAAGGGGCACTAAGCCTTGGAAATAACGGAACAGGTAAAGAGAAAAAGAAACGGCACCACCAATAGTGCCACATCTGCACAAGATGCAGCACCAAAAGACAGATGGGGGGGGTCCTGTGTTCTGACAAGGTGCAAAAGAAAAAAATGTTTTCTAAATCTTTCTTTTTTTTTTTTTTTAATTTTTGAGTTTGGGTGCTTTTTAATGATCTCATCACATATCTTTCTTCTTTTGCTGGTGACTTCGTCAACCATGGTGCTGAACACCCCCTTGACTGACACATTTGAAGGAAGTTTGGTGTTGCACATCACATATACCTTGCGCGCCACATCGTGGCTGCTTAAAATAAGGCACTGCTGCTGTAAGGAGCAAAGTGTTTCATTGTTGGTTGGCCTCACTCCAGGCTGAGAAATTCCAATTAAATCATCCATATACGATTTCTAAAAAAAAAAAAATTTAAGGCATTGTGCAAATTTGCATGTGCTGCATAACCATAGTACCAATGGTCTTGCTTGTTTGTCGGTAACCAGTAAGGTTCTTACTGCCGCTTGTTACCCTTTTTATACCAAATTGAGCAGACCTGATGAGTCCTTCTATGTTTAATCAAGCACAGAGTACAGAAGCGCAGATACAGGGGCAGTTCACACAGACCTTGGGTGTCGGGCGCCTAGAGGGATGGGAAAATGTTAAATATGCCACGATGAGTTAATAATAAATTTTTTAGGATGTTATCATCCCGGAGCACGCTCTAGAAGGGTTCGTAAAAATTGGCATCTGCACGTAGCAATCTCAAACTTTTATCAAAGGTATATCTTGGTGGTGGACTTTATCGGGGGAAATTTGAAAGTGTAGCGGTCTTTGTGCAAAAAAACGAGACTGACACCCTGGCCACGGGGGACATCAATACAGACAACCGAGTTAGCAAGAGTTGCACTTGTGACCATCTGTCAACGGGCACGGTGAGCAGACAGTGCCCTTATTTGAAAGCAAACGACGCTGTTATCTGCTCGCCATGCTTTTCGGGAGCTGGCATCACAGGCATAAGCCTTGCTAACTCAGTTGTCTGCATTCTCATCTGCCATCAACTGTGACAAGGGCATGGGTCCTCCTCAATGTTAGAGGCTATTGACTTGATTGATAAAGATACAGTAAAACCTCGTTAATTTGGATCTCATGGGACCGGCAAAAAAGTTTGAATTATCAGAAAATCCAAATATCGAAAGGACAAAGAAAACTACGCGAGAACATTTCTCTGTGACATACCTTTAATTTGAGAAGAAATTTGTTATTGCCGCCTGCTTTCTGTTCGACATTTGGGCGGGGACGACAAGTTTCCTTAGCACGGTCAGGTGCTCCACCGCACTTCAAAGCTACGCATCCCGTGCGCTGACGATTTACCACAGCAAGGCCTCTTCTAGTTTCGGGTGCACCACCTACCACAGCCGCTTTCTTTTCGCGTTGAACTTCTCGCTCTCAAAAGCCTGTCGGATCTCGGCCTCAATTTTCACGTACGTGGCCAAAGTGCTTCTCTTGACGTTGTAACTTTCCATCACTTGTTGTCGAGAGACGCCGACCTTCAAGGCCCTCAGTATTTCCACTTTCGTCGCTAAATTCTTTTCCTGGTACAGCTGCAACGGAAAACGAGTAGCACAACTGACCGAGGATCGGAGCGGCAAAATAGCGACACCCGGCGCTATTTTTCCCGAGCGCGCTGATAGCGAGAGTGCCAGTCACGTTCCATGTTTCAACGGGGGGGTAGATAGCTGTTAAAATGCGGGCTATAGGATGGGCTATTTTCTGCCGGCCACCCCGCGTTGAGGCATGAAACGTGACTGTCACTCTCGCTATCGGCACGCTCGGGAACAATAGCACCGCGTGCCGCAATTTTGCTGCTCCGGTCGTCAGTCACTTGTGCGACTCTTTTTCCGTTGCAGCCATGCTTCTGAGAGTAGCGCGCCGACGCACGGCGATCCAGAACAAAACTGTTGCGAAGCGAAACGCGGAGAACCGGAAGAGCGAAGAACCATGGGAAACCGAAAAAACCATGTGTGCACCTCGGATGGATGGCGGTCATAGCCTTTGGAACGGACGGTAGCTAGCGCCACCTGCCGAATTCATCCAAAATTATGCTTAGCGCGGCGCATTCCCTCCAAATTAATCAGCGTTTGGTGCCATTGACTAATACACACGTTTGACGGGACCAGATCGGCAGTTCAAATTATCCGAATTTCCGAATGAGCGGGGGTTGAATTAACGAGGTTCTACTGTAGTACATGTAAAAAACGAATAAAAGGCCATGTTCGTTCGGAACCCACTGTAATTCCCAGCAGTAGGACAATTTCTCCGACAAAGAGTCTCCAAGGCATTCGACCTTTGGTTACGTCGCAGAATGACCGTCTCTCCCGGGTATGTGCTCTTGCCACCCGCAGGTGAAGTACAGCCAGCTTCGAGCGCGTCTGCTCAGCCAGGGGGGCAAGGGTTCCCTGGGGGCTCCAACGAGCGGAGGGGGACCCGGGGACCTGGCGCCGATCCCCGAAGACGACTCCCCCGACGGAGAGCTTCCCCCTGCTGCTCTGCATGCCAGGGACGACTTACAGCTGCAGGGGCAGCTGCGGTCAGCGCAGAGGGCCTACTGGGACCTGGTGAGCAGCCCGACCTGCTCATTTGTGCCGGCCAAGCTGCGGCGATGTTAAAGCCCCTCATTCTGTTGTCATTTGTCTTACGAGTAGCATCGAATGCACCAATGCACGAGACCTGTGCCCTGTGCAGTCTTCAAAAGTAACTGGCACCACAGCACGAAAACAAGTGACCCTTGGAAGCAAATTGTTGTGCAGCACTCCCTCAAGGCACGAGTTCCGCACATCCGCGCGACAACGGTTGATGGTACTCGTAATAAACATGAGCTTGACTTTCATCGGGGACTTTTGGTGAAGCTTGGAGAGGGTGCCACCTGGGAACGAAGTTGGCTTCCTGATAGTGCTACGAGCAAAATTCAGTAATGGTAGTGACGCTCATTGTCCTAGGACTAAATGCATTGCGTCTGCCGGCCAATGCGTCAAAAGTTTTACAATGAGAGCCCACATGTCCAATTTTTCTCTCATCGTCCTATACACGGAACTTGCAACGGGAGCTTGGCAAACGGCAAAAGAGATGTAATGTTTTTATGAAGAAAAAAAAGTGAACTTCTCCTGAATGGCGGGCATCTGATGTCGACTCGCTTGGAACCTCGGCGCAGATCGCATTCTTCAGCCGGAGTGTTATTGGCGCCCAGGCCCAAAAGTCGGAACGTATTTCAGGTGCTTGGGGCAGAGCCGAGCCAGGACCCCGCGGCACTGGTCCTTTCTCTCCTCGACCAGCTGGACTCCACGCAGGCCGGTGGGTGCCTTTTTCTTTTTTGCTTCGTCCATTTATTACGACCTCTATGGCTGGCGACGGGTTAATAATTCGGCAGAAGCTCCGCCTCCAGCACCCGCTTGTTGCCTTCCGCTGGACTCTGGCTGCACGTGCAACGGGGCATTATTAAAAGCAGAAAGCTCGCACCGGAGGCAGAACATCTGTTGTTTTTATGCTGTCATCGGCCATAGCGACTGGGCTCCGGTGCCACTCGAGGTAGACGAGTGTTCCTCGAGATCACAACATTTGAGAGCTTGAGTGAATGCCGTCACTGACAAGGTGAGAACGGCAAGGAGGAACTTCAGTTGTCTCACCTCCAACGCAAGCATTCTACCTTTGGCGATGCTTTGGTATATCGTGCACTTCGAGTGCTTGTGTATGACCAAGACACGGCAGAAGGCGTGAATTGTGATCCGGAGGCCGGTCGTTCGGAAGACATTCCCTGCCCTTCTCATTTTGTCGGTGACCGTAGTGGCTCTTTCCGCGGCTGACCGGGTAGTCTCGCACCTGTCACAGAGCTGAGCTCGCTGCGTGGTCGGGTGGACAGCCTCCGGGAAGCGCTGCGCCAGCGTGAACAGGAGGTGGCCAGCTGCAGGGATGCCCTCCATGACTACCAGCTGGAGATGGAGGAGCAGCGGGCCTCCCAGCAGGCCATCAGAGCCAGGATGTGCGACCTGCAGGTACCGCCACACTAAGGTGGGGGGGGGGGAGGGGTGGAGGGAATAGGAGGAGGAGGGAGGGAGGGAGGGAGGGAGGGAAAGCCTGTCTTGACATGTCAGAGCACACACTGCTCAGCTCACTGCGGAGGGTGGTGACGGCAGCTCCAAGAAAAGGAGGTCGTTTTGGGCAAAGTAAAAGATATCTTTGCAGTAAAGACTGATATACTGATTTCTCTACACACCTGGGAGGAGTGTACACACCCCCCCCCCCCTTGTTTTAGAGCGCAGCTCTTAGGGGCCCGTTTCCGGCTTGAGCGGCGTCGCCGTCGGCGTAACTGCGAGGTCACGTGACCCCCCGAGGTCACGTGACCCCCCGAGGTCACGTGACCCCCCCAGGTCACGTGACCCTCCTCTCCAAAGTCACGTGACACACCCCGAGGTCACGTGACCACCCCGATGATGTCATTGTCACTGATGACGTCACCGGCATCCGCATCGTCATCGTCATCATCACTGATGACGTCATCAGTGACGTCACTGATGGCCTCACCGGCATCCGCATCGTCATCGTCACTGATGACGTCACCGGCTTCCGCATCGTCATCGTCATCATCACGGATGACTTCATCAGTGACGTCACTGATGACGTCACCGACATCCGCATCGTCATCATCGCTGATGACATCATCGGAGTCCGCATCGTCATCGTCACTGATGACATCATCGGCATCGTCACGTGACCCCCCAAGGTCACGTGACCTCCCCAGGTCACTCCACCTCCCCAGTACCCTACCCTCCTCCTCCTCAAGAGCTGCGCTCTAATTCGGTGTTACAGGGAGTTGTAAACGGCTTTCACTTTTTCTAAAGGCACCCCCTTAATTCGCAACAAATTCTCTATTCTCAATGCCCCCCCCCCCCCCTTCCCTGTACCCCCTCCCCTCCCCTTAATAATTTGACACCCCCCCCCCCCCCCCCCCCCTAATTTCAATTCCTGGGGAAACCCCTGCTGATAGATGTAGCTGCTTGTACCAAGCTGGTACTGGCATTTTAGATATTGATATAGCAAAGATGTACTGCTGATACGAAAAAGATCTTAAAGTTGCTCTCATTGCTGCGTCACACAACATATTCGGCTGCATTCAATTTATTTGACTGATGGATGGACGAACAGTCTATGCGAACATGGACTGTTCATTCAAGGCTTCATAATTATGAAACATCTTGATTGTAGCGCAAGATTCTGCAAACGATAGCCGACGCTGTGTGTGTCGTGGATGTGTCGGGCTGTCAGCTCGTTTAACTGCACTCCATGTGTGCACTGCAGTCTATTTTCTTTGGAATTTGGAAGAATAGTGCTGTGAAGAGGGCTTGGCATACGACACCCTCGAAGCCCATGGCTCAAGCAAGGGGCTTGGTATAGCGTCTCTTCCGCACATATTGTCACACAAACGAGACGGTAGACAAAGCCACACATGTGGAAGTAGCTTCAAGCTTCGTAGTCGGGCATAAAAGAAAAAAAAAAAAATAACCTGTTGCTGAATAAAAAGTGCAGTTTATGTTATGACAATGGGGCACTTAAAGGGCAGCTCCGCCGTCAATTTGAGCGTTTTTATCAAAACATATTTTCGGAAAGTGTACTAAAAATTTAGCCTATAGCAGCGGTTAAATCATGAAAAAACTGTTTACATAATTTATAATCGTTAAAATATGCTGAAACCGATACCGAAACTAACTTGCCACTCGACTGGTCCGCCATTTTGACGTAACGTCACATATGGTATAAACACTTGCAATTGTGCAGTTTGAGCCTGGCCAGCCTGGCAGCAGGTGACTGTTTTGTGTTCGTGCCGCGGATAAAAATGGACTCATCAGGCTCGTCTGAATCGAGCAACGATGAGGATATGCTGCTAGATGTTGAGGACGATGACGATAACCCGTTCTCATACGATCCGCCGGCATCGCCTCCGAGAAAACCGCCAGCGGCGGCTGCATTCGTGATCCGCCGCCATGTGGACCCAGATGCCGCTTTTGTTGCTAGCACGCCAATAAAAACTGATCGACGTTATGCCTTTTAATTGGAGGCACTTTTTGTTATATCTTGGGGTCTGACAATAGACGGTTTTAGTAGTCCGTGTTTTCAAGCGACGCTTCCACACACAACACCCAATTTCCTCCAGTCGCCATTACGCGCTCTTACATAACTGTATAAACTGATAACATAAGCAAAAAGCAGACAGTCGCTAGCACCAACTAGCTGCAAAGCAAGCCCCCTGACCAACATGTGACGTCACGGCAATGTCAGCGCCATCATGGCAGCCTCTGTGGGCCGCTCTTGCTCAGTGTTTCCAGTAGGGCTGCAGCAAGTGATTTGGGTGTGTACATGTAAATTTCAAAATTCATTTTCTCCTAAAAAAAATAATTTTCCGAGATATTTTGTACACATGCTCAGGAAGGGGATCCAAATACATAGTGAAACTTTTATAGAAATCGGTGACCATCAAAATTACGGCGGAGATGCCCTTTAAGAAGAAAATGACTGCTTTAGGAATAAAGATAGTTTGGCTTAACTTGAGCATAATGACTTTCATGCGAACGAGACATTAGACAAATCCAAGCACTCGTGCGAGTTGCTTCGACGATGTTGCAGACGAGGCAGACTTTGGGCTCTTTCTGCGACCGACAAGGTTGTCTGCTGCGGTTCACAGGCGCAGCTGCGGGAGGCCCAGGAAGGCCAGGAATTCCTGCAGGCGGAGCGGGCAACCCTGGTGGAGGCACAGCTGGAGGCCCAGGCCCAGGCGCAGCGGCTCAGGGAGGCCCTCGACCAGAACCTGAGGGAGGCACTCTGTTGCGAACGCCCTGCCGCACGCACACCCGCCAAGAGGTGATGTCCGTTGGGTGGCATCTGTCCTGCGCGTGTTTTTTTTGCTCGTCCTCGTTTCTTGCAATACTTGTTTTTGTAGTGTTAGTACACCTTGTTGGTAACCTTTCCGTTATGCTCGAGGATTGCCAACAGCCCACAATGGCGAGCGGTCGCATGGTATAACATCACACCTCTCTGATTGGCACATTTGGCCAGGAGCCCAATTCTTTCGGAGCAGCTGTGCTACGCAGCTCGAGTGGTTACGGTATCCCAACTGCCATTGCGCCGACCGAGGTTTGAGCCCTGCTGGGGTGTCTTTCTTATGTTGAGTTTAAGTCGGTTTTTGTAAGCTGTATAAATAACCTTAAAGGGGGGGTGCAACAATTTCCGGGCTTCGGTCAAAGATTTCTGGAAGTTGCCCTCTGACACTTCTGAACTAAAACCCGATTTCGCCTGCGTGTCCTAGTTGTTGCGTAAAAAAAAGATAAATCTTGGCATTTCGGGCACCCCTCAACTCACTCCCAGCCTTCAGGGTCACACCTGGTCCCCCTCCTAGTGACGTCATTCGGAGTGCTGTGTAGGTTCCCGTGTGCTATCTCGGAGGACGCTTCCTCTCCCTCTCTCTGCTGACATTAGCGGGCGTTATGCTGCAGCTTAGAGCCAAGCGAGGTCATGTAATCTTTTCGCCGTAGTTCCTTCGGCTGCCACTTAGGGCTGCAGGTGGGGGAAAAAGCTAGACTTTTGCTTTGCAATTATGCAGCGGAATCACAACATTTTCAATGAAGGAGGTGTTTTCTTTATCCTCCGGGACACGATAAACAACGTAAAAATGACGAGATGCAAATTCTTTTAATCATAAAATCGTTGCACCGCCCCTTTAAAGTCACGTGTTGCTCTCAACGTGTCGCTCATTCCTGGCACTCATTCGTGTCTGTCTTTTATAACTCTTGTTCCTGACACTCATCCACGACTCTCGTTCCTGAAACTTTTCTCCTAGAAAACAACTCGTAAAACAGATGCCGCTTTAAAATTTGAATTCTTGCACTGAGAAGTCAGCATTTCTTGCGCTTGTGAACTAGGTGGGGTGCTCTATCAAGAAGAGGTTATTTTTCAGCTTTGTGCTCGAATCTGCTGCAAAAAAACTACACCCTTGTTTTTGTCTTGGGGAGAGGTGGCTTCTACATGATGCCAGCAGGTTGTGAAGGAAGTACACTCGACAAAACTAAAATGGTAGTGCATCGAGAAAATCGCTCGAAAATTATTCAGTATTTTTCTAAACCACCTTTTGATGTAAAGTTGGAATTGAACATGGAGACCTTTGAATTTAAGAAGCTCAGAAGACTTCCACATCTCTCTATTAATATTATATATAGGCTGTGGAGTTCCAATTTTCTTTTGCCTCATGGTGGTTGGATGCATGTTTGATTCATCATTGAGCCGCTTTCATCTTCAGCTAGAAAATGCCTCATAAAACATGTGTGAGTAATCGCCTCCATCATAACAGACCACTCAAAAAATGCAGAGGATGGCGAGACCCGCTCATTTTACACCAATAAGACTGCGGCATCAGCTGGTAAGAGCGCCGAGGAATGAACCGTCGAGATGAGCCATGTGCTGCATATCTTAAGCTGTCCCATCTGTAGCCCCCTAGAAAGCTGGGCAGTAGCAGTACGGTGCCTGGAAACACATTTCCAACTGGTGTGTTTGATCTCCTATTCTGCCTGCACATTGAAAGTGGTCCCAAAATGGCAGCTAATAACGTCGTCACAAAAGCCAGTGTGTTGTGCTGCTGGACGGGCGGCTGGCCGTAGAAGTGCCAACAAAAGGCACGAACAAATGCGAGTTGCCGTCGTCGCCCTGTCACAACTCCCAGCTGTTGAAGCTTCCGTGGACTGTCGAGCTGGAGAGCAACCTACAGCAGAATGGGCACCTGCCACATTCACCACTGCTGCTGTGACGCCGCCAGGATCGCGGCCAGCAACGGCATGACACTTTTACGACATCATCGGGCAGAAGTTGAGGGTCCGCTTTTTGGACGCGGTACACACAACAGTTGGAGGCGCGTTCCAGGCACCATAGTAACAGTGTGTGTGCATGCACTGAGAGTTTCTGCCTGCACGAGATTCTCCCATGTTCTCCGCAGCTTGGGCCAGCCAGAGGAAGGTCCCCAGGCGGCGCTGTCAACGCTGTCCCATTCCCTGCACAGCCTGCAGCAGGCACTGGCACTCTTCGGGACGTCGCACCTGCAGATGGAGCCTCAGGCACGTGGACGCTTGGCCCTCAGATTCGGGTAGCAGCGCCGTAAAAGTTTGCCTTAGAAAGTAATACAGCTACAGATCCAATCAATCTGCGCTCGAATGTAGTTCAAAATGCAATTTCATTTTTATGTGTGTATCTACTAGTTAGGTTTGAACCTAAAACTGTGTCAAAATATGTTCTGAAAGAGTGTTGAAGCTGCGAAATCACTTTGTTCTTAAAAAAGCCACTCTATTGAATTTGAAAAAAAAAAAAAAAGTTTAAAAATAATGCGTGACCTGTGCATCAGTTGAACTAATGAACATTCCTCCATCATAATTTTTTTTTGCACAAGACATCAAAATATTTTGTGCAGTCTTGCTTAAATGAAATGTTTTAGAAAATTCTTATCTATATATGCTTATTTCGAATCCTGGCTCTTCATTAAATAACCCGCATACGTTTATTTGCTCGTCGGGATTAATCTGCTAACGTAAAACAGATGGGTAACTTCGATTTCCCGGGGAGCCTTTTCTTCAGTCCTTGAAATATGTCACTATTAGTACAAAAGAAATATTTGTTATCTCTGCAAGATGGTGATGTACACCGGACTTGATAAGCGAAGTCGGAGCATCAGGTATGACTTCAACTGCGGCGCCATGATGACGTCACGCATTCAAGTCGACAGGCGACATAAGACGTCTAATATTTTGCTCAAATAATTGTAAGATGGCCGACCTCTCTGAGCTTCGTGTCGCCTATTGTGTAGAGGTCGGCTTTTATGTTTCGAGCTGTACACCGACACCAGATGTTGCTTGCATTGTTGTATGTCGTGCTATAGAGGAGAGTTTAAAGGATCTGTTTGCAACCATGATAGGCTGAGCCACGTCTTGAAATGACCTTGGAATGACAGGCCGCGAATGCAACGAATGTGTCTTCGCTTCAACCGCAAAAATGCTGTTCTGCTCTCATAAAAATGGTGAAGGGGCTGTAAATGCAAGCTAAATGAGTTGCCTTTGTGTACTTGGGGAGTGTCATGTCTGGTTTCTGCTGAAGAAGATGGTGGTAAAAGAAGGTTTAAAGAAAAAACACATCCTAGGAGTTCATCTGCAAAAATATACATGTCCATGAAACTGTCAAACCAGATATGTTGGTTACCAAGATATTTGGTGCGTCCCTTCCCGCTGCATGCTTCACGAAGTTCTGTGTCCGAATCCCCTGGGGAGTCTCTTTTTATTTTTTTGCTTTACTAAATGTCTTATTCTAGTCTTGATGCACACTCGCACCCCACAACCAGCTTTCACAATTAATGCAAGCCACAGAACGACCAGCAGCGTGGTTTGCACGGTTATTGAACGACAGAAGATCCAGACATTGTTGCGCTTTTAAATGCACCTGTTGAAAAAGAATGTAAGGGACCACCAAATGCAAATAAATCCTCTAGATGGACTGACTGTTTTAACAGTAGCGTACATCAGGTCCTTGGCAGAATTCATGTGGCGATCATTCTAAATTTGGTATTAGGAGACTGAACAAGGTTGAATCAATTTTTACATAGCGTGACGTTTTCTTGCTCATGCTGCCAAAGAGTGTCGCACGGTTGTTTCAGACAGGCCAAAAAGCATTAATTTCCAACGCGGTTTTTCGCCATAACACTTGGGAACCAACATCTGTGTGCTTTAACAAATATAAGAAAGTTAAGATATTTAAAGGGGTTGTGTTCACAACCCCTTTAAAAAAAACTGAAAAAAAAAAAAAAGTTCTTTACAGTGGTGGTGTTAAGGGCTACGTTCCCCAGGATCGTGTCCGGTAGGTCGACACAAACCTACCTGGACAGCTACCGCCATCTATAAGCGACAGTGGCAAGCACACAACCAGTCCACTTGCCGCCGTCGCTCATAGATGGCGGCAACTTTTTCAGCTATCGTAGAGGAATGGATAGTTGGGCACGTTGGTGGGAATTCATCGTAGGAAACGGCACGAAAAACAGACGACGACAAAGAAGAAGCACACGTAACGAGCGCAGCACTTGTCTCGTGTGTTTCTTTGTCCTCGTCTGTCTTGCGCGCTGTTTCCTACGCTCTTATCAGTTTCGGTTTGGACTTAGGATGGGTCGGCCGCGAGCCCTTTCGGGGAAAGAAGACTGGGGAGCGGCGACGTACGCAGCAGCGCGAATGGCAACCGCTGCAAAGCTGCTGTCGCCTCTACTTCCACTGCGTGAAGCGCTTCGGATTCCGTTGCCATAGAAGAGCACATCGCTCGCCTAGAAAGCCTCCGCCGAAAACAGAACCAGCGATGTAAACGGCGCCGGCAGGCCAACGCCACGGACGACGATCGTGCCACGGAGGCCAAGCGCAAGCGCGAGGCTTGGCGACGACTGCACTCTATGCGGGCTGTAAAGTTCCCGGACGTGGCGGCGAGGATTCGGAGGGAGTTCGTGGATTACCCATTTGGCGTCACGTGCACTGCGTGCGCGTCATGGGACTCTGGTTTGCCGGAGACATATCCACGATCGGCGACCTGTCGCACGAAAAGAAACGGGAAACGGGCGCGCGTGCATAGCGACAGTGTATCGAGTACAGCTTCGTTGATCCTCCTTCTTCACGAGAGTGGAAAAGCTGAACGTTTTTTTAAACTGTTTTTTTGGAGTGTCAAAAAATTAATTTTATACGAAAAAAAAGTTTTTTTTTAGGAATATTGACGGCATTGTTTTGAGCTACCCCAACTAACTATATTTTCAGAATCTCTAGACTTTACCCTTTCCGGTCAGCCATTTAGTATTGTGAAATTCAGAATAGTTACTGTAAAATTGGCAAGAGAGAATGATGCCAAGATCACCATTCAAATATACCCATGCTTTTCAGTGCTGCGACGTCAGGGGAAGGCAGGCTTGCAGGCTCGCCGAGCAGTCTAAAAATGGGCTATGCCGAGCATTTGTTTCGTGCTGCTGTGCGGGTGCGCGTGCTTCCAAAGTATTCATTTGACACCACGAAACTGCTTTTAATCAGTTGAGAATGCAGTCTACAGTCCAAGGAGTGAACCCCTTTCTTCTGCTGATGTCACTTTTTCATTGTTGCTTTTAAAAACTTTCACTTTGAAAAATTCTCAATTTAATAACTTTGCGAAAACAAAATTATTTTAACCCAATATTTGGGTTACTATTTCAGCTATGTTTGTTGGTATGTGTAGCATATTTTGAGGTAAGTCCGGGACTTGGAAGAAAACACCAAGGTACACCTTTAAGGATGATGGCAATCTGAAACTTCTCTATCCCCGCCCAGATGCTTGAAGACCTGGAGGAGGTCCCCAAGCAGAGTGCGCCGCGGGAGGAAGTCCCAAAAGAGGACCCCGTCCCCGACGACAGTCCTCCCCCTCTGCCGTTCAAGGGATCCCTGGTGCGCGCTGTGCTTAGCGCCCAGCAGCCGGGCCCCCCAGTGGGAGAGGCGAGGGGGGAGGGCAAGCCCGTGGGCACGGTGCCCCCTTTCCGCACAGTGGAGGCCAGGGCCCCTGACCGGCTCTTGCCTGCCCTGGCGGCCCTGGCCGCACGCCTGGTGCGCCTCCAGGCCAGGGTGCAGGCACGTGCCCTAGACCAGCTGGCCAGCAGCAGAGCGCACCGGTGAGCAGCATTTTTCAACCCTTCAACAAGCTGTATAGAACAGAAGATTGTCATTCGAAAAGGGTTCTCCTTCGTTTCCTGCCTGCGAGTGGGTTCGGGCAGATAATGTTCCTAGTGCCACCTGTGGGAACACCTCCACGAGCAGTAGAGGAGAACCGTTTTCAAATGACGCTGTTTAGCGCAAACTTCTGCTCAAGCTTTGTTTATCATCAAAAGCACAATAGAATCAGCTTGCATTGCAGGCAAGGTGCATCCAACGCCCCACCTGTTCCGTCGCTTGTGTCGATAGAGTGTCACGATAGTGTAGCAAGCGCCACCGAGCGGACGCACTGCAAAAAGGCGCCAGGAGTTCTAGGAAGCCTGTCACCGGCTTTTGATTGTGTAACGTTGGCAGTAAGCACGGGCATCCCTCTACTCTGGAGCGAGGGCGGAAGTGGTCTGGTCAGGCGATCGAACACAATGTATGAACGCTGTAGCCAACTCGTTCTAGACGGGCAATTGTCTAAATTTGTTTAGAAGACACTAAACAGTCATTTTGGGTAAAACCGCTAAGCAAAATTCACGCTTTGCGTTTCTTACAAGTACTAACAATCGCCGTTGTGCAAGCGCATGATACATGTTCCATAAGCAAGTGCTGTGGTCACCTTTTGCTTCCAAGGGCCGTATGCGGTGTGCGCTTGGTGCATTGGCGCATTTGTCGCTACTAAGACGAACGCAGATGCAACAGGGGGCTCCAGTTTCAAGGAGTGAAGAGCTTATTGTTTGTCGATGGACGTCACGTGACATTACGGTGTCAAGTCGTGTTATGTCATGATTTAACGTTGCGTGATGTAACCACATGTGGCATTATGCGATGTCATGTTACGTTACCGTATGTGATGTCACGTCACATTAAATTTACGTCATGTTACGTTACATTACGTGTTGTCAGTGTCGCATGATCTTATGTACGGCCACAAAACGGTTGTGCTGATATTCTCTACTGTGGGGTATGTGCAAACGCACAATTGGACAAGTTTTAGGGAGTAGTTATTTTTTTTAAAGCTTTCTATGCTCCAAAAAATATGTTATGAACATTTTTAAGTTGTATAGTATTTTTATGACCTGAAAGGGCCACGGCGCAGGCCTAAATCACGAGTTTCTCGGGGCCAGGACTGGCTCCGGCTTGCCTGTTGCCTTTTAAATCCTTCCATTTTCTTTTTTTTCTCTGTATGGTGATGACGACGATGGTGCATGTGCAGAGAGTCCCTGGAGCAGCGACTGGGAAGCGTGTGCCGGGACCATGCGGGGTGCGGCCATCTCGGGCAGCAGCTCTCCATGAGCCAGGCACAGGTGCAGGCACTGGAGGCACGCCTACTCGAGCTCAGGGAGGCACACGCCAGGCAGGTCGAGGTGGGTGCCTTGTTTGCACTGTTGGTTACAATTCCTCCATAAAACAAAATGCCATTGTTTTTTTCTTTTCTTAATTTTAATTTTAAACATTGTAAATTTTTTTTAACTAAACTGTTCACTTACAGTAGAACCTCATCAATACGGTTTCTAGGGGACCGGGGAAATAAAATGTACTATTCGGGGAAACGTAAGGAACGAGAAGGCCATTTGGGAGAGCTAGAGATGAGACGGAGGGCAGCTGCTATGAAGCAATTTATTTCACACAAACATTCGTAGGTGTGATCTCAAGTATGTTGGGAAAAAGTTTGTAAACTATTGTCAATGTGAATTCGAATATGTTCGGAAAAAGCTTGTAATTTCCACCTGGTGCTTTGGGTGACTGAAGCACGGACGAGCGACCGATTCCTCTGCTTGCGGAGGGGCATTTGCCGATGTTCTTGTCGGTTCATCCCCACGCAGTCCCGCACAGCGCTTCAGTCTACCAAAGCCACAAAAAAAGTCCCGCTGGATGACAGGGGTCAGTGCATGTGCAGGAGAGCCTGTGGTGTGCCAAACGAGTTTTGAGAGAAGCTTTTTTTCCACAAATCCGGAGGAGTACCAGAACCATGCAGCGCATCAGCCTTGTGGAGTACACGCAGCCTCTCGTGTGTGGAACCAAGAACCCCGCGACAACGCAGACCAGCAAGCTAACAAAAACGGAGCAAAGCACAGTAATGCACCATCGTCGTGTTGCTCATTAAAAAAAAAAAAAAGTTGGATTAAATGCGTTTGAAGTAAAAAGTCTGCGAGTGAAAAAGTGCAGAAGTGCTTCGCTTTTTCGGTTTGTGCTTTTTACGGATTTTTGGCTAGGGTTCAGAAAAGCGTCTTCTGTGGCAACAGCACACTTTATTTTGACAAGCAAAACAGATAGTGCATTGTTCTCTTTTCTCCATCTCGTCCGTTCGCTGGTTTGTCTTGTCAGTCAATTCTTGGTTCCACGCGTGAAGAAAACTCCAGGAATTGTTCCCGGTTAGCACGGCATGCTCCGGTGCTCCTCCAGGTCCGTGTTGAGAAGCTTATGTTAAAACTCGTCTAGCATGCTGCACTCTGTCCTGCACATCCATCCAGCCTTTCATTCAGCAAGACCAAGATGCAACGAGGTTGGGCAAGAGATCTTTTTGCACCCGTGGTATATCGACGTGTTGCACGCGAGTGCGTGGGGACGAGGACACGGACAAACGCCCCTTCGCAAGCCCAATACTGTCGCTTCTACTCTGACCCTCCTCTAGCAAGACCACACTTCTGTTATGCTTTGGGTTGGTCAAGATAGTGGCGCTCCGCGCTAAGCCTCTCCCAATATTCTGCCTTGCACGGCACATGAAAGCAGCGCTAAACAATTCTTTTCCATATTAATGCAATGGCGCCGTGACCATGGCGGAAAACATCGCATTAGCTTTTGGACGACGGCGACACTGTGCAGTCGCTAAGTGGTTTGGTCCCAATCCTTGCCGTCCCTTGTCTCCCCCTCCGTGTGAATGTGCTTGGGAGGCGGACGATCCGCGGATGTGTCATCACGGAATCCATCCGCGAATCGGTCGGTGCTCTGTTGGCGGCTTTTTGGACGCAAGAACCCGGAAAGCAAATGCACTAAGCAGGAAATTAAAACGTGTTCCTATGCAAGATCGGCGATACCAACGCTTCTCAACATAAGAACCGAGAACGTATCAAAGAGGTTTTACTCTAATTCGGCCGCGTGCCCTCTCAGGTCGGCTCCCGTAGCAAGCTGCTGCTGCAGCAGCTGGATGGAGGACATCCATACATTCATACATAGAAATAAACTACCATATTTTCCGGTGTATACATTGCAGTTTCTTTCTACAAAATTTCTGTCACTGCGTCTTGGAAATGTTGTGACACATACATATGCTTTTTTTCTTTTTATGTATAGACCTTAACTGCACACGTTTGCCGAAGGGGTTATGTTTCTTGTTCGATTCGCTGGCACGAATATTGAAGCACTCCCACTTAAGCGCATGTTACGATCACAGTATACAGGGTGTTTTTACTTATTCTTTCAGATTTGTTTAAAAAAACCCGTGAAAGATACACTTATGCGGTTTGTGCAGGTGAGTTATACGGCCAAGAGCATATAGTATAGGGAGATAGTCGCAGCTATTAGTCAACTAATTAAGTAAAATTTGTAAATTAAATTTTTAATTAGTGCAAGTAGGCATAAAGTTCCAATTAGAAACTTGCTGCGCGTCATCGAAAACCATTAAATCAACTATTCTTAAAACGTTATAACGCCGGGGCAGCATTTTGACGGCGTGAACGCTCTATTTGGACGCGTTTCTAGATTTCGGTTTCTTATCAGAGCACATCTTTGCGCCCGCGGTCCTGCTCCCTGGTGGTCGCGGCGCAAAGCCACCC
Source organism: Ixodes scapularis (assembly GCF_016920785.2). NCBI lineage: Eukaryota > Metazoa > Arthropoda > Arachnida > Ixodida > Ixodidae > Ixodes > Ixodes scapularis. The sequence continues at coordinate 82,128,975 of NW_024609846.1, read as the reverse complement.
CCCCGCCTACCTCGTAGAATGGAGGGAAGTAGGGCGGATGTGTGTCGCGCGTCGCAGCCACTGGGGAGCAGGACTGCGGGCGCGTAGATGCGCTTCAATAAGAAATCGAAATCTAGAAACGCATCCAAATGGAGCATTTTAACAGAACGCCGTAAAATGCTGCCCCGGCATTATATCCTTCTAAAACGAGTTGATTCAAAGGTTTTTGATCATGCTCAGCAAGTTTCTAATTGGAACTATATGTCTATTTGGATTAATTAAAAAGTTAATTAGCAAATTTTACTTAATTAGCCGAATAATAGTTGCGACTATCTCCCTATACTAGTATGTACTCTTGGCTATATAACTCACCTGCACAAACCGCATAAGTGTAGCTTTCACAACTTTTTTTTAAACAAATCTAAAAGAAAAAGGAAAAACAGCTTGTGTTTACACGGGCTTATCATTGCAGTTTGGCCGCCCCGACTATACCGTAAAATTCCGAAAGAACGCCCACCCTAAATTAAGAGATAAATGGTGAAAAACATGGGGTGGGCGAAGTTTCGGGCCAAGGGCCAAAAACTACAAAAAAAATGGCTGCATTTGACAGATCAGCGGTGCATACGCATTTATTGCTCACTCGTCATCGCTAAATCCATCGAACGACTCATCGCTGTCGCTGTCAAAGACGAGTTGCACTACTTCGTCCACTATGCTCTCCCGAGCTTCGGGCCCCATCGCTGGTTCGTCGCTTACAGAGGCCAGGCGGTGGTTCAACTCCCCGTCTTCTGAGCCGTCGAGGCGTGTTGAGATGCCGCAGCGCTTGAACGACGTCAGGACGGCCTCCTCCGATAGAGATGCCCAAGCCTCGGACACGAAGCTGACGACATCCTGACGCGACGGCTTCTTGAGGTTCCCTTTGGCGGTGACAGCCCCTTCCCGCAAGAAGGAGGACCAACGATTCCTGAGAGCATCTTTGAAGGGCTTCATCCAGCACACGTCTGCTGGCTGGAGAATAGACGTGCACCCGCCAGGAATGAAGACAACGTCGGTTTCCTTCCCGTCGAGGGCCTCCCGCGCTGCCTCTGTCTTGTGAATGGGCGCCTGGTCCAAGACGAGCAGCCGCCTCACGTCGTCTTTGTTGGCACCCCACACCCTCCGCACCCATTCGAGGAAGACCGGCGTAGTCATCCATCCGTTCCTTGAACAGGTCACTCTCACATTTTCTGAAAGGAGCCGAGATTCGGTTTCATTCCAAACTCCGGCAAAGCCAACCACCAACAACCGGAGCAGCCGCAAACACGAAAGCATCGCCGCATCGCTGCGTAGTATTGACGGTATTGATGAAAAAACAAAACTTGTGACGAACCCATGCAGCGCCCTCTACTAGAAATGCACAAATACATGTGGAAGGCGCTTTTTATATCGTTCACAAAACAACGCTGTCCTAAAACTTTTTTTCTTTTTTTTATGCGAAAGGCGTGACTGCATGTTTTCAACTTATTTTTATGCTGAAATTTGTTTGGGCAAACCAGAAGTAACATTGGCCGCACGCGGAAATTGAGACAATACCTGGGATTTGAAGTGCGAACAGTGCCCTTGGCGGGATCCGGCCCGTCGGTTCCTTGAGCACGATGAGAGCCGGGAGTTTGATGCCCGCAGCTGTTGCACAGAGTGCAACCGTCAGTCCACGACGCGCCCAGCCTGTGTTCACGATGCGGATGCTTGATTCGCCGGCAACGTTGTTTGTCCGCTTGGCTGGGCAGTCCATGCGTACCATGGTTTGGTCCATGTTGGCTATACTAAAGTTGGAGTAACTGTGCTCCAGGCGCAGGCTTCCCACAGCCCTCCGGAAGACGGAGATTGCGTCAGCGTAGTCAGCCGGCAGCTTCTGACTCTCGTTCGTCCCCACTCGCATCGACACATTGAAGCGGGCTTTCCAGCGGGCCAGGTAGTGGTTCGAAGCTTCGAAGTTGCCCAGGTTCATCTGAACCGCCAACTTGCGTGCGTGCTCTTGAAGGACGCGGTTGCTCACCGCTCGCCCCGCCGCCCGCTCGGTATCCAAGAAGTCCATGAGTGCTTCATCGAGCTCTTCGCTGAAGACCGGCCGTCCGTTGTTGATGGCTCTCTTGAATTTGTTTTTGCCGTGGCACTGCTGCAGAAGGGACTGGTAGTTGGTGCTCCATTCGCGAACACGTTTCCTGTCCAGCTCAAAATGTCTTGCAGTTTTGCTTACGTTGTCTCCATTCTTCTTGTGCCACTGGACAACTTCCACCTTTCTCTGGATGGTGTAGCTATTCCTCATGGTCGATGCTGGAAGCGAGGGCAGGTGAACAGCTGCGGGGCACGCAGAGGAATGACTGTCTACTAGTGTGGAGTTTGTTTGCTTGAGCTGTTTCTTCTTTTCCTTTGTACCCGGACGTCTTGAATGATTCACTTCTAGTTCGCCCTTATCTTATCAATCTAACCGGAAAAGATCTTCTCTTTTGTTAGAAATCGGGTCACTGGCGGTGTTTGCGGACGAGTCATCGGTTTTTCCAGAGGTATGTTCGCGGCGGGGGCTTCCCGGGCTTTCGAATGCGTCGAAGCTACTGCGATTTTTAGGGGGTGGGCGATGTTTGGGAACTTTATTAAAATATATATTTCGTCCAAAAAGGTGGGTGGGCGAGGTTTCGGGCGGGGGCGTTCTCTCGGAACTTTACGGTATACGAAATAAGAAGTGTGAATTATAAAAAGATTTGATTTATATTCCAACCAAGATCTTTTTTGTGAAAACGGCATTTATAGTGGGGTGCAACTTATAGACATTTTCCATAGGAGCGCCGCCATCTTGAATTGTCGTCACTTCCAGTATGGGCGACGAGAAAATAGTAAAACGTTTCAACCTGTAAATAGTAAAAAAATAAAGGGGAGCCAAAACGAGAATGTGTGACGGTTAGGCTTATATCCTAAACGTCTTCTATTGGCGTGGTGACGGCAAAGTAATGTTTTCGCCCATACTGGAAGTGACGACAATTCAAGATGGCGGCGCCCTTGTGGAAAAGGTCTATACAATGGTGCATTTTATTGATCAGAAAACACGGCATGTTATTTGAGTGTGAAAGAACTCCATGTCATATAAATTGACCCGCTAGGATTCATGCGGGCGCACATTGTGCGGCACCGCGAAAGCAGAAAAGTCTGTCCGGGGACCCCAGGAATGACAAAGCGTGGGTCGTTGGATGCCGACTTGAGCATACACGCGGGTTTGTGTCCAAGGGCCGATAGTGGCGTGCCCCTGAGGGCGGCTCCCATTGCATTGCAGCTGCTGCTGCAGCAGCTGGAGGAGCAGAAGGAGAAGCAGCGCTGCCTGCAGGCGGTGAACCAGGAGCAGGCCAGGCAGCTGCGGGAGGAGCTGCTGCCCCCACAGGGCTTCCTGTGCCAGGCAGACGCCATCTGCGACCGGCTCCAGCTCAGACAGCAGGTGGGCCATTTATTCTCTACTCGTAACGCAATCCACTTAACAAGGGTGCCACGTATGACGATGAATTTCTAGAGGATCGCTAAAGGGTAACTGCAAAGAAAGGAAGTGTTTTTTTAAACAGCCTAATTGGGACAAGCATGTCACAAAACAAATCTTTCGTGAAAAAAAAATTTTTTTAGCAATATTTACGCTACAGGACGTGATTGGAGTCACAACCTCTCCACATTTGAAACTCCCGCTCTTTCGACCCGCCTGGAGGAGGAGTACACCTTGCCCTTGGATTCTCTTGGATTGACTTGGCTGCGGAGTACGCAGTGTCGACTTCAGGTCGCGGATGGGAGGAGGAAGAGGAGGAGGAGGAGGAGGAGGAGGAGGAGGAGGGAGGGATGGAGGGGGAGGGAGGGAGGGAGGGAGGGAGGGAGTTAAGGGAAGGTGCCGTTGATGTACGCTGGAAGCTAGAGCCGGTTTGCTTTCGTTGTATTTGTTTGGTGGGTGAAAATCTTGCAACAACGCACAATCAACATGGCACCGGTATTGTTTTGGTTTGACGGGACGCAAGAAGCCTCCGCGGTTTGCGAGCACATGTAGCGAGGACATGCCCTGAGAAGTGCCTCTGAGATGTTCCCAGGAGACGGAAAGTATCATTTGTAATCGTCGTGTGTGCTTTGAAAGCGAAGGGAGTCACAGGGTCCACGAGTGCACAACCACAAGCCAACGTTCACGACAGTACTGCTTTGACTTCGGCGATCTCATTCTGTTAGGTGCGACACCTCAATGCGACAAAGAACTGAAACGTTCGTGGTGTGTGGTGCGGGGCTTGGAAGTAGAAACCCACACTAACACGGAGCGCAAAATGGTTGTTGTGGGGTTGATATTGAACGGGTTCAGCCCCGTCGTCGTCAGCTTATCTGGTCCAGCTGGTCCGAGAGGACGCAGCGAGCTGTGGTTGCGAGCGTTTTTAAACTTAAATCTTCCTTCGTTTCTTTTCAAAATGTGGAAGATTCCCGACACATAGCGTGAGTAACAAGCTGCGGGGCGTTTTCAACAAAATTATGTTGTTTGAATTGAACAATGGACTCCAGATTGTTGTCCTAAATCTGCCGTTTTTATACTTGGTGTTGTTAGACTGCGTTTGCACATTGACGTGTTTGCACAACGACGCATACTGCTCGAGTAGATGATTCAGTCCTGCAAACGACCGGTTATACAGAATTTCAGGGAAACTTAAGTCACCATTGATATTTTCCTGTAAATCTCGTGCGAGTTTGTAGCGCTCATCATGCGGTGTGAATAAATTTGGGCAAGATTTCCTACCTGCCCACAGATGCATGAACTGAGACCATTTTTTACGTAGTGAACATAGTGCTAGTGCTTTTTCTTTATTTTGGGAAGAGGCGTTGGTGCATTTATTATGGTACAATCACTTGAGAGTTCAGAAATTGGGGAAGGTGACCAAGCTTTCCGAACAGTCTCTCTCCTCTCTGGCACTGCCCCAAGTTGCAGTTTCAGTAGGCATACCTACTAGCAGGGACAAACTGCTCTAAAGCAGGTAAAAGATTGGGAAGTCAGGACGGTGCAAACTCCATGTTTCGCAAGATGACTGGGGAAGTTCTTTTGCGAGGTATGCGAAATATGCAAACAATTTTGTTATGCCCGTCGTTAGCGTCTCTCCAGCAAGACGAATAAGATGATCTACAAAGGCGTTATCCCAAGCTAAGATTTACGATAACAGTACACATTCAAATGAAACAACTTAACGTAAAATGGTTCGGAAGCCAAGAAAAAAAATTAAAAAATCTGTCTATAGCAGAATTTGGACGTCCGAAGGCTTCTGCGGAAGGGTGTTACGTGATAATCGGGTTTTTTACGTATCAGCTGTGTCTCAGTCGCGGACATTTGGTGCACCCGGTGCGAATCCCAAAATGACGAGAACATACCTGGCCTCGTTTGTCGTTATGCAAATGCCCGATTGCCCGCAGCCAAATAGCATTCAGCTTGTGATCTTTCGGGGCAACATGGCTGCTGGAAGCCTCGCTGTCATGATCACTCATTTCGCAGCACTTTACAGAAGAACAGCCCCGCTTTACAGGAGGTGGCATCTCCAAAAAGTCGGCATTTGCACGCGCAAGTGAAAAAAAAAAAAAAAAAAAAAGCACGCTAAGAAAGCAAAGCGGAAAACAAAAGTAACAAACCGGGCTATGAAAGCCAAAACCCCGCGTCGCTTCCTATCACTAACACTGCGATAGCCCTAAACACACACTACTTCACTTCAGGAAGTCTCACTCAAGCACCTGGATCAACACAAAACACTGATCGCTTCGGCGAAACGACTAGTCGAGGTAGGCGAGACAGGCGGGAGTAGAGACATCGGCGGCCATGAAAGAATGGCGAAGCTTTTGTTTGTTATGGTATGAATGCAAATGGAAGAGCCCTTCTTGAAAACCTTTTCTAAAAAATAATAACTCTCATTGCATGGGTTATTCTTGAAACGTAAAAATATGCCGCTCAAAAGGAATTTGCAACATATAACAAAGGTTTAACAACCAAGATCGAAGCTGTCAATCAAACTCTTAGCCAATGATGAGTATGGCAGCCAATTGGTGCTAAACGTCACGGAACACCAACTTTGTGGTGCGTGATTAAAAACGGACGAAATAGCCGCAAACTAAAATCAGTCTCACACAATAAATATTGCTCTAAAAATTGTTTTTTCTTGCGGAAAAATTGTTTTTTGACATGCTTGTCTAAATTAGGCTGTTTAAAAAAAATATATATTTTTATTGCAGTTACCCTTTACGTTTTGCATTGGGGGTCAGAGTGAAAGCAAAACCACGTATAAAGCGACAAAGTACCTTAAGCGTACGGTCACAGATAACTGGCGACGACAGAGGGATGAACTGAGAAGACTGAAGGTGTAACGTGGCAGACTTGCGCCGAAACAAAGTGCAATAATTGATATTGGGCTCTTTGTTTCTGGCGTAACGGCGAGGCTCAGCATTAGCATGAAGGTCCGTTCATGTAGCACCGTTTGCTTACACTGCGTAACGTTACGGGAGCTTACGTTAGTCACCAGGACCTGTGTACTCTGTGTGAAGCATGGCAACCAATTGAAGGTGTGACATTACACGCGACTTTCGAAATATGGATGTTCCGGTGATTCATAACTGGGATTCCGTGTTTTTGGAGTTAATTTCTCTCGAAGTTTGGAGGGTGTTTCTCGGAGTTTATTTTTCGCTGAAAATTGGGCGTTTATCAGTTTATTTTTGTTAGATTCCCAATTCTTCGAAATTGAAAGTTTATTCTACTGTGTTCTTATATTTTTAAAGATGGGTGATTTCAGATAAGATCGACCAAAGGATGGCTAGTCGACATTTTCAAATCAACTGATGTTTTTATATGTTATTGTCTAGTGTCTGGTATCAACGAATCCAAACTTAGTTTTGACTAGAAAAAATACTTGGGGACAGGAAAAATCGTAAGGCATGAGGTGGTGGACAGTTGCATTAACGCGCACTGATGGAGGGGGCCCGTTTGAGAGTGAATAACTAAAGCGATAACATTAGGAGAACTGTAATACGTTTTAGGCGCAAACTATGGGTATAGCTTGCTTGTAATATAAAGTAATCATATTTATTTAAAATTTATTTATTTTTCTAAAAATTGACAAACATGCCTGCTCGAACGACAAATGGCAAACTTTGGAGGTCTGTATCTCATGAAATAATTTAATCATTATGTTATAATTTGCAGATATTATTCTACTAATATATAGCTAATATTTAAAAAATAACTAAGGTATCTGTGTGATACAATAGTTAGGATATATTTAGTCAAACATGGAAAAAAAATCAAACAAAGAAAAATTCCGATGCGAATAAAAAAAAAAACACCACCCTCGATTTTTTTTAAATTTAGGTAACCTGTTATACTCTATTTCGGCATTCATTTCCATTAAAAACATGTTGCATCATTTTATTGAGAAAGAAGATACAACTCCCCAAAGTAGGGTCCTTTTTCAAAGCCTACACTTAGCAGTGTTTTATACAAGAACTGACTCTGAGTTCCAGTTTCATGAAACCAACACACATCTTTTATATATTTTTATTCAGATGAGGCCAATGACAACTAAAGAAATCGTTCACACACTTAAATTAAGGAGAAACTACTGTGTACAAAGAGGTATCATATTACGGACTAGTGATCCGAGAAAAGATCATGCAACCATCGGCCACTAGGAACTTTGTTTACTTTATTCTCCTGCGACACTATATGCTATTCCCTCTTCCACTCTACCTTCATCTCTCTCTCTCTCTCTCTCATATATATCCCTGATATATATCCAGAACAAAAACATGTTCAAGCATTCCCTTTCTGCGTGGTAGTGTTCTGTGGCTAGCGAAAATCATTTCCTCGCTAAGCTCACGATTATGGCAAAATAGTTGCCGGAAACCGCAGACGACACTCGTCGCTAGTTCTGGCAAAACGGCCGATACAATCTTTTTTTCGCATTTCCCCGCTCGCTGTCAAGGACAAGGGGGTTCGCTTCAACCAGCAAAACATGGCCGCCGACGCCTGTTTACTGAGCAGTCATGCCTGTCGCCATCTCACTCGCTGGCGTCACGGGTGATAATATCAGGCACAAAGGGGCACACCAACCGGCAGCATTATCCCCAAATACTCGAGCCTCGCGTAAATACATAGAGTGTAAACGCTGTCGCCATGTTATCGTAGTAAGACCCCCCCCCCCCCCCCCCCCCCCTCCCCCAACGGGGGACTGCAGTACGCGACGGCGTACTAACACAACGGCGACGATATCGACATCGCAGGCTCCGAATTTTCCCATAGTTCTACTCCACGGGCATTTCTCGAAACGCTTGATATTGTGTACGCCCGCCTGGAAGGATTTCAGGCGCGTAGTTAAGATAAAGGCGGTTCTCCGCGGCAAAAGAAAGCAATTTCACAAAAGCTTAAAAGCGGCGGCGACGCGTGTGCGGTGAACGCTTGTAGTTTTGGTGTAGACAGGGTGTGTGTGTTCTCGTTGTTGACACCAGCCGGCGATAAGGCACTGCAGGCGGTAGCTCAGTACAGCAAGGGCTAATCCGAGTGACCATCAATGTAACCCCACCGCCAACCCCTCGCGAACCGGTCGCCGACATGGCTCAGGCTGTGTCATGAACCACGTGGTAGAAGCTCGGGTGCTTTCATATCAGCGCGTGGAGGGACGACAGTGCGATTCCGGAAAGTCTTTTTCGAAGGCCGCTGACCACAATTTTTTGTCTGGAGACTTTCCCTCTTTCTTCCTTTGACGTGGATCAAGCTTTGCCGACAGCCTCAGTTGTGACCTCTCTTTTCAAATGTATGTTTGCAGTGAGTTCTCCTCAGCCTCGGACTTGTCACTTGTGCACCCAGTAGTTCTTTCACTTGGCAATTATATGCCATCAGTTGGGGTTTAATTTCTATTATTTATGTATACATTATGAAGACGTCCTGGAGCTCCGAACGAGTGTTTTGTGCAGATTACTTTTGCAAACACAAAAAGACTATACCAAAGCAGCGGAATTTTCGAAGTGTTGGCGAGTTGGACCTAAACTCGTTGAAGCAAAGTCTTCCGCCTGACTGTTCCACCAAAGTGAGTACGACGGACTACCTGTGCTACCATTGCTTCATGCACATCACTAAGGAGATCTCGATGCGAAGCTCAGAGCAGTGCCCTGACATATTTGTGCCAGCTGAAGAAGCAATTGAAGATCTAAATCGCAGCATACTACCTACAGATGTGTCGCCGCTGAGACAACCAAGCGTCGTAAGAAGTCGGGACAGGCCTGCCTATGTCAAGAGAAAGCAGACAGAACTGGAGCAGGTTGCTGTCAAGAATATACGCTCAAGGCTACGTATTGCGTACGACAGGGACGCACCATTGGGGTCGTCCGAACCAACATGCTCCACATGCACTGAGTGGGTGGACAACTTTCGGCAGGCCTTTGAAACCGCCACCTCTCTCCGGGAACGTTGTCAACTGCTTACACTCCTGCCGTCAACACTGACGAAGAATGAGGTTCAAAAGATGATTCCACAGGCCTCAATGTACCTCATCAGTAAATCCCGAAAACTCAAGGAAAAGCATGGCGTGTGGTATGAGCCGGATCCTTACACGAGGTGCAAGGTGAGCCCTGAGAACCTGTCTGCTGCCCTAGAGTACTTCACGAAAGACGAGCTACAATGTTCGCGCCAAAGTCCCAACCAGAAGGACGTCATCTCTGTCATGCTCAACGGAGAGAAAACGTTCGTGCCAAAGCGCTTCATGACACGCTCAATACGAGAGGCCTTCCGTATATACAAAGACAAGCATCCCGATTCCGGCGTTGGGCTAACGAAATTTTATTCGTTGCGCCCTAGATGGGTCCAATGTATTCCACACCAGGAAGTGTGCGTTTGTGTGCGCTGCGCCAATTATTATTTTTGTATTGCCGCTCTAGAGAACGTTACAGGCTCAACATTCAACACTGGTGAAATGAACTCGGCATTTCTGTGCGACCCAGCAACAGAACTGTGCCTTCAAGGAGACTGTGATCACTGCCCAAAAGGCCAGTTTCTTACACTCCAGGAACTTGATATCCCGGAGGATGAAGAGATTGTGCTTGCAACATGGGAGTCCGGCGACCTTGTGAAAAAAACTTTGGAACCTGAGACTTTCCTAAAAGTCATCCAAGTGACGGTTGGAAGTTGGGTACTTCACAACCATATCCGGCAAACGCAAGGTAAAGCGATCTACGATGCAAAACAGTGCATGCAACGCGGGAGCATTGTCTTTCATTTTGACTTTGCTGAAAACTGGACCATCGTGCTTCCTGAGGAAGTGCAAGCATATCACTGAAAAAAAAAACAAGTTTCGATATTTACATGTGTAGTGACGACAAGAAAATCTACAAACAGCTTTGCCATCATCAGTGAGGACCTGTGTCACGACGCCGCTCACGCTTGCTTGGCTCTAGAAAAAGTGAAGGAGTGGGTTGAAGACAACGTTGCGGTATACTCGTACGTGACGTACGTAAGTGACGGCGCCGCCAGTCATTTTAAGAATCGCTACCAGCTTCACCAATTTGCAAAGGACGATTGCCCACAAGCCCAGTGGTTATTTTCTGCATCTGGACATGGGAAAAATGCACGTGACGGAGTTGGCGGACTCGTGAAGCACCAGGCCACGCTGAACAACCTGAGAGAACGTTCAGTAAGCGCAATTCAGACGGCCAGGACAATGGTGAGCGTTCTATCAAAGAAACTGAAAGGCGTGCATTTTGTATATCTGGACGAAAATGAGGTTGTTCGGTATCGTGAACAAAAAAAAGAAGAGTGGCTGACGGTGCGCGCCTTCCCTGGCATTCAGTCTTGACACGCGTGGCGGCTCAGCAAGTCATCAACAGAAGGGACCTGTGACGTATATGTAGCACGGACAGTCGGATCTGCTTGGAAGCAACTTTATTAAATGGGTACAGCGAGGAAAACCTTAGCGTAAAGTGCCGAATTTGATTTCCCAAGGACTGCTCATTTTGAATGCAGGGACATCTTATTTATCACATTTTTCTTCACGGGGTATTTAACCTACTGTTTTTGTTGGTGGTTACTAATAATTTTTATCTGATCACTATAAAAAAAATCCCAAAATGTTATCCTCGAGCAGGATAAAATATATCGGCTTGCCACGATTCATTCATACACCGAGAGCATCGAAGCTGCTCCAGTTAGGCACTATGGCATCCGTCACCTGAAATTGTTTGTAATCGTAAATACACAGCCAACCTAAATATCTTACTATTATATCTTTGTTTTTGTGTGTGGAAGTAAAGTTATTTATTTTACTCTAGATGTAAAATATACCGGAAGGTACAACTTCACACTGCATCATCTTTTCTCAAATCATTAGTCTCTAATATGATACCACTTTGTACGCTTATGTAAAATGCTGTATATAGTTTCTCCTCCCTTTTACTGTGTGACCGATCGCTCTTTTTATCAATGACCTCATCTGAATAAATGTATATAAAAGATTTGTGCAAGTTTCATGAAACTGGAACTCAGAGTCACTTCTTGTATAGGACACTGCTAAGTGTAGGCTTTGAAAAAGGACCCTACTTTGGGGAGTTGTTTCTTCTTTCACAGTGCAATGATGCAACATGTTTTTGATAGAAATGAATGCCGAAATAGAGTATAACAGGGTACCCAAATTTAAAAAAAATCGAAGGTGGTGTTTTTTTTTTATTCGCATTGGAATTTTTCTTTGTTTGATTTTTTTTCCATGTTTGCCTAAATATATTGTGACTATTGTCTCACTCAGATACCTTGTTTATTTTTTCAATAATAGCCATATATTAGTAAAATAATGTCTGCAAGTTATGTAATAATGATTAAATTATTTCATGAGATACAGATTTCCAAAGTTTGCCATTTGTCGTTCGAGCAGGCATGTTTGGCAATTTTTAGAAAACTAAATAAATTTTTAATAAATATTATTACTTTATATTACAAGCAAGTTGTACCCATAGTTTGTTTGTAAAAAGTTTTAAAATTCTCCTAATTTTATTGTTTTAATTATTCACTTTCAAACTTGCCCCCTCCATCAGTGCGCGTTATTGCAACTGTCCACCTCTCCCTGCCTTACGATTTTTCTTGTCTCCAAATTTTTTTTCTGGTCAAAACTAAGTGTGGATTTGTTTATACCAGACACTAGACAATGTCATATAAAAACATCAGTTGATTTAAAAATGTCGACCAGCCACCCTTTGGTCGATCTTATCTGAAATCACCCAGATATAAAAACAAAATGAATAAGGTCTGGGTACCATGAGCCATTTTCTCAAGGAACCTCGATGTGCTAAAAGGCAACCCCCTTTTGTCAGAACTAGATTTTAAAGGAAACTTAAGTGGCATCTACTGACCTTGTGCTCTGATAAAGTTTAATCATAGAACACCATCTTTTTTGCTTTTTATTTCATCATTGTGACCTCAAAATTTTGAGTTTATCGGATAAATTCGAATTGACAGAAAATCTACTGGCGAGTGCTTTTTAGATTTTTTCCTATTCATACAACTAACATGGAACCCTATTCACAAGGTAACTTAAGAAAACATGAGCTAATGGTCCTGTGTGAATGGGCCTTAAAGGGGTGGTGCAACGATTTTCGGACCTCGGTCAAAGATTTCTGGAAGTTGCCCCCTGACACTTCTGAAGTAACGAACAGAAAACCGATTTCGCCTGCGTGTCCTAGTTGTTGCGTAAAAAAAAGATAAAGATTGGCATTTCGGGCACCCCTCAACTCACTCCCAGCCTTCAGGGTTACAACTGGTCGCACTCCCAGTGACGTCATTCGGAGTGCCGTGTAGCTTCCCGTGTGCTATCTCGGAGGACGCTTCCCCTCCTTCTCTCTGCGTACATTAGCTGGCGCTATGCTGCAGCTTAGAGCCGAGCGAGGTCACGTAATCTTTTCGCCGTAGTTCCTTCGGCTGCCACTTGGGGCTGCAGGTGGGGGAAAAAGCTCGACTTTCGCTTTGCGATTATGCAGCGGAATCGCAACATTTTCAATGAAGGGGGTGTTTTCTCTATCCTCCGGGACACAATAAACAACGTAAAAATGACGAGATGCAAATTCTTTTAATCATAAAATCGTTGCACCGCCCCTTTAAGACTCCCCCAAAGCTTTGTGCTGAGGCTTCTTTTATTTGCACTCCATATTCGAGGAGCTCAAAGCCAGAACAGACAACAGCTGCCAAGAATGAACTGGAACTTTCAGTGGGAGCAATGGATGGTAAAAGTAAAATCTAGTTTGCTTTTCCTAACATGCCAGTGCGAAGCAGCGAAATTTGACGCTCACGCCGGTGCAGAGCAATAGAGCCCGACACGCGCATCGCAAACACGCCGCTTGCGCTGTACAGTTATGAGCTAGGAACTCGACTTGAAATGAAACTAGAGGAAGAGGCGGCACCGAGCCACTGTGCTCAACAGAAGCATGTTCAGAAGAAAGAGAGGGAAAGACGAATGGGGTGTTGTGGAAACCTGTATTCTTTTCAAGCTTAGCTCAAGGTCATGCCTGATCCGGAGCGAAAGTGAGAAGGCGGTTGCAGCCAGGCTGTCTATAGTCGGTTACAAGTCAAGAAGGTAGGAGAAGCTCCTCCCACAAGCGTGATGCGCCCGTTACAAATCCCTCCGCAGTCGAAAGAAGAGTTCACTGGAAACGCCCCTTGTTCCGCTTCAATGGATAGATATTGGCTACAGAGTGATGCCAACTTATCTCCGATCCCACTTTTTTAAGAAAGCGACCTTTGTATTCATCGGAGGGGGAACCGAGCCCTGAAAGCAGCCTTTGTATATATCGGAGGGGGAAGGTAATCCCCGAAAGTCATATTTGTTTCTATCGGAGGGGGGAAACTCTAATCTCCCTCTCGTGGCTTCCACAATGCTAAGTCAAAGTCGAAAGATAAAGCAAATATGCTACAGAATGGCAAGACCCTCCTCGCGCGTTGGCCGCGACGTCACGGAAACGATGGGATGCTATTGGATGCGGAGGTGGCGGAGGGATTTACGAGTCCCTTTGGGGGGCATTTGGCGCTACCTTCTTAACCTGTAACCAACTGTAGTGCACAGCAACAATCGTGTAGAGAGTGGACTTTTTAAGAAAAAAAATAAAACTGATTTTTTTCTCTCGATACATTGCGCTTGTCCAGGTGGAAAGCCTGAGGGAGGGCCTGGTGCTGAGAGAAGAGCAGCTCCGAGGTCTGGCCAGCAAGTTCTCCCGCTTCAAGCAGGCCTACGAGGACAACTACCAGAGGGCCACCGAGGACATCGACAAGCTCGACACTATGCTCGAGAGGGTCATAGAGGTAAGTGGGGCGACGGGGGGAAGGACACGGTCAAATTTGGGGGTTTCACGTGCCTAACCAACGGCGGGGAGGGGGTGCGTCTGGCATGTCCCAGCGAAAGACAGGAGTAACGTAGATTACTCGGGGATCTTTTGACGTGCAGTCAAACTCTTAATTACCCCCCCCCCCCCCCCCCCCCCATGGATGCTTTTCTGCAATAAACCTCAGTCAGATTGCGGACACCTTGGCCAGGATTCGAACCTGCCAACTGTAACCTTGTCATCGGAACATCACTCCAAAAATGTAACGGAGTTACGGTCGGCAAAATTTTATTTTAACTTTGGGAGTACTATTTTGTTTCCAAACCCGTAACCAGTCACGCCAGCCTTAACGCCAGTTCTCAAACCGGGCTCCTAGGAACGTAGTGGTTCTTTAGGGTTCACTGACGGGTTCCTCGAGCTCTCAGGTTTCCTCCGGCATGCTCGCTCCGAAGCAAAGTGTTTCCATCTTCAACTCTAGTATAACTTTGAGCAAAACACTCCGTAGCATCTTCACGGCCGTTTAGCAAAGTCCGCAAGCCGCTGCACCGATTCTTCGCGTCGGTGCCGGGACCAGGAAATGTTCCTCGGTTGACAGTCGAGGCACATAGGGGTTCGTCAAACCTCAAGATAAGAATATTTGAGAACCCCTGCGCCAGGGGTTCCGCTTGCGCGAACGTACGTATCCGTTTCACGTTGAGGGACCCGACGATGGTGTGCGCAGACGCTGGAGACGGAGCCAGAGGCTGTGTCATCGTGTCCTGCACTGCAGCGGCTGCTGGAGAGTCTCCGTGGGAGCAGCAACTGCTGGGGCTGCCCCCCGAGGCCCCCCCCGGGGCGCCGGCCAGACTCCGAGCCTTGAAGGGCCGTCGCCCCGCAGCAGTGTTCGAACGCATGGCCAACCTCGAAACGTGCAGCGGCCGTACGGCGCCCCGGACACTTTTTGCGGCGTATCGGTTCTCGGTCGCACGCGCCTAGTTCCGGGGCCCGCTTGAAGGAGTAATTCACTCTTTCCGGCGTGGTGTATAGCTGCCGTTTTCCGCGTTCCGAGCAAGCCAATCCCGGGTGTTGTGGCAGTCGTCTCAACACAACTGATTTGCCATCCTCTTTTTTTTTTATAGCTGAGCGAGCAAGTTGGCTGCAGTGAAGTATCTGCTGGGTGGCGTCCCCCAGACAATTTAAATGAATCATTGCACTCATTTCCCATAAGCAAGAAGTTACACAGAGGAAAGGGAAAGACATACAAATGCATGAAAATGCGCGGGACGCTGTTTTACTGCGCGGCAAACTGAAGGCGCATACTTTTACCTGCAACATTGTCATGCCCATTATCGTGACCCAAATTGAATGAAAATAGGTGCCCACTCGGGACAGTGGCAATGGAGTGATTGCCTCCATTTCCGCTTCCAAAGATGGCAGACGAAAGGGACGCTTGGTTGAGCAATGGCACCCCCTATAGTCGTTGGAACGTGTGAAGGCGGTAGCACGTTCAATCGTCTACCTCGCATATTGGAAGTGTATGTCGTCATCGTTTAAGGCCCTCAAACGTCGAAAACAATCCAGTGTTTATGTCCGTGAGGGGCAACGCACAATTTTCAAAATTTCAAAGTTCTAAATGATTCCCTTCCGCCGTATAAAACTTCTGTTTCAAACGGTGGGAAATGGTTTGAAATAGTCGCACATTGTTTATCGTGTCACCCTGACGGCACATCACTTTTAGTAGCACTGGCAAGGAGCAGTCGAGACTTTTAAAGATGATCCTTTACGAAGTGTTGCCGGACTTTTCTCACTTCTAGAAGAGACGATTTGCATTCGTGTAACAGCCAGAATAGCATTGTCGTGAATGATCTTGGAGCGTCGCAGAAGAGAAAGGTGCCAGTTTTTCTTTCTCTGGGCATGAACAACGGATGATTTTTTTTATGAACTTTTAGCGTCATTGATATGCTACCCTTCCCATTGTCATTTGCTTTTTCGAGTCCAGTAAGTGAGAGAAAGCAGACTTTTGCTGTGCATTGCCCCTTTAATATGAGGGCCATGCCACTTTCCCGATAGCCAAAATAGAACCACTTCCACTTTACTCCAATCGAGATTGCTTGCCATTTCTGAGCACTGTTTTTGCCTGTGCCACTACATATGCCGCCTGTTCCAAACGCTATTCCTTCATAAAAAAAAAAATTTAGTTGGTGTTAAGTATAGTGTAACGTGCAGCAAAAGTCTTTCAATGTAAGTGGCATCCGTGCTTCCCAAAATGCTACACTGAACTCTTCATGGGCAGCTGCACTGTTACACATGCACCAACCTGTGCCTCACCCCATACATACCTAATGCATGCCATGTGCATGAATTATTGGGCTGTGTAACTTTACATGATGGTGTCATCGACAAGAGATTTTTTGCCGGTGGCACGGTTTATATACCGCATTTGCATATGCGATGCTCAAGCCAAAGCTTCCAGTACAAGTCCAAAACAAAGAGCTGATTTGGTCCAATGAACTACCATAACAACATAGAAAAGCAAGCTCATCTACAATGTTGACCATATAGAGTTGAGAAAGGAACATGCTGAAAACCTCAGAGCGAGAGCCAGTGTTTTGCTGCAAGACTTGGCTTCTTCAGAGCCCTAATGAAGTAAGCAAAAGCAAAGCAAGTTAGTTGTTTAGCCAGTGGAAGGCCCGTCTTCCTTTGAGGTATGGCAGCAGCGAGTCGCACTGCAGATGAAGAATTTAGCCAGTGCAGTACGACTGCACCATAGAATAGCGATTACGCAAATGCACGTCCCAATGATGTCTCGGCAAAATACTGACTGCCCTTCTGTGGCTCCCAAGAGGTTCTTTTTCAAGTTCTTTCTACCAGCTTTGACTACCTCCATACTTTATCATCCACAATGTTCATCATATTCGATGCTCACATTGCTACCTGCTTAACGGGACAAAATTTAGGCTTGGTCGAAATCGTTCGTCTTGAAAACCGTGACCCAAATATAGGTAGCAAGTCTGCCGTCTCGCAAGCAAAACTTTTACAAAGACTTGCTCTCTTTGCTCCATCTGTTTGTACGGGTGCAGTTTGCGATTTGTTTGACGAAGGAATGGCACTTGGGAACAGGTGGTGGTAAGAATCTCATTTTTCGTCCATTGCCGTCGTCTGTAGACGTGAGTGCAGTGACATCCCTTGCTCACTCTGCGTCCTCGGGCTCAATGTTTTGAGTACCGTTAGCTGTAGCGTCACATTTCTTCCGCTATCTGAGTGCGTCTTCGACAAGCAAAGGTGGCACAGCGCACTTCCAGCACTGCGTGCATGTTTTGCTACAGAGCCAATGTCTGGGGATTGTCCCGGTTTATCGGGGAGTCTTGTCGGTTCAATTTTTTGTGAGCCCACGAGAAAGAAACTTGCAATATTCTTTTACCTGTGGAAATACTGCAATCAGTACTAGTGCTTAAAAGACCTCAACACCTCAAAAGAATTGTTCATCGATTGTGTGCAAAGCGCTAAAATATGATGTCGTGACACCCCTCAGTTGATTTTTCACTGTAGCCCCATTAATGTCACAACCACAGACAGGACCAGTGTGGAGGTAGATAAAGGACCCCGGAAATCCACGTGTTGTTTCACCTCCCCACAACTATATATACTTCAGCTGTTTTTTTTCCCCCCCAAGGCAAAATATGTTTGGTAGGCTGGCAGTCATGAAATGTGACGAAAATAATCTTTGGAGAAGGGGAACGAAGGACATACAAATCTCCACAAACACAACTAGCTGACTAGTGCGCGACCGAAAAAATCTGCCCGGTCCAGGTATTGAACCTGGGACCTCTCCATTTCCAGAGGAGCGCTTTACCGACTGAGCTAACCAGGAGTTAGACGTCAGTAGAGCAAACCAGGACCAGGCGTTTTTTTTTTCTTCGGTCGTGCACCAGTCCCTAGCTGTGCTTGGAGATTTGTGTTCATCCTTTGTCCCCCTTGTTCCCCTTCTTCAGGGATTATTTTCATCATTCTTGTCCAGCTCGCTTGCACCTTTGCAGAATTCAATTGCATTATCATAAAATATGGTTTGTGAATTTGATTACTTTTATTAATAATGTTTATTAGTTTGTTTCCAAGTGGCTGGAGACTTGTGGGCATCTTTCGTACAAATTGTCTACCACAAAAAAATATCTTGTCAGAAGCACCTTAACCCAGCCCTAAAAGAAAGGCCACTGTCTTTTTCTTATTTGTTTATACAAGTGGTCCTTTAATACTGCTTAGAATGATTCCACCCAATGATCACACTAAATAGATGGAGTAAAAGGATGGCATGCACCGATTGTTGAATATTTCGACGTGTCACGACGTAACTGAGAAATGTTCAGCAACAAGTGAAGCTTTAACTAGATGTTGAAATGTGTTTTTACATTGTTAAGGAATGAATTTGAGAAGGTAGATTTTTAGGCCACTTTTCTCTTCAAATTGCTACCCACTATTGTGAGAATTGTGCCATGCATTATCTTAGAGTGCAGCAAGTTTGAACAAAACGTATTACACGTCCAAAGGAGACGACGGAACTAGAGGAAATCTCCGACTCTACACAGGTTCCATTTCCTTGTGTCCACTCATGTTCCACCTTCACCCAGGGCAGGTGCTCTGGGCACTTTTTGTGATATATATTCATGCCAAGTTTTAGCAGGCAAGTCGCCGCTATTTTATGATATTTAGAGACTATTGTTTGCGGAAGACGGTGCCAGCATCGCAACGAAACTCGGCCACGGTTTCTTTCACCCCATGGGTACTTTGCATATACAATACTTAGCACAGGAGGATTTGCACCAGATATTAGCACACTTCAGTTCTATGCTTTTTACACCATTAAAACTTCCTTTCATTGGTAAGGAAAAGACAATTCCAGTACAATATTACTTCATCGATCCCTCCGAATTTCAGTACAATATGGGAAAGTATGTCGCATGCATGTCAAATGCAAGGCACATAGTATTATTAGAATTGGGCGAGTGTTGCGACCCAAATGATTCAAGCAAGAAGCTGCAAAGTTGTGCATGTAAAAAAAGAAAAAAAAAAAAAAAAGCTGTTGATTTGTAAACATGCATTACTTCATTGTTGTGACTGTGCATTTTATAGCATTGGGCTTCCCGATAAACGGGCATAAAAAGACCGTTTAAAGCAACGGTTATCTGGCACATGCTTGTCGGGTGTCGGAAACGAGAATAAAGCGGTGCTAGGAGTCCCCTTGTGCATCGCCGTGCACAGATTTCCATGATGTCGTCCCGAGCAGATGCTCAATCGGTGTCATTTGTGTGAAACCTGGGCACACCAAGCACCTCAGCACACCGGCAGTGTTTACGATACCCCTCATTTTAGTACACACCAGTATACTAAATATAGCTTGTTTGAACATTGGTTCCTACAAAGCATTTATGCCCTGCAATACTAAATATAGCTTGTTTGAACATTGGTTCCTACAAAGCATTTATGCCCTGCAATACTGCAGGATGCAAACGCAAAAAACGTAGCAGAGACGGAAGTTTGCTTTACAAAGAACATAACTGTGTACACTACCGTTGTGCGCTGTGGCGCCTTTGTTCTGCCTGTACATATATTTATTAGAAAGCCGCCCAAGGAAGCAGGCCGAATTGTTGCATGTCGAGCATCCTGACGTTTGTGTCGCACAACGACTGCCAAGCAGGATGCAATTGGTACAAGGTGAATAAATTGTTTTTACCTCTCTCTATAGATTTGTCAATCTGTGCAAATAGGTAGCGCGGCAATTTCTCGGGCAGCTGTCGCTTTCGTGCCAGTAACCGTCCGAATTTGTTTAGAACAACGTTCCCAACCACCGAATCAAGCAGAGGGCACGGTACTACAAAATAGCCTATGTAGCTCTGTTATTACCAATCAGGATCCAGAGAAGCGCGCCAGGACGAGAGCACCTCCCCCATGCCGAGAAAGAGACGGAGTCGTGGGTATCTGTTTTCGAGTCTTGTTAAAACGCCCCCAGGCCGTGAGTATGTACAGGGGGGCCCATATGTACAGCAGTGGGGACGACCGTCAGGGCCAGGGCTCCTCTTGGGTGACGCTAAACACAAACTGCAGGCAGCCCAGCCGCAGGTGGGAGCCATGGTGTAGCAGAGCCGTCCCCTCCCAGCCGGCTCCTCCAATCAGGCTCGAGCCACTCGACCGACAGCCGCAGGGTCTGCGCGCCTGCAACAAATTGGGACGCACCTTGAAAGTGCTGCGACACTGGCGACAGGCACCGAGACGACCTGTCACTCCCATGTCCAGTCGTCTCCTCAGAACGACAACAAGTCTCCTTCGTAACGCCTTGGCAAGCAGAAATGCCGCTGTTGGCTTCGGCACGTTTCTGTTGCTTTCTCTTTTAATGCAAAAGCATTAATTGTCCCATCGAGCGAGCCGACGTCATCAGTTTTGAAGCAGCGCCAAATGGCACCTTAAATCCTTTCTCCAAGTGAAGCCAGCTCCCAGCTATGAAACCACGTGAAAAGCCTAGAAAACGGCACCTAGTTTCCCCAATCCTAAAGGAGCAGAGTAAAGGCCCGTTCACACTCTTGCGACTGCTTGCGACCTCTTAAACCTGGGTTCCTTAAAACTTGTTAAACCAGAAAACACACTGGCGTCATCTATTGGGAAGCAGTGTAAACTCGGCGGTCCGGCATATTTTTTTTTATTTCTCGAGCATTATCCTTTCTTTCTTGGCTCGAAAAACTTTTGACAATGTTATAAACGAGCCTTTCTATGGGTATTACGCACATTTGACCTCGAAAATCCCGCAAAACCTTCGCTCTTGTGAAATGCAGTTCCAGGGTCACCGCATAGATGGCGCCACAATGTCAGTGTGTTCCCTCATTCTAAAAACATTTAAGAAGTTGTAAGAGATCTCGTCTTTCTCAGTCGTACTCGGTCGCAAGAGTGTGAACGGGCCTTAAAGCTGATGGTTTTCGGCTTCGGTCCCATTGGCTGGCGTGCATCGGTCGCAAGGGTCCCATTGGCCGCTGCACGTCCAATGGGAGCCTTGTTTCAACGACGCCCATCCCATGGCAGTTCGTGTCCGCACTGCGAGCACGCTGGTAACACAAAAAGCGTCCAAGGTCGGAGCAGCAAGGAGAGCTGGGAGAGCGCACGATCGGCCGACGCAAATACGGCCGATGCGGAAGGACAACAAGCATGCTTTCGCATTCACAACTCGTAAGAAGTGCTTAGGTGTACCTCGAGCCTTTTTTTCTTTTCTTTTTCTTTGTTCAAATCCGAGTTTATTTTTTTTTTTTTTTTTTTTTTTGCGTTTCATTTCCGGAAAGCTGTGGCTTAACTGTAGCCAAGAGACATATCCTTGTATGTTTTTTTGTTTCTTTTAAAGGGCCAGAGCCAGGCCAGAAAGAAGAGTTAATAGTTGACACACAAAAAAAAAAAAAATTAAAAAAACCTCAAGAAAGATTTTTTTTTTTTTTTTTTTTTAAATTTGCATGTGTAATATAAAAGTTTAGGTGTGACAATCTTGAAGGATTTTATTCTGATCATGAGTTAGCCAAAGTGAAAAATTAATTTCGCATGCCCTTTAAAAAGACTCCAGAGATCCAAAAAGCACCATTTCATTGTACTTTTTTTTAAAGTAATTTGCGTTCAGATCTAGGACTATTAAGATTCAGCAGACTAAGACCCCTGTCTGATCAATGCATTTAGTGCAGAGAATGTTGTAGAAGGGTCTTCTTCATTTATATACTATGCATGCAATTATAGCTATTCCTGTTTCTTGATGTCAAAGTTTAGACTGAAACCCCTCTTAAAGGGCTCTGAAAAGAAGAAAAAAACATTTTTAGACAGTGATTGGGACATGCATGTCCAGAAATAAATCTTGGGTGAAGCAATGCGGAGGGCAAGTTCATCTGCTTCTTGCGCAGAGGTAGCGGTGACGTCAGAACGCCGAGCCCTGATTGGCTGATCGCGACCCCCGATCTGAGCGTCGTCTGCTCCTTGGCAACGTCGTCTGCTCGCAACCTCGTCTGCGTCTGTCTGACCTTTCCTGCGACTTTCGGAAGTCGCAGGAAACAATCTTACGCCAAAAATATGCTTAAGCCATAACTTTAAACGAATTTGTATTCACGAAACGAAATTTTCGCAAGTTTTGCGCAGGTTACGACGAAATCCTACGACAGCTTTGAAGCTGTCGTAGGCACTTCTTACGATCAAATCAGCATGGCCGACAGCGTCGCGGTCGTGACGACCCACGGACGTTTATTTTTCTACCTGCGCTTCTCACGCGTCCCGACTTCAAGCAGCAAGAAAAAAGTACTTGAAACAGACCACGACGAACAAGAACGCTCGATCCACAAACACCCGGGAAAAGCTCCAACGGCCATGATTCCACCGAACGCGACCAAGCGAGCACGGCAGTTAGGCCTAGCAGGCACTCCCGGACTCGGCGACCGTCTGCCCAGGACCGGCTGGCGTGCGGAATGGAATATGCCCGCGCGACCCTTGTGAACCCTTCCCGTATTATACTTTGATCGCTGACCTCACTTTTGGATTAAGAGGTCAATTGCTTCCTCTTGTTATCTCCTTGTTTCCCGAGGCCACGGTGACTCTCGCTGGTGAAAAAGCGGTGAATCTCCGACAGACGCAGGAAAGGCAAAGCAACCATCGCTTTGACTAGCAGACGTAGAGCAGACGACGTCAACTGCGCCAACCCGCCGACGCTGTTAAAGAATGGGGGGTCCCGCCGCACACGAAAGGAGGGACAAAGTATTTGGGAGGGAACTTGCACGCTCACCTCCCGGTTCTTAGTAAACAAACCTCGGCGCCTCGGGACACCTCGCCAGTGAGTCCTTTGAATTCCCTCCTTGATGCGCGTCTGCTAGTTGTTAGACAAAAACAACGTACCGCTCGAGTTATTTCGTCTGCCCTCTGTGAAAGGCGAAGTCGAGCTCGCATGTAAAGACCTGCACTTCTGAAAGTCGCAGGAAAGGTGAGACAGACGCAGACGACGTTGCGAGCAGACGACGTTGCAAAGGAGCAGACGACGCTCAGATAGGGGGGCGCGATCAGCCAATCAGGGTTCGGCGTTCTGACGTGACCGCTACTTCCTTTCTCATGCGCAGAAGACGAAAATGAGCCCACTTGCGTGGCGTATACTGACTGCGAGAGATTTATATAAAAATCTGCGCGTAAAGTCTGTGACGTCGCAGAATGGTCATTCGCTCAACAAGATGGTAATTTGCTCTTTCCACGTGCCCGAAATGCTGAGGGAGAAAACAAGTGGAAAGGAGGTGACTACCAACTAATCTCGTGCTGTCAATATTGCACTAAATTTTTTTTTTTTTTTTTTTTTTCGCATAAAATTGTTTTTTTGACACGCATGTCCCAATCAAACCTAAAAAAAAAAAAACATTTTTTTTTAGGGGGGCTCTAAAGGAGCTGTGCAACGATTTTAATGTTGAAACAATTGGCATCTTCTACTTTTGACATTGTTCACCTTGTCACAAAGGACAGAAAACACACCTCCTTCCTTTGAAATGTTACAATTCCGCTGTGTAATTGCGAGGCAAAAATTAGAATATTCCCCGACCTGCAGCTGCGAGCGGCAGCCATGAGACCCATCCTAGGATTCATCGTAGGAAACAGCGCGAAAACCAGACGACAACAAAGAAGCACACGTAACGTGCGCAGCGCTCGTCACGTGTTTCTTCGTTCTCGCCTGTTTTGCGCGCTGTTTCCTACGCTCTTACCAGTTTCGGTTTGGACTTAGGATGGGTCGGCTGCGCGCCCTTTCGGGGAAAGAAGACTGGCTGTGGAAGGAGCGTCGACGTACGCAGCATCGCAAATGGGTGCGTAACCGCTGCAAAGCTGCTGTCGCCTCGACTTCCACTGCGTCCAGCGCTTCAGATTCCCACGCTAAAGAAGAGCACATCGCTCGCCTGGAAAGCCGCCGCCGAGAACAGAACCAGCAATGTAAAGGGCGCCACGGGCCAACGCCACGGACGACAATCATGCCACGGAGGCCCGGCGACGCCTGCACTCCACGCCAACTGAACAGTTCCCGGGTGCGACGGGGATGTTCCGGAGGGAGTTCAGGGATTACCCGTTCGACGTCACGTGCGCCGTGTGCGACCGACTCTGGGTCGCTGGAGACGTATCCACGATCGGCAGCGCGTCAAACGAGAAGCGGGAAACGGGCGCGTGCGCGTTGCGGCAGTGTATAGAGTACAGCTCCGCTGGTTTTCCTTCTTCATAAGAGTGGAAAGGCTGAACGTTTTCATTATACAGAGTTTTAGTGGTGCCATCTATCCTAGGTCTACAAAACCGTCCGCTCTATCTGCTACCGTGAACATCCGCCAGAAGCCGGAAAGGGACTGGGGCAGAGCCGGATGGGGATGGACGGACCCGGATCAGAATTTCCTCCTTTCACCATATTGTTTGCGCTCCACCAGCATGTGGTCACGCGGTCGTGAGCGGATAAGTTTTCGCTGTTCACTGATGGCTGTAGAGAGAGAGCTTCACCAGAACCCCACGCGACTGGCATTGACGTCACAGAGCACATGACTCGGAAGATGGCGAAGGAGTTGAGAGGTGATGAAAACCTCAATCTTTGTCCATTTTTTAAATAAGAACTACGACATGCAGGCAAAAGCGTTTTTTTGTTCTTTACTTCAGAAAGATAGCAAAGAACAATGACAGTGGGTAACGCTTTTCTCTTTTTTCAGTGTCTCTGAACAGGGTGGAAAGAATGCATTGTCTCGGCCAAAATGACATCTCGCAGCTGGGAAACTGGTACTTGGAGGATATATATTGGACATATCTGAATAGTGGTTGGAATATAATAGAGCTGCGTCATTCACAGCACAAGGGAAAGTCACGAGAAACAGTCGCCTTAACAGTGTTGAAGCTAGACTTGACACTGTGCTATTTGTTTGAAACTGCTATTTGCACACCACTAGTTTATCAACTACGGCCAAGATGTAAAAGAAGATTTTGTGGCTATTGCGCACCACGATCCGCAATGAGTGAACATGGCGATTCCTCCGAATCCAGAGAACTCTTCTCACCTGGGGCTGTGGTGTGGCACTCATGCGGTGGTCCCCCCTGGCTCCCTTTAGGCATCCCCTGAGGGCGGCCACGGCCGCAGACGCCGGAGGCAGTGGACTACGCTTGTCCGAGAAGTCGCACGAGTAGAGCACGTTGTCCACCGTGGTACCGTGCTCGCTGTAGTTGAGCAGCTCGTAGTGCTTGCTCATCTGCGCCACAATCAACATCCCAAACCTGGAATGCTCCATGCACTTTGCATGCGGCATTTCTTGCTTGCACCAGCGTGAAACGAAGTACAGATCCAGATGCCTGTCACTATTTGCTGATGCATTCTTGATGGGTTTGCGACATGCTCCTGACAGGTCCCTGGCACGAGCCTGCTACGAAGCAGTCTGCAAGTTGAATGACTAAAAAAAATTTTCTACCTGGTTAGGACAAAATTATTAAAAATAAATGATTGTCAAAAAAGAAAAATGTTTTTGCTTTATGTTTTCGTTACAATATCAATTTTTCGATTTGCGGGCGAAACCGAAATTGTACCTCTGTGGGATCAAATCAAGTCAAATTTGGGGGTTTTACGTGCCAAACCAACGACAGGCATCTGGCACGCCCCAGCGGAGGACTGAGGATTAATTTCGACCACCTGGGGATCTTTTGACGTGCAACTGAAAGCTCGGTTATACGGCGCCTTCTCCGCAATAAGCCTCCGTCAGATTGCGGGCACCTCGGCCGGGATTCGAACCCGCCACATGGGGATCCGTAGGCCAGCGCTCTCGCCTCGGAGCCACCGAGGCAGCTACCTCTGTGGGATGATGTCGATAGCATTTGTACCAAACTAGTGTGTGCTCCAAGATCCAGCGAATTCTGAGCGTTTTCTAGTCTGGTACAAATGCCATCATCATCATCCCACGGGTACAATTTCGGTTTTGCCCACAAATCGAAAAATTATTATTGTAACATAACTATTGCGCAAAAAAAAAAAAAATTTTTTTAAGGAATTTTTATTTTGAAGCATGCTTGTCCTAACCAGGTAGGGAAAAATTTTTCTACCTTCCTTCTTAGGTTCAGTGTTTTTTAGCACTTTTCAGTCCTTTTAGAACATGCAAGAGATTGTTGTTTGTTAGCGAATTAATGACCTGAAAGTAGGGATGTGCGAATACTCGAATATACGAATTCGAATCGAATAGAAAGATCCCGAATAATTCGATTCGCGAATCGAATTCCTAGTATTCGGTCACTCGAATATTCGATATATTCGCCCAAAGACGCGCGGTCGGCGCGGAGCTGACAAAAAAGCCGTTTTTTCTCCCGATGTAAGCGCCGTGATATTAGACAGACTATGCGAGAAACACCTCTTGGTCCTACCATTCCACAAAAATCTAACGCACAGGTTAGAAAAAAGAAAAGTAACGGACGCCACGAACTTCATAGCACGCAGATTTACTCACGATCGTGACACGATCTTCCATTGAATCGCAACCGAAACAGAGAAGCCGGAATTCCGCGCCATGCCTAATTCTTTTGACGAGTAAAGCCCCTCGTTTCAAATTGAAGCGCCGATGTAGAACACACTTGCCGCATTCACAGAAATCGGCGACTGCACGATCACACAAAGAAAACTACGTTAACCACGCCGATGAAACCAGCCGAGTTATCGTCGTCGTTCTTTTGGAACCGCAAGCGCCGAAAGCCGCAAATTCTGATTCGGAACGAAACGGAACGGAAAAATAGTGTGCCTAGATTTGAGAGGGTTTCCAACCGTTCAATAGCCGCGCTTGAATTTTGAACTGCGAGAAGGTGACGAAAAGACGAAAGCGTCGATCGGGATCGGGCAGGCAGGGCAGGCGTCGTCGCTCTTTTGTTTGCTCGCCTTCTTTCCACGCGACAACACAACACATGCACACTTACGACCAATCTGCGCTGGAGCCGTCTCCGTAATGTCAGTTTCGCTTGCTTCCTCTTTTAAATCAAGGCTCTCTAAAACGGGAGAGAGACGACGGAAAAATGGATGCATAGAGGCAGTCGGACGGTGACTTGCGCCACCTAACAACGTTTTGTTTTCTTGCTTCAGATTACTCAGATTATATTGTTTAAGCCTGTTTACTCAGATTTAACACCTATATGTTTATTTATGGGAAATAAAATCGCCGGTGTCCTTTTTCTTCCTTAAAATGGAGACCAAATATCGCAAAATGCCCCTTTTCTGAGATACACAAATATATAAAAAAAAAAAAAGTCGCGGTGTTAAATTGTGCTTTTAACGAGAGAAAAAAAAAAGGCACGCGTGGCTGTAACTTTTCTTGTTTTTCTTTTCTGTGTGTGACGTTAAGGGTAGATAGATTATGTTTGCGACATAAAATTGGATCTTTAGTGCCCAACGTCCAACAGCAACTGCTTTTTTTTTTTTTTTTTTCACCAGAACTTTTTTACATTTTTGCTATTGTTCTGTACAAGATGCATATTCTCCACCAGGCGCATACTCTGCACATATATAGTCTCATTCGCAGCACACTTTGAAAAATTCCTACAAATAAAATCACTATTCGATATTCGATTCGATATTCGGGTTTTTTTTCTTGATTCGATTCGGTATTCGATTCGAGAACTACTATTCGGTATTCGCACACCCCTACCTGAAAGGCTTCAAAAGTAGTGATGACCTCTATCGGTCTCTGCATTTGGAATCAACGTCGCCCTTGAGCATTCCTCACCTCGTCGTAGAAAATGCAGGCATGCTTTGAGGAAACGAAGTTGCAGTGACCAAAGTGGCTCAGGCACACGTCCATGTCGGCCCCTGCATAGTTGGAACTGGCAGTCAATCCAAAGGCTGGCCTTAATTAGCCGAGGGCTCTAAACTGCCGGTGCAACAGTTTACAAGATTGGCTCTAATTTTGTCAATGGTTTCGTAATGGGCCAAAGTTTCCCAGTGTTTTTTACAGCTTCCCAACATCTTGGCATATTTCAGAAGATGGACTACAGTCTAAGCTCGTTATAACAGACCTTGATTTTGACCAAGATTTCGGTCTGTTGTAGAAGGAGTATGTTCTATGCAGATATGAAGTTGAGTCAATGGCGCATAGAGGAAAACCAACCGAACTTCACAAATCGGTATATTATATCCAAATGTCTGTTGTAACCAGGTCTGTTATAATGAGCTTAGACTGTATAAGAATCCAAATTTCTATGTCCTTTCTACAATTCTGCGACCATGCAAGCTCTCAGAATGTGAGGAGAGCACATCAGAAATCTGCCTTCCATGGTAAATGAAGAATATGAGTAAACCTTCCAGGACAGGAACAAACAGTTTACATAACTGAATTGCAGATACTGGTTTCGTGAGTGCGCCAATAAATGCTTTAACACAAGAACAGAAGATATTTTCAACACGGTTTTATGGGGTGGCACTGACCAAGTCTAATGAGCTAGACACAACAACCCAGAAAAGAAAGAGAAATGCATGCTGCAGAAAATATTATGTTTCTAATTAAGGAACGTTAGAGCAACTGCTTACATCGAACACTTGGATGATATTACCACCTTGTGGATTCTCACGTCGCTGCACAGAAACTACCGTAAACAAATGCAGATAACTTCACGACCCAGCAAAGCACAAAAAGCTAAAATCGCTGTGCAAAAAGTTGGCACTGCAAACAACTTTATTGCTAGGTGAACAATGACATTTCGGAAGAAGTTCGCTTTTAAAGTCGGAGCGTCACGAAAACAAGAAGAAGCGATTGGCTGGTCATTGGCAGTACAAATCCCTTCGAGATTCGTACTACAGTGCTCAATTCTTAATTGTTGCTGAGTGTCGATATGACTCCTAACGCAAGATCTGCTGTCGTACGAAGTGAAAATCGGCCAAGCATCGTGGAACTGGTCCCAATTAGTTCCAGCTGGAACCACTTCCATAATCCAGCTCCAATTGAACTGATCTTGACCTGGGGTGCTTGAGGCTTCCAGGATATCCTTTTTGGGCTCTTCCCGACGGCTTCAGCCGAATTTGCTTCCGATTTGTGCGGCCCGTATGGTCCTGATAGCACTCCGTCCCAGTTTCGCACAGCGGCTTCTGAACTCACCCGATCCCATGGTGAGGGTGCGGAAGGACATGGGCACGGGGCTGCCCCTCCCGCCCACCGGGCACACCACTGCTCGAGCACGCACTTCCGTCACCGGTCCTGCACCACACCAGGACAACAATTGTCTGCCACAGCATCGCGGCAGCATGCCCCACATATGGAAACACCCTCAAAATGCGTAGAAGCATAGAAACACCCCCAAACTCACATCCTCACAATGGCAAATGCTTGCGTGCTAGGGCTTTTTCATAGTAAACCGTGATGTGGCAAGAAATCCCTCCCATAAAAATAAACACACGAGTAGTCGTATGGATATTATGTGAAAACACCTTAGGTAACTCCTTCGGAATAAAAAAAGAAAATATTTTGGGCTTCTATTTTCTTTTGTGAAGTAAATTCACTACTTTAAGTCTGCTATGCTTCAGGACATGATGGGAAGTCGCTTCCCCGAAACGTTTGTCCAATAAAGCCTCCTTCGCTGCTTATAAATTTCTTTACGTTTACGTTTTTCATATAAAGGAAACGATCGAGCTTAGAGAGTGTCTACTGCGAGGCCACAAACTGCAATACTTCGCTTCGAACCATGCCCCCAATGCGGCACAATCTAATCGACTGCGAGTTGAAAAAGCTCACATTTGCCTTCCCGGGAGCTCGTGAAAAGGAACGGATCGGGCGACTGGGGAAAAGCAATGGACAGACAGCAGGCAATGTACCCGAGTTCCTGACGAGCCCGTTGGGTCTGCGTGGCGGCGGCAGCAGCTGCTGCAGGCGCTGCCAGGCCAGGATGCGCACCAACCGCTCGTCCAACTTGCCCAGATCCCCTTCTGCAACGACAGGGGAGCGGCATCGAACGAGCCCTTCTCCCTCCCCAGGACAGCTCACCTCCGACACCGTCCACGTAGGCCTGCAGGCTGCCGCTCAAGCCCGCCATGGCGGGGGACAATGGGCCGTTCTTGGGAGAACCCTTGCCTGTGGGTGGATGAAGAACAAAACAGATAGCATGCATCAAGGCTGGTTCACACGTGCAACGCAGTGCCAGGAAAACGCAAGGTCGTCGCCAACTCGGCACTGCATCGGCACCAGGTGAACAAGCCCTTAGCCTTACACGGTACTCCGGAAGCACTGACGGGATCGGGCTTAAAGGTAAATTGCGAGATGGGAATGTCGCCACCTCTTCTTTTCCTCAACAGAACCGAAGGACGTAAAAAAAACTAAAAACCAGGGGACCCTTCTCTCCCGCGTGCATCCTCTGGGCAATGTGTCGGGTCCCCAAGTAGCTGTTGGCTGCGGCATTCCCTTTCTTTCCCCCGCATTGCCACTTCAGCGGACAACGACCCCTTGCTGCTCCTCGACCTCGGGCGAGCCCAACTATGATACCTGGAATACGTCTTGGACCGACGTTTACCACTCTATGTATCTAAAGTGATCCCCAATGGTAATAAATTACATCGCAGAAGTGCCGACGAAGGCGAGCAGACTCCAGGGTTGCCGCCGTCGTGGCATCTCGACCTGCAGCCACCATAGTTCTTGTCATCTGGCTGGCTACGAACGACCCATGGCGATAGAGGCACCTGCTGCACCATCTCCACTGCTCCGCCAACACCGGGATGCGTGACCGGTAACTAAATGTGGCAGACGTGACGTCGCGTCGAAAAAAACTTGAGACCAAAACTAAAGACACAGCACACGCGGTAGTTGAAGACGCATTTTAGTGAATGTGACTGTGCATGAATGATGAATTTTCACTCTGCGAATGAGTTGCCGAAGTGAAAAAACGAGCTGGTTAATGTGTAAAAACCTGTTTCACAGTTTCCAATCTCCGCTAGAACTCTATGAGAAGCGAGCGCGTCAATGCCAACACCGACGTGCCAACCCCCCCCCCCCCCCCCCCCCCGAGAATGCGGCCACGTATTGACAGCATGTTCGCTCACCCGAGTGGGGACTCGTCCGGTGAGGCCTCGGGGTGCCTCCGTGCGGGGGTCCCTTTGGAGGACAGCCCCCTGGGAGAGCGGGGTCCCCCTTGACGGGCCAGGCGTCCTCCTTCCCCTGCACACGGGAGGACGCGCCGTCGCGGCGACTGCCGTTACGTGACACTGAGCCAATGTTCTAGGGCGTAGGTTGCATGGCAACCGCAACGGCACAATCCAGTCGCATCGGTCCCACCCCTCGTTATGCAGAATATGTGCTCAACTTTCAAGTGGTCCATCGTAAACAAACGGGTATTTCCTTCTGTCGTCAAGTCCAATAAAGGTGATCTGTCTGTCAGAGCTTTGCTGTTGCCACCCTGTTTACACATTCTTTTACCGTGCTTTAAAAATTTTAATGCCCAAGTCGAGACATTGTTTGCAAAGTTCAATAGCTGCATTACTGGCTACATATTTAACGGTTTGCAACATTTCTAAGATAGAAGGACACAACCTGATTATTACATATCTGCAGAAAGATTTTTTGAGGTATAATGGCAACAAAATCTAATTTTCATACTTCCTAAAAAAAAAAATCAAATGATAAATTTTTTTTTTGCTTCAAAACTTCAATTTATTATAAAGTTTGAGGCCAAGAAAGAACACCCAAATGAAAATGAAAACAAGCTTGTGCACTTTTCAGGTTGCAGAAAAAACAAATGGAGGAAACGCAGAAAATTGACTAGCAGACACGCTAAACTATATGCAATCAAGTACACAACACACAAAAAAAAAGTGTGCACAGTTGCAAGGAGAGTTAGTGTGGGCTTCGGCCCACCTTCTGTCCCTGCAAGAAGCACTCACGAGGGTGGCGTCGCCGTTGAGTGCGTGGCCCTGATGTAACCGCTGCCGGTGGGCCAGGTGCCGGGCAATGCTCGCCTGCAGCGCCACGACGCTTGCCAGCCACTGCGACATCAGACAGCACCACTGGGCACTTCTGCTTCGCTTCCATCCTTTGCAAGCAAAATTCGGCCGTTTTTCTTTGCAACACTGACACTGCGCACCCTGCCGAAGTTGAGAAGCCTCCGTGCAGTTGTAGCATGCAACCTGGGGCTCCAAGTTGGACATTCGGCGAGAAGGTTGGCAAGACCTCCACTGCCGCAATTGGCCAGCACCAAGGTCAAATGCGGCACTGGCCAATCACGGCGGTCAGAGATCTCGCCGAGTGTTGAACTTGGAGCTCCTGGAACGCGTGTCCGACTCGCGTATCGAGACTACTATGCACGACCCATTCACTGAAGCGCCCCGGAAGTGGCAGCGAAATACGTCGCAGGGACCACCAAGCAACGGTACAAAAGTTTCAACATCGGCGGAATGCTGACGAAGAACACCAACAGACGCAGCTGCCTCTGGTGTCGTGGTGTTCCCAACCTGTTGTTACTAGAGCATCCTGAAGCAGAATGGGCGGTTGCCAAATTCACCTCCGCTGCCGCTACACCACCAGAAACGCGACGATCCAAGGCATGACATGGTCGTGTCGTCAATGGCCGGAAATCGAGGAAACGAAATAATAAGATGTGGCAAACGCACCAGTCGGAAAAAATGTATGGCAAATTGATAGACAATTCTGTTGCATACATGAAACTGTCTAGCATCACAAACATTTATATGATTGTTTAGCAGCACGCGTAGCGTGCTCAGCCAGACACCTATGTTCACAGCACTCTTCATCAGATACAGATTTAACGCGTGGCATGTGTACACTTGATATGATAAACCTGGTGATCTTCCAGAACCTTCTAACCCACTCCTCCTCTCCCATCTCGTCTACCTCTCTTCCTCATTCCACCCGTGGTCACATGACCTCTTTGTTAACTAATCGGCATCAAGCACATCGCTTCTCTCGCACCTGTCAACCAATCAGCGTCGAGTCTCGCGGCCACGCCTTTATCCAGGCTTCACGAAATGCCGAACACCTAACCAAGGAATGTTTCACGCTAACATGTTCTAGGCACTCTGGAATAGTCATGTGCTTTAACTGACATTCCACTCCCAAAGGACCTTATACGAGGCAGCTTGGGAGGAGTTTGGCAAAAGGACCGCTCCCTCACCTCTTCCTGCTCCTGCGGGGTTGGAGGGGCGGAGCAGTTCCGAGGGGCGCAGGGCTCGAAGGTCATGGGATTGGCTCCCACAGCCGGGGGCAAGGGCGGAGGGTGCCGGTACAGCTCACGCACCGCCGCCGGCACCTGCACAAGACACGAGCAGGCGTCAATGGACGGAAAGCAGCGGCCGGAGACGGGGGAAGCCGACGGTCGAATGCGATATACGCCGAGCCTACGCTCGCATTGCAGCGAGCTTCCGTGCCCGGGCTGCACTAATTCAAAGGAGGCTGGGAAAAGGACTCCCAAAAGCACCAAAATTCTCGAAGTGCAGGTGCTGGTGTATATTAAGCATGAGGGAAACCCTGCAACTAGGATGAAAAATAGTAAAAACATGAAGTCTCTCTTTAATGTTTTTACTTCTTTTAACCCCAGTCTCAGTGTTTACCATCATGACCCTAAAAGCCTTGGAATGGCAGCCTACATTTCACTAAGAGACCTAGCGTCTTTGGGTCTGAAGAATAAAGTCTATTGGCAAAACAACAACTGCCGTCGCGAGGCATCTGTTGAGGAGCAGTTTGTACAAAAGATTTACCTTGCAGCTTTTCTCTTCACCCTAGCTAAAGGTGACTCGTCAACTGCAACATTGCAAGCAACGAGGTGAAGACTTGTGAGGAGACGCTTGGAAAATAAACGGATAGTAGCTGCTTTAACAAAAGAGAGTTGGTTTCCTACTTTTGGTGACACTGCATTATGACGTCTAACATGCACCTCCCTGCTCGAGTGAAGCTTCACTGCTTTGCACCACCGTACTAGGAGCAGTGGCTTGAGCAGGAAAGCGTATGGGTTAGCTTGATGGGCATGTAAGAAATGCTCACTCTTGCAGACCATTCCAATAAGTGGCTTCTGGCAGGCGCCATCCTCAGTCTTTTGTGTATAGTGTGTGCCATGCTTGCTTTCAGAAACCACGAATATGTGCATGCTGGGTTGTGAATTTGTAAAGATTAGGAAGATTTACAGTTCAACATTAATTATGATCATAGGTCGACCTCCAATTTTAAAGACTGGTACCAAGAAAAAATGTCAACCTACTGTGTGACTCAAGGAGCGGCCAGGCTCTTTAAATCAACCGCAAAATTCGGTTTCTTAACCCATCGTTTTCCGATTTTGTACAGCATTGGCCAAAGGTGGTGCATTTTTTCTATAAAATTTGCAAAGAGTGAGCTTACCTGAAGAAAAAGTAAAAAAAGAAAAAGGCTTAACTCCTATGGAGACGTGGCAAAGCCACCAGTCTTAAAACCATAGGGTGCCCTATGTTTTGAAGACTGGTGGCTTCGCTGCGTTTCCATAGGAGTTAGGCCTTTTTCTTTTTTTACTTTTTCCTCAGGTAAGCTCTCTTTGCAAATTTTATAGACCGACACGCGGAGCGGCTCTGTTTACCAACACGGCCGGAAGGCCGCGCATGCGCGGTAGCTATGTGGGCAAAAGCAGCTCGGCTCTCCGTGTTTTCGCCAGTGAGCTCTATGGCGTGCGCTCGTTGTTGACGTTGTAGGGACGCTTGTATCTTTATTTGTGTGTCGTGTTTCCTCATAACGTATGTCGTATGCTATGCCCGACTATTTGAGCTCGTTGCCCGAGCCTGAACGGTAGCGGTATCGAAACAAACTGTGCTTGGACGGCTTTGCCTACGAGGATCCGTACGCCGTAAACAAGGCCTAGCTGCTGGACTTCCGACGTAAATTTGCTGCCACGGAAGTCGGCGGCTCATGTCTTCGCTTATTTAGTTTCTTCGCCAAGCCAGTTCACGGCCGACACGGTGCAGGCGTACAAGTCTCTCGAGGCCTACGATTACTTCGAGTCGGTTTCCGCACTGCCGGCGGGATTAGCAGACTGTGGGTCTGCGGAAGTGTGTGTATTCATTAATTTATTAAATACACAGAGCGTCTTCAAGTCAAGGTATGATATTTTTCATACCCTCATGACCACAAGGCATTACAACCAATAAAGGTCTGTCCGTTCTGCAGTCTTGGCGGTAACAATTAAGTTACAAGTAACGGCGTTACCAGAAATGCGTTACTTTTTTTAGTAACGTAGTAACCTACTCGTTACGTTTTTGACACATTAACGGGTAACGTACTTATGTTACTATTTCAAGTAACGCTGTTACTTTAGTCATTACTACTTCCCAAGTCTTAAAGAAATTACACTTCAATTGTTTCCGTGTTTTAGGCGTCAAGCCATGTTTTTCTTTGCGTTTTTTTTTTGTAAGTATTTAGGTGAAACCGTAAAAAGAGATTAAATAATTATGTTCAGTTTCTGCTTGATATATGACGTGTATCGTCAAAACGCAGAAGTAACGTGCCTTACTTTTTATCGGTAGCGGTAACGCGTTCCTTTTATTTTTAGATAACGGAGCTCAGTAACGCGTACCTTTTATTTGCAAGTAACGAGTAACGTATTTCGTTACTTTTTTTTTTTTTTTGGTAACGCCTACAGCACTGCCGTTCTGTCGCCGATCCCTTTCTGCTCGGTAGCACGGGCGTAGCGAGCTTCCGACGAGCGCTTGGCCGGTGCGTTGTGCGCGAACACCGTGGGAACAAAATCTGGGTGGTCTCGATCAGACAACGGTTTCCCTGCACATAAGCAAGCCTCGGGACGGAGATTGAAGTGGAAGCCGCACTTGCCTCCAAGAAAGTGTTTGCCGCACAAACGGCCGTTCGCGCGAGGCGACCATTCTTTTTGATCCACGGATATTATCTACCTCCTATGCCTTTCAGAGTCTGCCGGGAACTTGTGGAAACTCACTCCGCTGCTTTTCTTGTACATTTCGGTGAAATTAACGGCAACACAGCTTCGCGCAATGCTGAAATGCTATGACGCCCATGCGAAACGTGCGCGCTTTTGCCCACACCCCCCGGCTCCGGCGCGATCGCAGCGCCGCCGCAGCTCCGTGACGTCAAGCCCGCGTGTCGGTGTATAGAAAAAATGCACCACCTGTGGCTAACGCTGTACAAAATCGGAAAACGATAGGTTAAGAAACCGAATTTTGCGGTCGATTTAAAGAGCCTGGCCGCTCCTTGAATCACACAGTACATTTGAAGTACTGCAGTTTTCCACAGCTGTGAAAGTCCATATGACTAAAGTTATTGTGGGAGAGTTACCAAGAGCACTATCAGCCACCACGTTTTTCTGAATCACACATTTTTTTCAAAGCCACCACAGCTGCGGCACAAGATTTCCAGCCTTACCTTGGCAAGATTGGTCGAAGACGATCATGCATGTGACCACACAAATGCTCAGAACCAGCTTAGTTGCCACAACAATCGACTGCACTCAGAGAGAGCCCTTCCCAACGCAGAAAGCTGCTCCATTGCCCAAGCTCAATAGCCCGTGCCCATATTCCCACGGCCAGAACACGTCCCAAACTCAAACCAACATGCTCAAATGAATGGAGCAATCGAACCAATGGTCGTCCTGTTGCAATAATGTTTTCAGTCTATCATACTCCAGAGTAAAGGATTTGTACATTGGCACCTGATAATTTAGCGGCCACCAGCACCGCTCTAGATGCACTATCACGCGATATGACCAGCGGGCGTCACTCGGATCTACTCAAGCAAGGTTTGGAAGACAGCCACCAGTGTCTGGTTGCTACAGTGTTTTTTCTAAAGCTTACTACTGCTGGAACTCCGGGTGTCATTACAGCGGCGTGCACACAGCGGCACTGGGTGTACCTACCTTGGCCCGGAGCGCCTTGGGGCAGGCCCGCTTGCAGCGGAACGGAGGTGCAGTACGGCGAGCCTTGCGCAGGAACTCTAGCTTCACGGCCTCCTGAGAGAGCGTCCCAGAGAAGCGGTCCCAGAGCTTCACTCGCTCCGTGAGGCTCACTGAGCTCAGCAGCTTCTCCTCCTGCATCCCATCGGGGTCACGTCACGAGCAGCAGACGAGAAGCCGTCGGAGTAACTTGGATGTCCAACTAAGCTTCAGAAAAGGGCATACTCCGCATTATGACATCATGGCCCATGTTGCTGCTGCGCCATAAACCCCCAAATTCATTCATTCATCTTGAACTAGCCCTCTATCATGCTTTCGATGGTCCACGAATGGCTTTCAAAAAGCTTTTACACTCTAAAAAAATCCCCTGACTCTACTTTCCCACACAACACTCCCGAGAGCCAATCACCACAACTTATGAAGGCAGTTCAGCGAATGACGATGCCGAAACAATGTAAAGACCAAAAACCGCAGTCTGAGTTGTAACATTAGGCAATGCAAGCGTGACGTTTTGCATTCCTTAATGTCACAATTCAGACTGTGTTTTTTGGTCTAAACATGCGTTTCGGCATCATCATTTACTGAGCTGCCTCCGTAAGTTACAGTGATTGGCTCCTTGAATATCGTGCGGGAAAGTAGACGCACAGGTTTTTTTAGAGCGTAGGCTGTTACTTGTGAGGAATGTGAACTGTCCCGTTATTTTTTATTACTACGGTTTTGCCATGTTGCTCTAAGTACCAACACATCTAGATGCTTGCCTGCTTATGCGTCGTAACATGCAAACAGTGCCACCACTTAAAAAAAAACTAGACACATTTGTTGTAAGCATTTATGGGAAGTTCCACGACTGAACATATTTCGTAATGCTCTATGAAACCATAAAGTTAATTCTTGGCATCAGCGGTGAAAGAATGATCTGGAGTCAAACTTTTCTGTAGGTACCGTCCTGATTATCTGAACATGCGAGAATGTGTTCGGTGTCTGAATATTGGGAGTCATCTGATGTATTTTTGAGTTGCATTAAAACAAAGAATGGTGAACAGGCGCCCCCGAGAGATTCCACTTGGTCACTAAGAAATCTGGTCTACCGAGAGAGTGTCAGGCACGTCGGTCTCAGCCATATCGTAAATTGCAGTCCAGATTACCACATTGGTTCCAAACACACAAAAGATGTTTGCACCATTCCATTTCACTTGGGCATTATACTCACAATAGAGATTTGAGGAAGCAAAAGCATGTACTGATACTGAAACTAAATCGATGCAAACGCACATGCTTATCAACCTAACTTTGAAAGAATTGAAATAATCAAACACAGCTATAAGTTCCAAAGAAGTAACTGAGTCATAGTTCCAATCACCGAAATTATATTGTTACTCGCAACTATTGAGTGAATGAAACTAACTTGAAGAGGACTTTAGCATCTCCAATCGGTTAGTTTATGACGTCCTTCTGTACATCCCTGGGTGACTCACCAGCAGGTTTTCGGCGTGGTTTGGGCACATCCACCGTGTGGTGGGCAGGGTGGCCAGTGGCTGTTCCAGGCAGTCCGCGTGGAACAGCAGCGGACAGTAGTCGCACTGGATCAGGGGGGCCCACCTGCAGCTCCTGTTTTAGGACGGACACGGGCAATGGAGCGCTGACAGCACTGCTACATCCGAGGAATGGTGCAGGCTCTGTCTAACTGGTGCCGAAGGGTAGAAAGTTGGGCCAGTTGGCAGTGATTCGTGGTGAAAATTAAAGCGCACAAGAAATGAGGGCAACAGGAAACAAACACACACCACAGACTAGTGCTAACTGGTGCCATTTTTTTCCAAGTGCCTCGATAGAATACACGACATAAAATGAACTTTTGCCAAACAAGAAATTCTTTTAGCACAGCATTCGCGTCGCAGAACACATTTTGAGTTAAGAGTAATTCCAAAACGCCTCCATTTCCAGACGTCGACCCCAAAACGGAAGCATCTTTCGGAATCGCTGTCGAGATGTAAACTGAAACCATAACAAGATTAATGCCACTCATATGAAATTTAGATTTATTGAACAAGCATTCTCAGTTCATTCTTATTCACTACATAGCGCAATTTTAAATATAAGCTCGTACCCATTACAGCAGGACGACATCGATACGTTCTCGAGCGATACTTTTTACGACATAACATTCACGAATGTTATGTCGTAAATGTAAATGTTATGTCTCTGTTGAACGCCCAGAAGAATATGCATATAAATTTCTATTTGCTGTGTTTGCTTGTTGATGAAAAGAGAAAGACCGCCCAATCATGAGGGGACCATCGCACAAATTGCAAAAAAACTATTTCAGCCTTTAAAAGATGCGCGATTCGGTGTTAATGCAAAGATTTCAGAAATGTTTGTGTCGTGGCCTCTCCGCACAGGAAAATGAATAACCACACGGACGAGTGCCACACGCGTGGCATGTCGTCCGACCCCGCCCAAAAGAGGCGGTTGACCCACCTCCTGCAGGTGAAGCAGACCCTGGCCGGGAGCGGCACGAGACCCCCGTCCAATTCGTAGGCAGGTCGCTTGCAGCCACGACCCCCCGTGGGACGGCTGCGCTTGCTCCAGCCTGCGAGACAAGACAGCGCAGAATGTGAACATCCACGGCACTCCGTGCAGCTCGACGTAGCAAGGCAATTTCGGCGGAGCCTCTCAATTGGAGTTACCGATAGAAACCCTTTGAAGCAGTTACACCACCCTTTTCAAATAGATATAGTCTGTGGAAACGTAAGATCTGCAAGAGAAGTTTCACTTTTAGCGCCTGTTCGTTAACTCTCTCAATGCTTTGGTTGCGTGCACGTTGAAATTTTATCAAAGGTAGAAAGCTCGCACTGGAAGCAAAACTTCTACTGCAGACTATGGTTCTAACAGGCTATAGGTACGGTTTAAGTAAGACCGCAGGAACTAATTCAGTCACGTTGCAGTTCAAAACCTCACGACGTCAAAGTGTACCACGACTGCCGAATAACAGAATGGTTTCCAACATGAAAAAGATAACAGCGCCACTCTGTTCTGACTCGGCACTCTGCTATTGGTAGAGTTTAATGTTGAAACGAAAGCCAACTAAATTTTTTTATGTACTTGTCGAAATAATTTTGAAAAGGAAGTGACTGAACTAATTACCATAATCCCGAGTCATCGCCCAACCCCCTGCTGCCCGAAATTCATAAAAAAAGTGGGATGGGCCATGTCTCGGTGGGTAAGCACAAATAGTTTAGAACATATCTAGCGCAGCTGAACAAGGAATACATTAAATAGGGGTGTGTGAATATTCGAAACTTCGAATACTTCGCGAATAATGCTTGCTATTCAATTCGATTCGCTTCGCCCTTTCGCTGTTCGAACTATTCGAGTTCTTCGAATACTTCGAAAACTATGAATAACGCGGAACTCATTGATTAGTGTCAACTTGCGGTCGAGTTCTCTGTTTTGTTTTTGGACTGCGCAGTATGGTTTCAAGCTTGGCAAACCTACACAACCAACCTAAGTGTCTTTTTTTTTTTTTTTTTTTTGTAGGAAGGATTGGAAAGTTATTTGCACGCGGCAGCGCGATTTGTGCTTTGCTTGCCGTGATGTCCGGATTGCAGAGGTGGCTAAGTGGTCGTGGCGCAAACGCTGCGATAGATAGGATGAAGGACTGCAATTTGCAACGGCACATGCATCGTCGCGACGGACCGCACGACGTTTCAGGCGTCCACCCGAGACGTCTTGTATACGTTCCTGTTTACATTCATTTTTAATGTAGCACAACCATATATTCTTGATTTCGTACCTACAGTGACTACAGTAGCCATGGTGCTATGGCTTCGGATATGGATTTATGGCTCACCTCAGCTATCGGTGATATCTGGCTTGTGTTATTTTCCGCTTGATTTTCCGGTTCATCAGTTTGCCAGCATTCCTTTTGTTATTTATTTCTACCCGTTTTCACTGGTAAAAGTGAGACTCCCCCCCCCCCCCCCCCCCTCCCCCCGCCAAAAAGAACATATTCTTAATTTATTGCATCTTTGTGGCACCCTCTATGGACAGAACTAGTGCACACGGAAAGAGATGGTACATAGTCAGTGCGGTTGCGCAGCGCGATCGTGCAATCTGAAACTCTGCTGGTGCCTGTCGACCCGCCTCCCCTTGTGTACTTCCATTTACGTTCACGTGGTTGCGTTCACGAGCGTAAAAAGAGATCGCACAAAGTAGAGACGCAATCATCGACTTTGTATTGCGGCTTGCGGCTTGTGTACTTGCGTTTTTTGCTCAAGTGCCTCCTTTCGTCCGTGATGCGATCTCCGACAGCGTTGTGGCTTGCCGACCCGCCTTCACTTTTGCACTTTCATTTACGTTCTCTAACCTCACTCAAGGAATGGTGTTTTACTGAATGATCTTTTTTCATTTTTTTTTTAACAGTCACACGTGTGACATTTTCCTTATTGCAATAAAAGTACCCTTTTCATAAACGTTTGTTGAAAAAAAAAATTTCAGTTGTGTTTTTTATTAAGCATTCTTGTTTAATTCACATCAAATAGAAAATATTTGTTTTCAAATATCTCCTTATTTGAAACTACTATTCGTATTCGAAAATATTCGATTCGATTCGTAACCTTTATTATTCGATTCGATTCGCTTCGAAAGATTTTGATATTCGCACACCTCTAACATTAAACTTAAAACTCAAATTAGTTTCATTGTTTTATGCAAGAAATGCTCATGAAAGAATGTTTTGCTACCAAAAAGGCTGTTGCTTGCATAGACGCGATGAACATCGCCGATCGGCACACAGCGCGAACGTTTGTTCTAAAAGCATGTTTTTAACACTGCAATGTTGTCTTCGTTAGTAAAACACAAAGTCAACAAGAAAATAGAAAAACCAACTAAGCACAACAAGCGAGCGGGGGTGCGAAAGAAGCGACGAAGAGGGTTGCTGGGAAAGTGGGAAAGCCGGTGAACGCATTGGTAAATAGTTTAGTGTCTAACTAAGTTGGGCTCCTTTCCAATCACAAGGAGCAGGCTCCTGTGCAACTTCCTTGTTTGGTGCATGGCTTGCTATCAGCACGGGTTGAGACGGCGTTGCTACATGGCATGGACACTGAGCTCGAAAT
Organism: Ixodes scapularis; assembly: GCF_016920785.2. Classification (NCBI taxonomy): domain Eukaryota; kingdom Metazoa; phylum Arthropoda; class Arachnida; order Ixodida; family Ixodidae; genus Ixodes; species Ixodes scapularis. Next base: position 82,086,658 of record NW_024609846.1, on the reverse strand, counting down.
GGAACCTCTACAAAGGTCTGTGTGTGGCGTTCCAGCAAATCTTTATTTACTCGTTGGCTTCGTCTCAAAAATGCACAACCTTACCAACTGCAGTCACGACGTTCCGGGAGAAGGAGCGGATTCACGCTGACCTTATTTCGGTGGAGACAGACTCTGACCTTGCATCTTTAATTTTACACTCCGCAGTTACATTCCAGGATATGGGGTGTTCGCTGACCTCACGATTCTTAAAAGGGCACTGGTTGTTATCTTTACGACTTTTTTTTCTTTTTGTTTTATCTGAACAAGCTTTTATGTAGGGATGTCGCGAACCACCCCAGGTTCGATTTCGAAAGGTTTCGATATTTGCGAAGCGAACTGAGGTTCGATTTAGAAAAATTTCGATATTTTCGTACCGACCCAGGTTGGAATTCGAAAAATTCGCAACTTTCGATCTCAGTGAGTTTCGAAATCGAAAAGTTCGCAGCTTTCACAATTTCTAAAATTTCGGATTCGAATATTTCGAATATTTTTTTACTTCAGGTTCGATAAATTCGAAGATTTCGAAATTCTTTGGAAATAAAATTCGAAAACTTCGAACGCTTCGAATTTTTGTAGACATGAAGTTCGAACAATTCAAAGATTTCGAATTTATTTCTGCATAAAGTTCGAAAAGTTCGAAGGTTTCGAATCTCTTTTAACGCTAAAGTCGAAAAAAAAAAAAAAAAAAACTCAAAGATTTTAAATTCTTTTCTAGTCCAAGTTTTCAAAGTTCGAAGGCCGGTTTTCAAATTCCTCCACAGTTTGTTTCAAATAACGTTTTCACGACTCACTGGTTTTCACAAAATCAAGTTTAGAAAAGTTAGGGTGTGATATCTAGATTCTGCGAAGTTGGTCAGGCAATTAAATGAGACGACGAGTGTCCCGGATGGTGCTGGAATATTTGGCAGTGCAGAGTGACGTGTGACCATAGATCAGTAATTGTGACCGCCAGCCCAGGGGGGGGGGGGGACTTTAACCTGCATCACGCAGTAGTGATCACACGAACAGACTGTTTTACGAGACTCATCCAGTTCGAAACGGCCAGGGGCAAGCAGTTGGTTGAGGCTCAGAAAAACCTTGTAGCGACCTGGCAAACTACCTCGCCACCCCTTGCACGCTGGTAGTAATCCGATCGAACGCCGCCCGAATGACGCTGGCATATAGTAAGTTAAGTTTGTAATTGTCCTGGAGGTTTATTTTCAGGAACGGAGCAATCGCCTCGCAAAAAGCCGACACAACTCGAGGTCGAGGAGCGTTCTACCATACAAGTGGCGTCGGAAGAGGAAAAACGGGGGAAGAGGGAAAGAGGGTAGCGCGGGGGGGGGCCTTCGGTTTCCTTCCCCCCTTCTAGATATTTCGGACTGTTAAAGAAAACAATACGGGGAAAGAGGGCGTGGTCAAGCTAATTTTAATCTGAAATTATTTATGCATATGTATAGCTGCTGTCGCTCTTCACTGCATAAAAGATTGCGTAGATGGTCATTGTTAGAAACTCGTTGTCAGAAGGCAATACTCGTCACATGCTTAGTGGTTCGGAAGTTCAAAGCTATGTCTTTTCAACCTAAATACCTGTGCCAATAGTAAAACAAAAAAACAAAAAAAAAACAGATAAATAAAAATAAGTGCGGGGATAAAAAGCTGGAAAAAAAACTATCAAGAATTCACCGGAAGTGTTGTATTCTTGCATATTGAGAGGTACAAAACTTTGAAACAAGTTCCTTTTATCAAAATGTGTGCGGGCTAAAAGAAATACTTCCCAGGAACGTGAAGCGAAAAAAAAAAAAATGTTTTCTTTTAATGACGTGCTGAACTTGAACACTATTAGAAATCTTCTCCTATGAGTTAATTACGTGAAAAAACAATAAATACATTATTTTGTATTCTCAGATGGCAATGATATGTACTGTCCGTGGTGTTAATTTAAATGCGATACCTCAAACAACTTAGACGAAAATAAATATCAAGTTTAGGGCATAATGGCATGTAGATACATGTTTGGACATTTCTTCAAAACTCACGTTGAATAACAATAATCACATCTTAAGACGGCACTTACCTAGGCTATACATAGATCATTCTTAAAGAAGTAGAACATCTCTACCATAAATAGCTTCGGCTACAGCGCTTCAAATCTGGCACAAACGACAATCGTCAAAAACCCGTCGTCCTTCCTCGCCCCTTCGGGAATTTATTTCTTTAAAACTAAGCATGCCAGAACATTGAAACGAACGGCATTGTCTTTCGTAAGGAACGCGTGTAAAAGTTCGAGAAGAAAAAAATTACGAATGTACCTCACTACTTGAATTCAAATGAAACCGTCCGCCGGTCTTTCGAAGTTCGAACTTTTACTCTAAAAGTTCGAAGTTCGTCGAACTTCTGACTTTTCAGGATTCGAAAGTTCGAAACTTTTCGAATTCTCTCGATAAATAAGTTCGAAAGTTCGAAATTCATCGAATTTTTTGGTCAGTCAAGTTCGGAAGTTCGACATGCATCGAACTTTGCAGCGCAATAAGTTCGAAAGTTCGAAAAAGATCGAATTTTTTAGCGTAATAAGTTCGACGGTTCGAAAAGCGTCGAACTTCTTAGCTTAACAAGTTCGAAAATTCGACTTCCGTCGAATTTTACGATGTAGACAATTCGAAAAATCGAAATCTTTCGAATCTTTCGAACCGCTTGATTCGATCATCGAAACTTCGATTCGAAAAAAGTTTGCGGCATCCCTACTTTTATGTAAGCAAAACAAAGTTTTATTCTGTTTTCTCCATCGTTTTCCTTTTGCACGCATGCACTCTGACTTCGGAGTCGTGGAAATCAGGGAGGAAAAGCATAAACAAAGTAAAGTGTCTTTTCCTCCTTCCCTTTACTTTGTCATGGAGGCCCTCGAACCGTAAGGTTCGCGGTCGCGTCATTTGGGTGGTATGAATGTTGGCAGATCGCGGACTCTGCGTTTGGGGTATTTCTAGGGGTGGGCGATCACTCAGTGTTTTTTTTTAAATCGATATTCTCCCACAAAGGAGGGTGGGCGATGACTCGCTATATTACAGTAGGTACATGTCACTCTAAAATTGTAACAAAGTTTGTTACTAAAATTTCGCACTAACTTTAGAAGTACTGGTAATTGAAAATGTTATCAGTGGTAGTGACGTAAATACTTTCTTGTCTCACCCATCCCCCATGTGTGGGCTGCCGAAACGATGCCATTTGTGCTTGCTTATCAAATTCGCATAATATTTCTTATTTTTTGTCTGCTACGGAACGAGAGCAGCTCCACTCACCAGGCAACTGCACGGGACAGGACAGCTCGTTCGGGAGCTCGAACTGCTGGGCGTTCATGAGAGAGGCGGCCCGGATGAGCAGCTGCAGGGGCCCCAACTCCTCGCTGGAGGGCGCCGCACTTTCCTGCAGGCCCCGTCATTGCGAGTCTCGCGTGAGTTACCCCTACAAAAGGAATCTATAGCAGTCAGTTTCAGAAGAGAGAAAGTTACGGCCAGTTCTCGCGCTTGCAACCACTTACGACCGAGTTCTTCCGATCTTTTACAACGAGAGAACACACTGGCATGCTGGTGCCATCTATCAGGCAACCCTGCAACTGCATTTCACTAGGGCAAAGGTTTTGCAGAATTTGCGAGACCAAATGTGGTACGGACTATTTATGAGAAATGGTCGTTCATAACATTGTCAAAAGATTTTTCGATCCAAGAAAGAGAGAATGGTGCACTAAAAAAGATAGGAAACGTATGGAAACGCCTAAGTGTTCATCGTATTCTCTCTTCCTAAGAGATCCCAAGAGATTTCAAGGCGCTCGGTCGTAGGTAGTGGCAAGTGCGTGAACTAGCCTGGAGTGTGACCATAATGTGAAAGTAAAACGTTACAGTTTCCCTTCTATACTTTCTAAATGGCACCATAATAGAAAAAAGACAAAGAAAAAACATATTGCGAGATTATTTTGCTGAGTTCAAACATAGCACATTGCGACCATCTCAGCAATACTATGTGGGGCACTGGCACTGATCTGGGTCCGGAAAAGGCACAGAGTGCCATTATTTCGAATCACAAGTGCGGTTCCAAAGAACATCAAGTGCAACTCCAAAGCTCATGCAATCAAAAAGTGATACGTCAGAAGATATATGAGGCCAGCGACTTGGAGAGTGCTTGAAGGTGAGTCGTCACTTCCCACGGGGAACCCTGCTAAGCTCTGCTTTCAAAATATGCTATCCATGTGCAAATGCCGAGTTAGAATGTATGACGGGGAATCAAGCATGTTTTTGCCAAACAGGCATCGCTGTACTTTGTTTCGCATTAACGTGGACCACGACAAAGGCTATTTAGAACTTGCCTCGGCTACATAACCACTCATGCGGCATTAGAGCCTGTGCTAGCACCCGTAGCCCTTTCTGCCATGATACAAAGAAACGGAGTATAGCAGAATTATGAATACAGCTGTAGCTGTAACGTGAAGCACTGGTAAGCGACCTATGGACTGCCCATCATCTCAAGGCAGCAGAAAGATGCTTCTGGGGGAGCCCAAGGAAGTGGAAATACCCTGTTGCCCTATGCATAGCTGCAATCTACTCCAAACAGTGAAGCTTGTCCCCCCACGGAGGCTGATCGCCCACAGGGTGTTCAGAACGAACGCTGAAAAGCGAAGCAAGCCGGGTCGAAATCCAGCTACAGCGAGCGCACAGGAACGCCCGAGTGACATACCGGAGTAGACGGCGCTGTAGGCTCCACAGCCGCCTCGGGCTTGGGCTCGCAGGGGATGGGAACCGGGTCAGACTCCCTGGTGGGCTCGGCCGGGGCCTCCTGAACGGGCAACCCCGTCGCGTCGGGGTTCAGACCTGGGGGAAGAGTGTCGGGTGCGGGCAGCGGCCCGAATACCGGGCCGAGCGCCGCCGCCGCCGCGGGCTCCGGCGCCGGCGGCTTCTTGGGCGCCGTGACGCTGCACCGGTGGCAGATCCACTCCCCGGCCGGCAGGTCGTCCTCGTCGAGCGGCGGGTCGCTGCGAGTGGGCCCGCTGCGGTCACAGAGAAGGCGCGAGGCGCAGCGGCGCCCAATGGCGGCCCGACTCACTGGCACTGGAGGTGGAAAGTGGCCGGACAGCGATCGCAGCAGATCAGGTCGCCGCCCTCGTTGCAGCTGTCGCACGCGTCGTGGTTCACGGTGCGGCCGCTGGGACGGTGCCGCTGTCGCGTCTTCTTCTTGCACGGGTGCTCACTGGCCGGGGGCGCGATCAGGGACTGGATTTGCTGCGAGGAACGGAGCAGAGTCGGTCAGACGAGGGGGCCATTTGCCGCGACTTGCCCGCTTCGGGAAGACACGTACGGGCATCAGTCCCCCAGACGTGTTCAGGTCGTACTCCACCGTGGCCATGTCGACGCTGCGAATGTTCGGCTTGGCTTCTCCTATTCCTCGTTCGAGGCTGGCGGTACGGCAAAGCTCGAAATCCTCCGACAGAACTCCATGAAAAGCGATGCCCGAGAACCGAGCGAGCAAAAATTGGTGAACGCGCGCCGCCTGCTGGATAGCGAAACAGATTCTCGCGACGCTCGTCTCGCGAGATCTCGTTGAAAGACACAAAGAACTCCTGGAGATACTAAAAATCATTGCTGCAATTACGTCACTAAAAGAAAATATACATCTGGCTAGGTAACTTTCTGTTAACTGGGCGGCACTCTTTGCCATCTAGTGAGCACTAGGCGAAAGAAACTTGTTTTGGCGCGTTTTTTAAGATTTCGAGTGATCGAAAGCTTCCTTTGATAATTTCATTCCTCCCGAAATACTACAATAAAGCAAATGGCTTGTAGTAGAGCACCACGCACTACGTTAGGGCCGGTGGGGAGGGGGGTGGGGGTGATGGCAACACCTCCTAGAACTGGTAAGGCATCATTACGAACCAGCGCAAGTAGACAGTTATTCGAAATCCAAACACACAAAAAATACGCTCACACAGCGCTGTGTGAGTGTATTTTTTGTGTGTTTGGATTTTGAATAACTGTTTACTTGCGCTGGTTCGTAATGACCTCCTAGAAGAGAAGGCCGTACCGCTCTTCTCGTGACGTCGCAAAGGAAGGCCATCGGGGGCGCGCGTCGAAGCGAAAGCAACGCGCGTGGATCGACCGTCGTATCGCGCTTTTACTCATGCGCGTTTCTTATTAGCTAAAATGAAAGCTGCACATAGCAACGGGTGTAGAAAACATTTTATTATACTGGTATTATTACACCACTCACGGTCATTCGCCCGTGAAAAAGGGACCGAACTGGTCCCGAAACGTCGGGTAAATGTTTATTAAATGTTTAGCTAGAGTCCCTATTTTTCGCTTCACACCAGTAAATAATCGGTACGAAATGACACGAGGTATGCGTATAACTTATAAGACGTCTATAGAAAAATGTGATTGTTTCAAGTCGAAAACATTGAGTCACACAATTATGGCTGTAGGAATGCATATTTTATACAGAGATAATTCGACGAAATGGCGCGACACGCAGTGATTGGACACAGCAAACGATCACAGTTAAAAATCAGGTAAACGTAGTCAACGCGGACACGGCAAGACAAGGGTCATCTTCGATCATGCAAGCGATGTTATCGCGTGCAGTCACTGAATTCTTGCATCATACCCCGGCCACAGGCACGTAGCCAAGGGGGGGGGGGGGGGGGGGCCATGGGGCCCGCCCCCCCCCCCCCTCCCCGAAATCTTCCGTTTTGCTGAGACCTCCTCTCCCCCTCTCCCTCATATAGCATTTTGTCATGGGCGGCCCCCCCCCCCCCCCCCCCCCCCCCCCCCCCGAAACAAAATCCTGGCTACGTACCTGCCCGGCCACATGATAAAAGTAATGTAATTTCGATCGAATGACATTTTGGGGTCGACAAACCAGCTTGCGACGCTAGTATAATCACTCAATACCGTGTACTAAACTTACAATTTACAGCCAACTAATTTATTTATTTCTATGGGCTCGAGCTGCCTGCGTCATGCTTCCATTACGGAATGCAAGCATGACGCTTTGCATCGCGTAATGCCGCAGCGCAGACTTCATTTTTAGGTCTAAACAGATACTCCGCCTCATCATTCGCTGAGCTGATTTCCTAGATCGCAGAGATTGGCTCTTTGAGTGTTTTGCGGGTCAGTAGACGCGCAGGAATTTCTTAGAGTGTAGTATTCTTCGGTATAATATGACATTCTGGAATGTAATGACTCCGGGTATAGACGGAGCCTCCAACAACAAAAAGCTAAAGTATTCCTCGTTAGGCGATGACCAGCGAGGTTCAAAATAGAATTTATATTTAGCCCAAAGATTTTCCGTATGCGACAGAAATTATCAACCAAAAAAAAAAAATGACCGCCTCTCCACGTGGTGAATGATGTTGATTTGGGCGAAGCTCTGGTGGTGCTGATGATACTGGTTTTGTTCATAGTATAGGTTGTTTTCATATGACGTCAATTCGCCATTTTGTTGTTCGTTTATTTTTTTCAAACAAATTTACTAATATTAAGGATTACATCGCAACCTGTTGAGGAGATGTCAGCATGGTAAGACTTGTAATCTTCTGTGTTCTACGCATGTAAGGGGTCATGTAAATCCTTGGAATGCTTGCCTTCTGCACACGCTATACAGCTCAAAACAACAAAATGGCGGACAAAATTACGTCAGTGAAAACTCCCTATAGACCGACACGCGGAGCGGCTCTGTTTACCAACACGGCCAGAAGGCCGCGCATGCGCGGTAGCTATGTGGGCAAAAGCGACCCGGCTCTCCGTGTTTTCGCCATTGCGTTGTGTGGCGCGCGATCGTTGTTGACGTTGTAGGGACGCTTCTAGCTTTATTTGTGAGTCGTGTTTCCTGGCAACGTATGTCGTATGCTATGCCCGACTATTTGAGCTCGCTACCCGAGCCTGAACGGCGGCGGTATCGAAACAAACTGTGCGTGGACGGCGTTGCGTTGTTTACGGCGTACGAGGATCCGTACGCCGTAAACAAGGCCTGCTGGACTTCCGACGTCAACTTGCTGCCACCGAAGTCGCCGACTCACGTCGTCGTTTATTTAGTTTTTTTGACCCAGCCAGCTCACGGCCGACACGGAGCAGGCGTACAAGTCTCTCGAGGCCTACGATTACATCGATTCGGTTTCCGCACTGCCGGCGGGATCGGCAAACTGTGGGTCTGCGGAAGTGTATTTATTAATTAAATAAATACACACAGTGTCTTCAGGTCAAGGTTTGTTATTTTTCCTACTCTCGTGACCACAAGGCATGACAAGCAGCAACGCTTTGTCTGCTCTGCAGTCTTGGTGGTAACACGTTACAAGTAACGGCGTTACCAGGAACGCGTTACTTTTTTCAGTAACGTAGTAATCTACTGATTAATCTTTCGACACAGTAACGGGTAACGTACTTACGTTACTATTTCAAGCAACGTAGTTACGTTACCTCGTTACTACAATTACACTTAAATTTTTTCCGTGTTTTTAGGCGTCAAGCCATGTTTTTCTTTGCGTTTTTTTCGTGAGTGTTTCGCTGAAACCGTAAAAAGGGATACAGTAATTATGGTCAGTTTCTGCATGACATAATGTTTATTTATATATGAGCTTATGCATACCTGTATCGTCAAAACCGTAAAACGTGTTAAATAACAACTTAAAAAGTAACGCAGAAGTAACGTGCGTTCCTTTTTATCGGTAGCGGTAACGCGTTTCTTTTATTTTTAGGCATCGTAGCTCAGTAACGCGTACCTTTGATTTGCAAGTAACGAGTAACGTATTTCGTTACTTTTTTTTTGGTAACGCCTACAACGCTGCCGTTCTGTCGCCGATCCCCTTCTGCTTGAGCACGGGCGTAGCGAGCTTCCGACGAGCGCTTGGCCGGTGCTTTGTGTGCGAACACCATGGCAACAAAATCCGGGTGGTCTCGATCAGACGACGGTTTCCCTGCACATAAGCAAGCCTTGGGACGGAGATTGAAATGAAAACCGCACTTGCCTCCAAGAAAATGCTTGCCGCGCAAACGGTCGTTCGCGCGAGGCGAGCATAATTTTCGATCCACGGATATTATCCACCTTCTATGCCTTTCAGAGTCTACCGGGAACTTGTAGAAGCTCACTCTGCTACTTTTCTTGTTCATTTCGGCGAGATTAACGGATACACAGCTTCGCGGCATGCTGAAATGCTATGACGCCCTTGCAAAACGTGCGCCCTTTTGCCCACACCCCCCGGCTCCGGCGCGATCGCAGCGCCGCCGCAGCGCCGTGACGTCAAGCCCGCGTGTCGGTCTATAGTGCTGATGCAAAGTTTAACGCGATTATATACGCATTTGACCGCAGCGCCCTCTCCTGTATCGACGTTGAGCGGCTACATGCAACGTTTCATCCATGACATCCCCAGCTCTTGAGTTACCACCAAATCTCAGAGCCCCCTAGTCGTCCCGCAGTCGTGGCCGAGTGGTTAAGGTGGTGGACTAGAAATCAGGTTCGAATCCTGTCGACTGCGCAAACATTTTTTTTTCTTTTTTTAAGAAGACAGATGGGATGGCAATCGTTGTGAGCACGAACGCCGGACGGACAAGGCTAGACACTAAGGAGCTTCGCTCCTAAAGAAACTTTCAGCCTTTCCACTCTGGCGAAGAAGGAAAAGCAGCGGAGCTGTACAATGGAAAGTAATGGCCGGCCGGAAGTCGGCAAGCCAGAGTGTAGATTGCCTTCATACACACGCGCGCTTTTGCTTGAGTGGTGACATCTCAGCCATTTTCTCGTCCAATCGCTTTTTTATGGATTTAGATGCGCGCGCAATCTGGTGTCACTCAGCTCGAGCGCGTACCTTTGGCTACAGTACTTTGGCTAATGCACAGACGCCATTTTACCGCCCAAGTCACGCACCGAGTGCGCGAGAGCGTCACGTGCTGGCACATTCAGGGCAACAATGGATGTCTTCACCATCAGACAGACAGACATGTAGGCAGGGCCGTAACCAGGGGGTGGGGGGGGGGGGGGGGGTTAGGGGGTTCTGACCCCCCCCCCCCCCCGAAATTTTTTTCTGGGTAGGGCCCTGGTCGGTGCACTGGCAGCCAGCCGATTTTAATCTCCACCTCTGCGCACGCGCAGTGGCGCCGGTCGGCTACCGGGTACCAAACCGGGACCGGTTCTCCGGTTTGCTGTAACTCTCCATTATATGCCACCGATGCACATGATTCATAGGCGAAAATAAGACAATAGACACTTTCAAAATGGCCGCCGTTGTCCCCGAAACACCCCCCCCCCCCCCCCCCCCCCCCCCGAAATTTTTTTCTGGGTACGGCCCTGCATGTAGGCACCCTACCACTGCAGAGTGGAAAGGCTGCCGCCATCTATGAGCGACGGCGGCAACCAGATGCGTGGCTCGCCGCCGTCGCGCTCATAGATGGCGGTAGGTGCCCAGAGTTCTTTGTCTTCATTTCTCTGCGGGGGACACGATCCTGGGGAAACTAGCCCTTAGCGGTTCCGCTGTAAAAAAAGTGTGCATGCGAGTTGGTTCAATGCTAACATGGTAACCCAAGAGCGAGGGGAAAACGGGACAGATACCCCGAAGCTCCAACAGCTTTTATTTTCCGTCCCGTTTTCCTCCCGTTTCACGGCTACCATGTCAGGCAAGATTCGCTTTTGCAAAAGGGGAGGTGAGGAGAAAAATGTGAGCGAGGAAGGACTTGCAAATAAATTTGTCAAGGTCGCGCGAGGGCTCCAGCTGCACCGCGAAGCAGTGCTGCGACGACTCTACGTTCACAGTTAAAACATTGTGTGACTTTTTGGAAAAAAGAAAAAAATGCGCCTGATCGGCCGGCGCCAACGCAGGCGCCGCGCCAGTGCTCGAGGTGCGCGAGCGCATGGCGCCCATAGATTGCCCAGAAAACTGTGGTTCTTGTGTATATGGCAAGATGCGATGTTGAGGATTGCTGTGGAACACAAGGGTCAAGTGGCCGTGACTGTGGCAGGCGGTCTGGTGTAGACCAACGTCGGTGTAGACTACACGCGAGCACCAGGATCGAGTAGTCACGGCTTTCTCCCAGTGAGGAGTTGGCCAAACATTCGGGGAACGACAACACAAAGAGGAAGACGACTATGGAGAGAGCGGCGAGGCTGCGTAAGTGGAATCTACAACCTTTGAGATGGTACAACCTTTGAGATGGTACAACCTTTGAGATGGTACAACCTTTGAGATGGTACAACCTTTGAGATGGTACAACCTTTGAGATGGTACAACCTTTGAGATGGTACAACCTTTGAGATGGTACAACCTTTGAGATGGTACAACCTTTGAGATGGTACAACCTTTGAGATGGTACAACCTTTGAGATGGTACAACCTTTGAGATGGTACAACCTTTGAGATGGTACAACCTTTGAGATGGTACGGAAACGGAAGTTGGCGGTCGGAAAACCTACGACTCTTCTCGTCATGCAGAGCACGATTACAACCCGGAAACGCGGGGTCCCCCGGGTCGGTGTCTCAGTAGGGTCAAACGGCTGCTGCTAGTGGCCGCAGGGAGTCTTTTATTTTTTCTGCTTAGCTATATCTGAATCCCATTTGTGTTCAATATCCGGTCCAGCACCACTAAGTGAATTATTCGCAAGCCGAGGTATGTAGACCAGTAACGCAAGTGTAGTACACGCAGTAACGGCCCCACGGCCGCTCATGAAAAAAACGTCTTTGGTTGTTGCTGACGCATTAAAAATAAAACTATTTTCTGCGTGGATTGAAGGGTCACTAGGAGTAATGGGGACAATTCAAAAGAGAAAGCAACGCGAGCTTTATAAATATACACTCCTTTTTTCCAAAATCAGCGCGCGTAAAAAAGAAAAAAAAATCATGTGCTGTTTTAACTGTGTATTCTGGCTACACATCGCACAGCCCTGCAGGACTTGAGGCAAGCAAAGAACACGCGCACTTTGCTTTGCTTTGCTTTGCTTTGCATACCTACAGTATCGGGTTTGTGTTATGTCTAACCTCCTCCCCACTCTAAAAAAAGCCTGCGCGTCTACTTTCCCGCACAACACTCGGACAGCCAATCACCGGAACTTGCGGAGGCAGCTCAGCAAATGACGATGTCGAAACATATGTTAAGACCAAAAAACGCGGTCTGAGTTGTGACATTAAGTAATGCAAGCGCGACGTTTGGCATTGCCTAATGTCACAGCTCAGACCTCGTTTATTGGTCTAAACTTTCCCCCACAACACTTGGACAGCCACTCACCCCAACTTAGGGAGGCAGCTCAGCGAATAACGATGCCGAAACATATGTTTAGACTAAAAAACGCCGTCTCAGTGGGGGGCGGCGGAGACAAGCTCACCGGAGAAAAGCTCACCGGAGATAAGCTCACGGGAGAAAAGCTCACCGCAAAACCGGCAGATACGGAGAAAAGCTCACCGGCCTTTGAGCGGATGCGGAGAAAAGCTCGCCGATTTTTTTTTTTTTTTAACTTAGAGGATTCTGCGTCAAACGTGGTTATTTATCACAATTCGCATTCGTCACTTCACTAGAAATATTTCCTCTTTTTTGTAATATTCTTGAAGTTCATTGGGTATATTTAATAATTCCTCAGAAATTTGTAATCACCCATTTTGTATATTAATGAAGCCGCATGTATAATACCAGAACATCGTACACCGGTAAAAAAAGACAACGCTTTATTGACAGCTGACGGTGTGCCGTCACCAGTAGCTCTGTCAGATAAAGAGGTTTGTTCTTTGCGAGCTAATGTGAATAGCGGTGTGTGAACCATTTCAGCTCCAAATATTGTGTAGTGCCTAATAGATAAGTAGGTGTTTGTGGATGTAATAAAGTCCAGTATAGAGGGACCTTAGATGTAATATGTGTCGGCTAAGCTGTTTTCTTTTTTTAATTTCACTAATAAAACTTTAGTTGCGAGAATAGGTTCGCCCTGTCGTGTTTGTGGTCTTCACTCCGTAGTCGTCATTTGAGCGGTTTTCATCAGGCATGACCTTTACCAACTGGCCCTATTCGCTACCTGACAGAGGACCACTTATTATATAGGTCACTAGTAACAACGGTGCCAGTGTGCAGCTCTGAAGGACATGGGTGACTCACCGTAGAGGGGCACTATCACACAAAGGCAACGTGTGGAAACACCAGCACGAACGGCTAGAAAACGTGCATGTCCGTGGAAGAAAGCAGCCTTGATATCCTACTGACTGTTTATCCTGTTTTCAAAGGTTAACAAAAGCTTCCAAGAGAATTTCAGGCACCGCGTTGTTGCTCATGCACTTTCGGATTTTCGGCATTTACAGTTTGAATTTTTAAGTTTTAGGCAGACATTATTACGTTTTCGAACTCTTTCATGTTCTTCAAGTTCGCAAAGTTTACAAGGCTTTCGTTGCTTAGAGAGTAAGGCACAGAAAACAATCACCCGCAATTATTGATTTGGGAGCAATATACCCAATAGGGTAAGCTTAAAAATATTACAACAAAAGGACATTTTCTTTTTTACAGCCGGCGATTTTTAATGATAATAAATTGACATATGTTACACGTGATTTAACAGCTTCTATATAAAAAAAAGAAAAAAAAATTGGTGAGCTTTTTTCCGCACGCGCTCAATGGCCGATGAGCTCTTTTCCGCATCCGCCGGTTTTGCGGTGAGCTTTTCTCCGGTGAGCTGATCTCCGGTGAGCTTTTCTCCGGTGAGCTTTTCTCCGGTGAGCTTTTCTCCGGTGAGCTTTTCTCCGGGATTCCTCAGTGGGAAATTGAGCAATGCAAAACGCCACGCTTGCATTGCTTAATGTCCCAACTCAGACTGCGTTTTTTTGGTCTAAACAGATGTTTCGACATCGTTATTCGCTGCGTTGCCTCCGTAAGTTGATTGGCTCTCCGAGTGTTGTGCGGGAAAGTAGACGCACGGGCTTTTTTTAGGGTGAAAATCTATCATACCAATAATTCCGGCTTCCACTAAATTTGTATTATACTTCTTTTAAACCACTCTCGGCCTCCCCATTTCTCTAGCCCGGTAGCGACTTGCTCCGTTTATGGAGACTCGTATCTTTCACATCTCTTCCAGCTAGCCCATCTCCTCTGAGCTACAAAACAAGCAAACAGAAATGTACAAAGGAAGTCCCTACGAATACCGCTTTTAATGTACCAACGCATGATAGACTGACGGAACACAAACGGAATGGGAAAAACAACGCGTCCAATTCCGAGTTAGCGAGGCACCTTCTAGAGTGTAATACAGTAATTGTAAAGCCAACTGGTCTGAAACGGAAGTAATTCACAAAGAACGTAATGATATGAAACGTGTAGTTCAAGAAACGGTTCGTATAAAAACGTCTGGCAACTGTATAAGTCAGGCGTCATTGCAGTTTGGAAACGAATGTAAACAATTTCTACGCTTGTAAAGATTTTTTTTTTTTTGTACTAGCGGTGTTTATTTGTGTATCCTTGGACTTGTTTGAGAAAGTCGCTGTGTTTAGCCAATTGTGGTTAGTTGTAGGAGGGCAATGTCTTTCTCAGTTTTGGAGATGGCCCCAGTTTCGGCTGTTAGCAGTGTCTAGATTGTTTCTTTGGACTAAGTGAGTTGTTAGAGGAAACGCATCTTTGAAGGTCAGACCCTTTCTTTGTGTTCAGTAGGGATTCACTTACGTTCGCCGGGTGGCGGTGGTTATGCTAGAATGTGACCCTTTGTGTGAGTGTTTCTTCGCAGGCCAGGTCAAGGGAGGTAAGAGGTTTACCCAAATCTCATTGTCCTCTTGTCATATATATATATATATATATTCTTTTTTTGTAGAGACGGCGTTGGAGTTGTGGTATATGAGGCGTGAACGAAATAAACTTTGCAGCTGAGTTTGAGACGTTGCCTCCTCTCTTTTTCTACCTTCTGTTGTGTTCTCTTTTCTGCCCCAATCTCAGGTTTACAATCATGTTCAACTTACACCAGCTTGCCTGCACTCTGACTATTTTTTCGTGCACGTATACATCTTTTGTGCACGCAAACACGTCTGCATGCATTTGACGTGGGCGCCCCGCGTGCGCAGAAACCTCTTTGTTGGTTTCGAAGAGTGAAGCGCATGCCTCGGCCAACAGCCAGCTCCACCCCCTAGGCGTGGCGTCACAAACAAGAGCTCCGATCGCGAAGCCGAGCGCAGCGACGTCACGTCCGTTTTCATTCTTCCCCAGAGGGACATTCGTGGGGCCACAGGCTGACGCTGTCCCTGGCCGACTACGGACGCCGATGGGAGTCCGTGTCGAGCATCATCCGGCCCGCCGCAAGTCCCCCGAGGAGGTCCGGAGGGGATTTCCACACCACCTTCTCCACGCTGTACCCCAGGTACTGTCAGCTTAACGCTAATTCACACAAAGAGTCGAACTGAAAAAGAAAAGAAAATTTAGTATTTTTTTTTAATAATTACTACTTATTATTAACTAATGGTTCGTTGGCTGTCTGTGGGCACCACAAAAATTGCAAATAGAAATAGAATTTCAATATATGCACCACGGCTATCAAACCATGTTATAAACCCCAAACATAAATGCATATCTTTTTTTCTTTTTTACCTTTGAACATTGCATGTATTGCCTCTCGATGCGCACTAACTATCAATAACTGATCTTTCAAAGACGACGAGAAACTGAGGGAGATGAGACGAGAGTTGGGGGGGGGGGGGGGGGGGGGTCAGAACATTGAGTTTTGATTCGAACGATTAGTGGATAGGCCTAAAGGCAAGCTTCCGTTGTCTCCGCTGCACTCATCGAACGCGTTCGAATGCGAGAGACGAACGCCAGACGCCTGCGTTTTGCGTTTTAACGCGCTCGACGAGTGCAGTGCAGAATAAGGCTTCCTTTGTCTCCGCTGCACTCGTCGAACGCCTTCGAATGCGAAAGCCAAACGCCGGATGCCAGCGTTCCGCTTTCGAACGCGTTCGAAGACTGAGCAGAGACGAAGGCTGCTAGCTTTAGGTCTACCCACTAATCCCTCCAACCAGAGCTCGGCGTTCTGACGACCCCGCGCGCTCTGGTCTCCTTCTCTCCCTCACTTTCTCGGCACTGTCTTTGTCTCTACTCACACTTCGAACGCGTTTGATTGACAAACCCCGGCGTCTAGCGTTCCGCTTTCGAACGCGTTCGAAGAGTGAGCAGACACAACCAGAGCTCGGCGTTCTGACGTCTCCTCTTCGCCGTCGTGAACCTCACCTCCGCATTTGTTTTCTCGAGAACAGTCTTACCGACAGCTCGAATTTTTGACACACGCAAAGTGGACAGGCCACTCCAGCTCTCAGTTAAGTTTGAAACGACTCTAATTGTATATCTAAAAAGAAAGGGAGAGAGAGAGAATAATCTTTATTAAACGACTCAAGTCCGAGCCGTTTCTTTTCTAGGATATGAATGGCGCTAACCACAGACTGTCGGATTTTCCCCCTCGTCTCATTGTACCCTAATTCATCTTAGTGAAAATGACGTGATTTGAATCACGACTTATATCATCTTGATTTTTATTCTTCCCCCTGTGTGTAACGCACTTACAGTGAAGACAAACAGGCTGCGCTTTTTTGCATCTTACCATGACAGAATATTGACAAATAAAACATTACGTTGCCCACAGTGATGAGTTGATACCATCACACTGTACACTACCAGAAGTCTCCGAGATAGAACTGCCAAACGATAAGCTCAGAGCGCCGATCATTGCATGGTCTTTCTTCAATTATATGAACCAGAAAACCAGAAAGAAGTGCGAACACGGTATCATGCCACCACAGCTATGCGGCAGCAAATCATGAAGATAAGATAAAGAATAGAGTAAAAAAAAATCTAGCAAGACGAAGGTTTAGCCGACAAACTACACAAACAGAGCACACAACTACTAACTATTTTTTTTTATATTTTCTAATATTAGTTATTTCCTAAGACATAAACAAATGACCTAACCAAGATAAATCACGTTTCCCCACCCAATTGGCCCACAAACATAAAAAAGCGGTGACACTAGATTAGGCTGTGCTTTTGAAATAAAATGTCAATTGGTAGCCAGCGTGACTTGCACACTTGGTCCCCTATGGTTTGTGCATTTGAGTTTTTGTTATTGATGCTGCACGACCACGGACGCCAGAAAACAATCCCGGTTCTCACTGGTTGAATGAAGGGTTGGAATTCCGAGCGCATCGCCTAACAATATACATGCAGATGGTAGTTTTTAAGTTTTCTTTTTTTTACAATTCTAATTAAAAATCAGCAATAAAAAATAAAGTGGCGACTGCTTAGTCGTGCTCACCGTGCCGCGCTCTGTGCGTGCAGCATGGACTTCGGCGAGTCGCTGTGGGACGAGCGCAGCCCTCTGGAGCAGGTGCTGTCCATGGGCTTCTGCTTCGGCCTGTTCCTGCTGATGACGACCGCCACGTACCTGGCCTACTTCGCCACCACCTACAACATGGTGAACACCAAGCACGTGTTCGGCATGGAGTTCGACGTCTGTACCAAGGACGTGTGCATCGAGCAAGGTGGGCGCGGGTCTCGCTGCGAGGACTCTGAACGGCCATCTGGGCCGTTTCCAAATATTGAAAGGATTTCCTGGCGCGTTGCCCGTGCTCCCTGACATGCACTTACCATCGCCGGAAGCTGGTTTAGGAGTGTACGTACGCTCCAGTTAAACCAGCTTAGAGGGCGTACGTCTACACCCTTATTAAAATCCTCTTTCGCACCACGCTGCAGTCATTGCCGATATAGTATATACTACGCTCTAAAGTGAGCTTTCAATTATGAGAGCGCATCTTCTTACTGTAGGCGATCGAAATTGGAGGCGCTGAATCGAGTCAATTGTCAGCAAAATCACATATAGAATGGTACGCGAGGTCTGTTAGAACTTGGAGCAGCAAGTGACTAAAAGTTGACCTGGAGTTATAAATATATATATATATATATATATATATATAATTTAATTTAATGTAGTCGTTTAATCCTTTAAATGTGCGTTGACATGATAGCCGTGTTTGTGGTTGTGTCTGCATCCTTTCATTTAATTTTGAAGACATTTGGGAGAAGTTTTAGAAAGTACACGCATAATGAAAAAAACTAGGGTTGTACGGATGTCACGTAACGTCAGGTCACGTGACATCAATTTTTCGCCAAATTTAGCGGGGAAACTGAGTTGGTGCATAGGTCGTGACGTAGATGTTTCTGCTAAATTTAGCGGGGAAACTGAATTGGAGCATAGGTCACGTGACGTGAATTATTCCGCTAAATTTAGCGGTGAACATTAAAGGTCAGATACCCAGAAATATGTAATGAGTAGCTTAATAATGCTATCGCATTAAAAGAATTGTTATGACAATCAGATCGAGTAAGTTACAGCTCGAGAAGGTATGGCGAGGGAAATGGAGGCTGCGGGAAGGAGAAGCAGACGGAAAGCTGGAGAGGAGATGGGGAAAAACCTCCTGCTCTCTACAGAGTTCTGACTGCTTCCTCCTCCCCGGCCTTCCTTTCCCTCGCCCTTTCTTCTTGAGTTGCAATGAACAATAGAATACATAGTGTTTCAAAACACGGCGGTGTCAACCATGAATACCACGCCAGGTGCCAGGTCATGCCAGACTACGTCGGTGTGCTGAAACAAAAAACGATATAAGTTAAAATATTTTGTGCGAGCAGTAATTCGGCCAAACACAGATCATATCATGGCCATGAACAAATACAGAAAGTTTGGGGTTTTTGCTACTGCACCAGCACCAAGGGTTTCACTCGATTCCTTGAAGCGTCTATGTGACTGACAAGTTGTTGGAAGGCTGCCGAGTCTCAGAGGATGCAGTTCCTGTTCGTTGCACGGCGCAGCCCGGTTCCTCCAGTCGACGCTGAACCGGTCCGCCGAGCCGTGCGGCCACTTCTACGAGTACGCCTGCCACCAGTGGCCCAAGACAATGGCGGCTACGCTGGCCGACAATGCCAGCAACGTGTGGACCCTGCTCAAGAGGAACGTCTTCATGGAACTCGACAGTGAGTCGCACTCTTGCTGGGAGACTGGGACCCAAACCAGGCACGGAGGGAGTCAAAGCTGGTCGGAGGAACTTGGTGTTTGATGAGGCTCTTGGAGGCCAGGAGCGCTCACACACTCACGTTCGCTTACGACCGAGTTCTTGTGATCTCTAACGACGAGAGATCACGCTAGCACGCTTGCGCCATCTATGAGGTGACTATGAAAGTTAATTTCACTAGCGCGAAGACTTTGTGGTATTTGCGAGATAAAATGTACGTACAATCTATGAGAAATGGTCGTTTATGACATTGACAAACGTTTTTTGAGCAAGAAAAAAAATTATGCCTGAAAAAAAAAGGAAATATACGAAAATGCACGGCTACTCAATAGAAGGGGCCAATGTGTTTTCTCGTCAAGATCGGTCGTGAGCGGTCACAAGTATGTGAACCAGCCTCAAAGGCCGACGACCAGACTCGAGATTCTGCAAGGCAGAAGATCCTCCTCACCATGGTGGAGGAGGAAAGAGGTAACGGTGGGTAGTGTAGATGCCGAGAAAGGAGGAAGCAAGGGGAAAGTGGAAAGCGCGAACTGGGCGGCCCGCCTTTCAGAGCATGCCACAAAGAAGCTCCCAGGGGCTTTCTTTACTCCCGGAGGTCTTCCAAAGAGCGTGCTCACATAAAGGCCATAGAGAAAAAAAGGAAAAAAAAGCTTTACATTTTTATTATACTTGGGGCCAACTTTTTTTGGCAATGCTGTCAAAGGTACGGGGACGCGTGCCCTCTCCCTTTTTGAGCGCTGACTGGAGCTGTGCGCGCACTATCCTCCCCCCCCCCCTCGAATATGAAATGTGCGAACGCGTGAGACATGTACATGAATGAGTGCTGCGCGCCGCACGAGCGACATCGCAACTGCGAAATCGCAAGTAAAATTACACCATGTGAATCAGGCTTAGGACAAACACGAACACATCAAGGGGATTTATGCTGACATTGTCGTTATTGGAGACATGTGCCACCAAGAGCGTGGCTGCGGTCGGCCCTTCGTGGTTGGAAAGCGGCTCACTGTGACGTTTGTAGTGCGTTTTATTCTGCTTTCATCAGTGACAACAAAGTCGAGGTCAGAAAGTCAAGTTTGATGGTGTTGAAGCTGAGCATGCGATGACTGCTAGGTTCCAGCGTGTGCTCCTTACACACGTCATTGATCTTGTCGTTCCAAACTGATGATAACTTGATTTTTAGCTGGCTTCATAGCTTGGGAGGCCACGGCGAGGCAAAGCTTGGTGGTGACATCACGAATATGAACCATAAAGGACCAACCGCACTATCGGCACGGCGGCTCGCTGGACGTTTTTCTACTGACGCTGGCTGCCGTGCGAGCCTGGTATTGTCGGAGAACGGAGATTTTTCTTTGCCGTCCGACAGATCGGCTGCAATAAAATGCAAACATTCGGTGCTGAACGTTTTACACTCTAAGAAAAAAAAAGTATATATTCTTACACACCTTATCGGGTGGTTCTCATTTGAACGGCGTCAGTGCGCTGAACGAGGAACTGAAAGTTTAGGGTGTATTACATGTTACAAAAGGTGTAAGGGCGCCCTTTTTTCTCAGAGTGTAGGATTTGAGAGTACATGCGACATTAAGAACTATTAATTAAAGGTTGACTGACACCCCAAATGTAGTATTTTTTTTTTGTTGTTGCCTAAACCAATACAAGTTGTAGTCATAGACATACAAAAAATACCACAAAAAAAATTCCCACTAGCGCGTGTGCTTTTTTATTTCACTTTTTTTCTCCCTACTCTCCCCTCCTCGCCTTTTTTTATTTGTGACGTCAAAAATTACAAAAGTTAAAAGCTTGGTAAGCGACATTTTTATGATATTTAACAACGTTAACAACAACAACATTCGTAGTACATAATTTTTTTGCAATTTCGAATGCACTACTTCCGGTATTTTTTTTTTTTTTTTTTTTTTGTACACCGCATATTGAAGCTTTGAATGATGTCGCCTCCTGGCTTTTTATCCTCACTCGGGAAACATGACGGCGTTCAGCACATGTAGCACTCAGGATGGTCGCTGAGTCGGGGAATCGGGCGAAGTTCTCTTTCTTAGGTGCCTGAGATCGCTGAAAGGGCTCTAAAAGAACTTCAAACTCGAAAATGAAGCGTCGTCTGTTCAAAGCGATAGGCGGCAGGCACGGAGAAGAGCGATTGATCGCCGGACTCGGGCAAACACGACACTTCGGGTCGGGACGCTTGGGAGGCATGAGGGAAACTCTACTTTCAGGACGACTCAATCCTTGACGTCACTGCGCTGGCGCGGAAACTTCAAATTCGGCTTTGGTAAATTGTTTTTCTTTTTTTTTCTTTTTTTGCTTCTGAAAAATTGTGTTTTTAAGATCAGAATTTTTAGGGTAATGTAAAGGCGTCGTTTGCAATCATTTGGGACGATAAAAAAAAAAAAAAAGATTTTGACCTGTCTGTGCCTTTAAAGGGCAACTCCGGTCAATATTTTTTTAATTTGGGATTACCACTATTTTCAGCTAAGACAGTGTCCCTGAATAACAAGATATATTTGTTCTCTCGGTATCGTGTGTAGTTTTATAAATGGGCACGGCTCAAATTTGGTTTCTGGCTTCTATGGCAAAACCAAAACTACCCGCTAGAGGGGTGGCAACACTGATCATCAGCCGTACGGAGTGTTGCCTGTTAAAAGGGGTATAGCCATTACCATCCATCCATCCATCCGGTCGCAAAGTGACGTCATCGTGGTGCTGTGGTACATGTTACAATCAACCAATCGCAGCTGCACCGCGACGTGACGCCACAGGGGTGCTGCGCCAATGTCTCTTAACTAAAAGCTTGCCGCCCGCTTGCCCCGCTTGCCCCCCCCCCCCCCCCCCCCCCTTTTGCCGCACGCTAAAGAGCAGCTGGTCGCATCTTTAAAATTGGTTTTAGGAGAAAACGCGAATTCACATTCACATAATATTTTGGCTGTGATAATTTCTCGTGCCACTAAAGTGATACCAATCTTTTTCTTTTCCGTTTTCGACCGGAATTGTTTTTTTAAGAAAATTTGTTGCATCTTTGTTCATTCGACGAAACGCGATGAAATGCTGTAGCCTTACAGGAACATCGGCAGTAAAAACAATTCGGAAAGGAAATGGCACGACGTCAAGAACGACGTCTAGGACCTCTAAAACGACCTCGAGGACGATCTCTAGGATGGGGTGTTGGGCGACGTCCTAGAGGACGACGTCAAAGACGACGTTTTGGACAACCTTTAAGACAACTTCTAGGGCGACGTCAAGGACGTCCTGTCACGTCAGCTTCAGCTATTGGAGCTTGGGAGCTTATGCGACCGGCGCTTAGGCGAGTGGACATTACGCAACTGGCGCTTACGAGCTTCCGCGACCGGAGCTTGCGCGACCGGAGCTGACGCGACCGACGCATAACAGCTTACACGACCGGCGCCTCAGCCAACAGCGCTTGAGCAACGGGCAGTGGCGACCCTAGGGTCAGCGGCACCCAAAGCGGTCCCCCCCCCCCCCTTTGGTGAAGACACGGGCCACGGGCGCTTCGATCGCCGGCGCTTTAACCTCATATTCTTCAGCCACCATCGCTTCAGCCACGGACGGTTGGTGACCTTAGACCTTAATTACGCGACCTTGAGCGTGGATGGGCCTATAAAGCAACCGCTTTAAAACAGTCAATTTCAGACCACTGACGCTAATTGACACCATGCATTTGCTTGCACTTCGGCGGTTTTTTGTTGAATAAACGAAGCTAACGTCGAAGGAAACCTTTTTATGTTTCATTAATACTTCTGAAGACCGTAACCTTCAATTGCAGACGCAATAGGAAAAGCCAGGCTAAGGCCCTCGTGGAATCGGACACAGGCGGAAAGCAGCGCGGTTCACTTCTACCTCTCCTGTACCAACTGGAGTGAGTTGAATGTCACGTGAAGAAGCCTCGTTCCTCTCTTCATATGTCCTCTTAAACAGGCCTCGTATCGCTACGGTATTGTTTTTAACCCGCAATATTCGCACTTTCCAGCGACGCAGTAGACATTTTGCAACTTCGGAGCGCCACAATGACTGCTGGGAACATCATAACCGGCTGTAGTAGACGACAAACACTCTTTAAAAGAAAAGGAATAGTACTTCGTCCTTTTTGGGGACTAAATCGATGTCACTGAGAGTGATCCCCAAAAACGACAAAGCCCCGGTTTAGTTCCTTCTTTTTCTCTTAGTCCCTTTCCATTGATCCCTTGAGGTCGAAGTTTTGATCCGTTAAAAGGAGTGTTTTTGATCCCTACAGCGGGGCATCAGTGACCAAGTTTAACTCTTCAGGGGTTTAATAGTGGTCCCTTGAGCGCCACGCGTCGTGTCCGTAATTGGGGGAGTAGCTTTGATTCCTTTGAGGATCAACAGTGGTGATTGGGGACTAACTTTTTTTGATTGGGGACTAAATTTTGTCCCTTTGGGGATTAGTTTTGCCACTTAAAGGAATGATATTTATAATGACGGGGGAGTAACTTTCTTTTCTTTGAGGATCAATTTCGACACTTTTAGGAATGAATTTTACAGTAATGAGGGAGTAAATTTCGTCCTTTGAGAATCAATTTTGACCTTTTTAGGAATGAATTTGATAGTAATGAGGGAGTAAATTTCGTCCCTTTGGGGGTCAATGTTGATCCTTTTAGAGATTAATTTTACAGAAATGAGGGAGTAACTTTGGTCCCTTTGTGGGCGAATTTTGCCACTTTTAGAGACGAATTTACTAGTTGTGAGACCCTTCAGCTATGAATAGGAGTGAAAGGTTAGCGGCATTGAACAGCTTCCTATTCAGAAAAGGTATAGATTGCGCAACTTGTCTGAAAAGGTATCTCTTCTGAAAAGTTGAACAAAGTGTCTTTTCAGAACAGGCAGGTATTCAATACTGCAGACCTTTCACAGCTAAAAGGTGGAAACATAGCAGTACGTTTGAGAAGTCTCGCACCTTTATTTGGAAAAAGCAAGCCTGTGTTGCCAAGCAAGCAGCATCATGTCCAAACCTAATTCAAATGGTAATGATGCCTGCGAAGACTGGATATGCTCGAACTTTCAGGCAGGTTAACACCACCATTTTACGAAAAAAAAGTTGGACCAGGAATCTGTAGACAAGAATTCGCGCTTTTATTCTGGAAATATATTTATTCTAGAACAACACAACACTGAAAATAAAAACAATTGCACATCACAATTATACAAAAGAAAATATTGCCATTTTGGCACTGTGAAACACTTGTCAAATTTTAACATGACTAGCACATATATAGGTGTGTACAAAGGTTCTTAGTGCTGGGGAAAATGAGACAAACTTGCCAGGGCCTTCGGTGGTCATGCTTGCAGAGTTAGCAACACTTCTAAACTGACGTCATTTTGTACAAAGCACAGCAAGCAGATGGCGATCTTTCATCTGCTCGTTGTGCCGATCGAGAGTGACGACCATTGCTAACTCCGTCACCTGCAAACATGACTGCTAGTGACACTGGCCAGTTTGTTGGCATTTTGAAGATGATGGAGGAATTGCAGGCGAGCGGTGAGGGCAAACAAGCAACTGCGCTTATCGACTTTCCGGTCTTTCTCGCTATCTTCTTTGGTAGATTCTACTAGAGCAAATACGTTTCCTTAATTTGTTGCGAACTTTACGCGCTAAATTTCGGCATTTTCGCAAAAGGTGTGTTGTCACCTTGTGGATTTCGAACGAACTATACTCTGAGGGACATTTGCCGCGGGCGTTTTAATCCGTCGGATATGTCGTCCGGTTTCCTCTACCAGACCAAAATTTCCGAAGGTAGCCGAAGTTGTCGCGTATCGGCGGAAGTTAGATCCGTGCAGCCACTCACAGAGTAAATTGGCGCATATTAAAATCTTAATTTTATGTTCCTTCGAGCCAGGCGCGTAGCCAGGATTTTGTCATTGGCGCCGCCAATGACAAAATGCTGTATGAGGGGGAGGGGGAGAGGAAGTCCCAGCAAAATAAAAGAATTCGGGGGGGGGGGGGGGGGGGCGGCTTCGTGCCTGCTTCGAGCAAGAAAGTTACGGGGTTCAACGCAGCGAATTTTGTGCGGGGTGATATAACGCCTCCCTAGGCAGCAATCTGCTTGGCTTTCATAAAGCCCCACCAACTTCGAACAAAACATGTTAGCTTTATTCAATCACGTATACTCCGCTGCGTTAGCCGTACTACAAACGGAATGCGTTGCAAGCACCACACTGGCTAGAAGAGGTGTATCCCCAAAATTTATCTCCTGCTTTTCTGGTGATAAAGATGTCAGACGAGGGGGACTTTTGAACAAAAGCACTCTCGCTGGAAAGTGCGAATGAAACGGAAAAGTACGCGTGTTCCCTACCCATTCCGCTTGTCTGAAACTGAGAGCTCCGACTCGAACGCCGTTCGGGGCCCTTCCGTGAGGGCGGTCTCCCGCGACGTCGTGTCCAGCGGGGCGCAACGCCTTGGAGCTGTCTCCGCTACGGGACGTGCTGGCCAACCTGTCGGTGCGCTACTGGCCCCTGCTGGACGTGTACGGCGAGGAGTACAACACGTCCAGGCTGCTCAAGCGCGTCCTGCTACTCTATCGCCTAGACGTCTTCGTGGCACTCAGGGTGCGACGGAGCCTGCGAAACCGCTCCCAGGTCCTGCTCAACGTGAGCACGGACTCCCCTTTTTGAAGAGTCCTCACTCATACGCTTCTATGTTCCCGTTAAAATTGCAGTTTTTCTTTCCTGTTTGCTCCCTAATAAATTTTGCGAGGGAATATTTCTAGAACGAATACACTGCCGGACAGTGCGAAGCAGAATAAATATTTTCTGAACTGGCAGGACAAGAAACGCAGGGTATCTTATTCCACTGTCGGACTCCAGTACACGCTCGTTGCCCTCCGTCGCGCAGCGGTAGCATAGTAAAAAGGGCTATGAGAGGTTTATTTTGTTTTTATTGGGATGCGCCGGCTAAGGCGCATATAATAAAAGAACAAAGTTAGGCATGCGTAGAGTGTCTTCATCCAAACGTGTACGCGTTTTTTGCTTGAGTGGTGACGTCTCAGCCATTTTCCGCCCCATCGTTTCTTTATGTCTTTCGAAGTGCGCGCAGCCCCGGTGAGACTTAGCTCGAGAAAGCAGCCTTGGCTAATGCTCAGACACCATTTTACCGCACAGGTCACGCACTGTGTAAGCCACACCGCGTCACGCGCTGCCCCACTTAGTGCAACAAAAGACGTCTTCACTCTGAGACAATCAGACGTGTAAGCACTCTATAGTTAGGTAATTTCGGATAATTTGTTTGCTTTTGGTAATTAGTTTGCCAGCTATCACGCCATAGTCAATCCCTCTCCAGGAATCTATAAAGTCACGCAGAAGAAGACACTCTAATAATAGCTTTATTTCCAAGAATAAGGTACAGTGTTGGTGGGGCTTGGGAAAAAAGCTGCTGAAACAGCTTGACTGGTCCCGAGCCCCCAGAAATCAGCAGCGGAAGAAAAAAAAAAAGAAGTTAACAGCAAAATCACATCATACATCAACAAGATGTTCAAAACAGAAAAGTCACAATAGCAGTACTACATATATTACAAAAAAATGAACATATAAACATGCCACTCACTGTTGATCAGTTTGGCTAAGAATTACTATGTTTCTAAGGTTATCTGCAGATATATTTTCAAGCTCGGTGTGTTGCGCACAAAAATAGTTGAGGGTGGTTGGAAGAGTAAACGCCGCGGTTTGAAGGCCGTAATTAGTTCTAAAAAATGGGACTACCCAAGGTTCTGTGATTCTTGTTGGATATGCATACACTTTTTCTTTTAAGTCAGCTAAGTTCACAAGATGCCGTACATTCATACTCATTTCAGCTTTATATTTAACACATAGGCTATATCGATACAAGTTAAAAATTTTAACTACATCTAGCTGGTTAAATAATTTTTCCGTTAGAAATTCCGGTGAAACATTGCAAATGCTTCGTAGTATCTTTTTTTGTAATAAAAATATCTTTTGTAGATTTGTATGATTGGTTGTTCCCCAAATTAAATGGCCGTAATTAATTTGTGAGTAAAATAGCGAGTTATATATTAGCAACTCTATTTTAAGAGGCAAAATATCTTTGTGACGATACGCCAGTACAACAATGCTAGACAGCTTTGATGTAGCATAATTTACATGAGCATCCCATGACATGTTCTCTGAAAAAAAGACACCGAAAGTTTTAAATGCTGGTACCACTTCTATTTTAAAAGAATTGAACATTATATCCTCATCTATGTTAACAATTTTACCCTTCGGACGAAACAAAACAGCTTTGTCTTATTCACATTTATTTTTAACCCATTACACCTACTCCATGTATTTAACTTTTCTAGCGTGACGTTTGCGTTCTCAATAAGCTCTGCGGGGCTATCTCCATTAAACAGCATGCTCGTGTCGTCTGCGTAGATAATAAATTTTGTTGAATTGCTTATATTTACAATATCATTTATATGAAGATTAAATAAAAAAGGACCCAAAGTGCTTCCTTGAGGAACCCCTGATTTGATTGGCTTTACATCGGAAAATTGACCAATGATGTCGACATACTGCTGACGGAAAGACAAGTATATTGAATAGCATGCTGGATTTCACTTTCGACATCATTATGATAACTTAAACGTGGTACCAAAATGATAGCAAAGTAATTGAACTGCCGCAGCATAACACTTTCCTTCAAAATCGCCAAGATAAAAGAGGAGGAGGGGTTATGATAGCTATCAAAAAGTCTTTTGAATGTTCTGCTGTCCCCGCTTTTTCAAAAGTTGATAGTGATTGCGAAATATTATCCTTGAATTGTGGTCAAAATGTGTTCTCTGTTGTCTATCGCCCTCCCAACGGAAACCTCTCTAGGTTTTTATCTTTTCTTGATAAATATTTATTTTGGATTAACGAAAACAAGCTTAATTTAATCCTTGGAGGCGACCTAAACATCGACTTTTTATCCCCGTCTCTAGCAGAGCGTGAAATAAATAGAATACTAAAGTGCAATGGTTTTGCAAACGTCATAAAAGAAGCAACACGCATACAGAGGACATCAGCGTCAATTGATGCATTCATTACAAACATGCATATCTCATCCCTTCTGCCAGGAGTAATATCTACTCAAATAAGCGATCATTTGCCAACTTTTCTTTTTGCTGACTGTCACACCGATTTATCACGACACAAACCTTGCTATGAAACATATCAAAGCATAAACGATAGTACGCTTCAACTTTTTAGAACCAGTCTCGAAGATATAAACTGGGATCATGTTTATCAGGAAACCGATCCAGAGAACGCGTATAATGCTTTTATTACTAAATTTACATCATTATATCTTCAGTGTTTCCCATTTAAAACATACAAAATACCAAGAAAAGCGCGCAAGCCATGGATTACTAACGAATGTTTAAACATGATTCAACGAAAAAACTTCCTTTACAATCGCTTTATTCGCAGTAGACGCTTAGATGACCTTGCAAAATTTAAAACTTAGAGAAATAAAGTCACGTCTTATCTTCGTCAGGCCAAAAAAGATTACATGCACAGATTATTTAACACAGACATATTGAAAAGAAGCGATCTCGTCTGGAAACAAATAAACCAGATTTTGAATGTCAGAAAAGCCACAAATCATACTATTGAAATTACATCAAATAATGAAAAACTATCCGGAAAAAAATTAGCCGACTGCTTTAATGACTATTATGTGTCCTTAATTAAGAGCGACCATGATCCAAATTGTACGACGTACTTGGGCCCGCGTAATTCCCACAGTGCTTATTTGTTTCCAACGGACGCAAATGAAATTATAAGTTCTTTTTTGACTCTCCGCAACAGTAAATCACGTGATCCGCATAATCTACAAATTTACCCCATAAAACATGTAATAGATCTAGTCAGTCCTGTTTTGGAGCATATATTTAACAGCTGCCTCGCGCAAGGAGTATTCCCCAAGAGCATGCAAATGGCCAAAGTAACTGTAATTCATAAAGGAGGAGATAAAAATGATATATCTAACTATCGTCCAATATCAATTCTTCCAATTTTTTCAAAATGCCTAGAGAAGATAATTTACAAGCGAATTTGCGGTTTTTGTGAGAAATATAGCCTATTAACACCCTGCCAACACGGTTTTCGAAAGCTTCGCTCAACAGAGACCGCCCTTCTCACTCAAAAAGAGCTCATTTTGGAATCTTTTGAAAACAGAGAAATTACACTTGGTGTGTTTATAGATTTTTCAAAAGCGTTTGACTCCACAAACCATAAAACACTCCTTTTAAAACTTGATTCCTACGGTTTTCGTGGTACATTTTTACAAATAATCAAATCATATCTAGATTTTCGTTGTCAGCAGGTTGTAATAAATAACGAATTATCAGACTTCAAACCCATTTTTGCCGGTGTTCCTCAAGGGAGCATATTAGGACCTTTACTCTTTAATCTTTACATCAACGACATTGTTCTTATTTATTCTAACCCCACATACGTTATTTACGCCGACGACACCAGTTTATTCTTTAGAGGCGCACAAGTGTCGGACCTCGAAGAACAAGCTTCCCATTGTTTGCGCTTGCTTCAAAACTGGACCATTTCAAATTCGTTAACCATAAACACAAGCAAATCTCATGCAGTACTTTTCAGACCCCGAAATAAATATCCTCATGTTCCCACTCTTGACCTTAAGCTTGGCTCAGAATTCATTCAAATTGTTTCGGTGGTAAAAAACCTAGGAGTGTTATTTGAAGAGCATCTCACATGGAATCAGCATACTGATATGACTGCCGAAAAAATTTCCAAAATTGTAGGTGTACTGTCTAAATTGCGTTATTTTATGCCTCAATGTATTAAGAAACTTTTGTACAACTCATTATTTTTCTCTGTAATTTCTTATTGCTTTTTGGTTTGGGGTACAACGACTTTCTCCAACATCAACAAACTGCATGTAATCCAAAAACGAGCCATTAGAATCATGGCAAACATACCATACGATGCCCATACTAAGTCCGTTTTTGAAACGCACAAAATACTCCCTATACCTCAATTATATAACGATATTTTACTAAAACGATACAATATGAGCATCAGACAACATTACATGGCAATTTTAAACTTATCACATCTACAACGTAAGGTATACATACACGATATACGTTCCACTTGTCACTGGATTATTCCACAAACACGTACAAATTACGGTCGTCAGATGCTTCGTTTTAACTTACCTTCTTTATTAAATAATCTAAATGTTGATTAGCACTTGCAAGTCACAGTATGTTCTATTTTTTCTGTTGCTGTACCGCTCTTACAGTGCTTTGTTCGCAAAATTGAGACGCACTTCCAATGTGATTATCTATTTTTGTTATGACGTGCCCCTGTTGCAATGCTAAGTTTTTTGTAGGGGGCGCAGACCCTTAGTCAAGCCTTTTATAGGCTTTTTGTCTGCGCCCCCAACATCTGTGCGATGTTGAATAAAGATTTGATTGATTGATTGATTGAATAAGAAGCGAAACCTGACCCCGATAGCCATAGATTTCGAGCTTTTTAATTAGAAGTTTATGATCGAGAAAATCAAAAGTCTTCGTGAAGTCAATAAATAAGCCGAGAATTAGTTTTTTTTTTTTTATTTTCAAAACCTTTAAGAATGTATTCTTTTTGAGTGAGAAGAGCGAGTTCAGTAGATCGTTGCTTGCGGAAACCGAACTGAGATGGGGCGATTAAGTTATGACTATCTGCAAATAATGACTATCGAAGGAGCAGCACTTTTTCTAGTCCTTTAGAGAAGACTGGCAAAATGAAAATCGGTCTATAGTTACCAAGATCGTTTTTATCGCCCTTTTTATATATGACCGATACTCTTGCGAGCTGCATTCGTTTGTGCTGCATTCATTCGTTCACGCATATGTGCCATACGCGTGAAGCCTTTTCGTAATCCACGAAGATGGCTTTGGTGAGGGTAAGAGTAGCATTGAAACCTGTCTTTCTTAAGCTGAAATGATACGACGTAGCTCTTGACAGCAGTCATCAGTATGAAGGCTCTGGATGGGGGATGGTTGGGCATGAAGGCGAGCGACGTGTGGGGTATGTGTTTACAAGGAATCCTGTAGTCCGGCAGTCCGAACGAAGTTGAGCAGGAAGTAGAGAACCGCCTTGCGGTGTTGCGGGGTCAACTGCAAATATGTCCATTGGAAGATCGTGTTTGCACGGATGTTAGGGGGGAGCTGTAGGCGCACGGGTGCTTCGAAGGTGATTGGGTCTTGTCGAAACAATTCGCCGACGAGGACACCCTTGCGGCCCAGATTGACAACCCGAGCTTCGGCCTGCCCGAAGGCCTGCTCCGCTTCGAGTACCCCGAGAAAGCCGGCGTTCTGGACCACTACCACGACTTCATCGTCCGGGTGGCGCGCTTCTTCCGCACCGACGTACGCCTCTCCACGGTGGCCAGGGAGATCGTCCAGTTTGAGGTCAACCTCGCCAAGGTGGGTGTTCGCACATTGCAAATGCATTGTGGAGTCTTATTATTAATATTCTCTTGGCTGCACGGCCTGTAATAATACTTGTTGATGATTTTTTTTCTTTTTCTTTTTGTAGACTGTGGAAATGTTCTTCAGCGAAAAATCGTTCCTTTGGACTTCCGCCGTGGTCAAGTTCTCGAAAATTAATACGTCCACAATGGTGATCACTTTCATGATGGGACTTATTATTATTGGTGTTTCAGTACTACAGATGTATTATTTTTACAAAAAGCATACTTTCTTAGGAAGAAGTTGCCTTTACTTTCAAGGAAAGAAGGGAATTGGAAGTGGACTATCTATCCCAGATTCCTTGGACGTGGATCATCAAGGACGTGGCAAGGAATGCGGGCATCAGCGATCTCGAAGGCCTCGAGGTTGTCCTGTGGAGCAAGAGATACCTCGACTACCTGTCCCACCTGTTTAGGCAGCCGGTTATCAGGTAGGCGTCAGGAAGTGAAGTTGACCGCTGTATCTATATAACACCTGCCATAGTATCTATGCTGTACGAAATAAGAGGATCACTCAATGGGAGCCTTTAGTTGCGGTCATGTTGTTCTATCGTCTTAACCAGAGCTGTAAACAAAGCATGAAGTTGGGCTACTTGCGTGATTCGAATGAAGACAGCACGTGTAATAACACCGAACCAGGCTAAAAACACACACACAGCGCTGGTCTAGGACGACAGGACAACAGCTGTAAAGTTCCTAAACCAAGAAGTAGTTATCCTCTGTGTATTTAGTTAATTTTGTTATTAATTTAATCTACTAGAGGAATAATGATAGGCGAATCACTATTTCCTACTGAGAAAAAAATACGCCGACAAAGGTAATCTCATTTTATTTGAAAGAATACACTCCCTTTCCTTCTTTATGTTTTTTTTTTTTTTTTAATATAGGCCATCCGGTTATAGTAATAGGCATTTGTAGAAACGTTCCCAAGTTGGATACCGCTCGGGAAGCACGCTTCGAAGGGAAGCATGAGCGTCCGATAGTGCTGCATTGGTTTACACTTGTCGTCATGCCGTCATCTTACCCTACCCGTGACGATTCCCGCTTGTTACTTTCTTCGAAGGTATATTTCTTCGACATAAGATTAAAGCTGCAGAACGAACTTTCGCAGGAAGCGAGCAAACCGAATCATGGCGGATGAAATCAAGGCAGTGCAGAAGTGGAAGACAAAATCTGGCAAAACCTTTTCGGCGATTGGATTAGCGAGCTATATCTACAGCCATTTCAAGAAACGTGGAGAGTGCATTTTTCTTGGGCTCAGGTGTCGCACTTCATGATTCGTTTTTCGGCGTTTTTATCGTCTAACATAGAAACGTTCCGCTAATTTCGATACCGGTCCCGATAACGATACGATGCATGCGCAAGTAGAGAGTTTTAGTAGATCGTTCGGATACCTCCAATAGCCCCGATAACGATACTATGCATGCGCAAGGGAGGCGGTGGCGGAGTATCGGGTATCGTTATCGGAGTCATGGGAACGATCTACTAAAACTCTCTATTGTGTCTGCCGAGCATCGGGTATCGTTATCGGAGATATCAAAACGCTCTACGAAAATTCTTCAATGCCAGATTCTTACTGGCTGCGCAGTGGTAACCCTGCAGATGTTCGGAACTCAATCTACCCAGCTTTCTTCAAGCACTCGGTGACCATAAAGCTTTCGTTCTTTTTTTTCTTTTTTTTTTCGTCCCACCGCGCTCGCTTCGCCGCACTCCTCAGGCGCCACCTGATCAACTACGTGGCCTGGCGGGTCATCCTGGCTCTGGGACCGTACACGAGCGAGG
Source organism: Ixodes scapularis (assembly GCF_016920785.2). NCBI lineage: Eukaryota > Metazoa > Arthropoda > Arachnida > Ixodida > Ixodidae > Ixodes > Ixodes scapularis. Next base: position 82,053,345 of record NW_024609846.1, on the reverse strand, counting down.
CCTTCGTGGCCATTCAGCAGGACTTCCTGCGCCGCGTCGGCCTGGCCAGCAACGCGCCCCGCACCGAGCTCTGCCTGCACGACCTCTGGACCTGGCTTCCGCACGCCGCGGGACAGCTACTCTTTGCGCGCTCCAATCAGCTCGCGCCCAACAGGGTGCCGACGAGCATTCCACTCTCCGATTAAGAAGCGATGCATGTGGAGAGTTGGAGAACGGGGAAGGGTGCAAACACGTTTGTGTAATAGAGGGTGTTGCGAATACTCTCCTCTGTAAGCGGGAGTGTTATGAAAGCTTCCTTTACATGTCCGTGAATGTTACAAACACTCCCCTATGAGTGAGGGCCTGAAAAGCACTCCCCGTTATGAGGAGAAGAGATGCGAACACTTCCTCATGTGGGGGAGTGTTACGATCATCGCCAGCTGAGTGCTTGGTACAGTTCAGCGCGAAGCAGCACAAACAGCACACCCCTGTCCCTTCAGCGTTTCGACGGTTTCTGATACTGAGTCATATTATCGTCGCAAGCCATGCTTGCTATCTACTTATCGAGAAGTTGGGGTGCTTGGAAACACGCCGTCAAGGCACTGAAGGGCGAGCCACTTGTCGCTTCAGAATTTTAGTTTATATGTTGTGCTTTTATTTTATTAGTGTGTGGCTATTGCCTCACACTAACTACGCGGAGCCTTACAAAATACGAAGGATAGTTAACGCGAAAAGGACAATGGCAGTTAGAGTAAACATATCCAAGTTTTACTGCTTATGTACTGTACGTAATGTTTCTCTTCCAGAAGCAAGTCCTTCGAATGTGCGAAGAACTCCGGGCGACCATGGCGCACAACCTGGACTACAGCCAGTGGATGACCGCAAATACCAGACAGCACGCCATTAGCAAGGTCATCCCTCTTCTTCGTTAATATCCGAACCCCGTTTCGAACACCGGAGGCCTTGTGACGTCAAAGGTGTCGCTTCCAGAAGACCTCCGAACGTGTGTAGCGCACCAGTTCTTGGTCTTTGCTATCAGTCCATTGCAGTGGGAAGGGCGAGAGGAGTCGTGCCCCGGTGGTCGTGCCAAATACTTTACTAGGGGACGCAACCTACTCCGCGCAAATTCGACGACCTTCGCGCCGACAGTTTCTTTATAGTTAGAATGGCTGGATCGGCCGCAGCTTCGGAGTTTTCCCCTTTGAATTGAGATAGATGTGCTGCCGCCATTCATTGTCCTGAAAACGCGCCGAGACAACGAAGACAGCCGTCTCTGCTGTCTTGGCAAATTCGGTATATCGGTTTCCCTTCTAGTTAAATATTTTGTCGTGCAGGGTGAGTGATTCAAAAGAGGTGCGTCCCTGTGCCACCTCGCGTTCTCATTAGTTGAGCTGATCGAAACAATATTTGATTGGCATTTCGTGTGTTTCACAGTGCCAGACACCCTCGGGGACATCTTGGGATATAAATGTTCTCTAACATTATAGCCTGCTTCTTTCTCTAGGCAAAAGGAATCAAATTCGTCGTCGCAGAGCAAAACCCAGACTTGATCGAGAACGTAAGTTGTAAGGTAGCAATTTATCGCCGGTGAGATGAGTGCTCGGGGAATTGTTCATTTACTGATAGATATATTAGAATGCAAACAAGCATTTTTTTTATATGTAATTTTTATCCCAAATTTAAGAGTGCTCATGTGCGATAGGACTTGCAATTGCTATTAGCTTACATACGTTTTGTATATTTTGTCAGTGATTTAATTCTACGCGAGGGTTGTAAAATGTGTTCTAGCAGCACTGTTTGTGTCCTTTCAACGTAACAAACCTGTCTGCCTTTTTGTCTAGTAAGTCGGGAGGCCGACTGCCACGAACAAGTTACAAAGGCAGTCACGGTTAATACGTGCCTGCACGTTCGAATCACGCCGTCACCAACACCTATTGTTTGTGATCAAATCTTTGTGACATACGATGCAAAGGGAGACGCCACAAAGGCGCGAGGAAGAAAGGCGCTCTTTGTTTTAACGCACCACCGCCTTTGGTCACTAGAAAGTGCAAGCGAAGTGCCCAGTATGGTTCAAAAGGCTCGAAATGTTCGTTAGTCCGAGCACTGGCAGACATGTCTTGGTCAAACTCCATGTAGGGTCGGGAGACGTCAACACAGCGTTGAGCCTCTTCAAACTTTCGCGTGTATGTGAGCTGTTCTGGCATATTCAGTTCAAGTCGTCATCACACACAGTTGCGTTTGACTGCGTTAAGACTGCTCGCGTCGAGCTGTTGCTGTGGCTACTCTTAGGGCGATTCATTAGGGAGGTGCTGTGCTTCACGACGCAACGCAGCTCAACGCAGTCGACGCAACTGTGAGAACGAGCCTTTATTTCTTTTTTAGGGGGGCCTCAAAGCAACTAGTGGTTTATAACGTAATCCAACGTGCAAAAAAAAAAAAAATTGAGCAAATTTGAGTTATTGGATGACGATCCCCACGGTGAATGCTCCGTTTCTTACAGTTCGCGAACATGACAGTGCCATTCGTAAGTATCTGCATCATTTACTTTAATTTGTGTCGTAACAATTCAAAATTATATTTAGATATGCAGAAACATAAATAATTTAAACAGCGAAAAAAATACATTTAAAGGGACCATGAAGCAGATTTTGAAGCTTCTTAGAATTTTTTTTTCTTAGAATCTTTTTTTAGAAACGGTGTTTTTCGACTTTCTATAGAGACCTTGCAATATTATCGATCTTTTTGTACACTTTGTACAAAAATACAAAATACAAAGTAATACTTTGTATTATTTTGTATAAAAAAAATGTGAAAGCCGCTTACAACTCCATGTAACGCCGAATCAGAGCGCAGCTCTTGAGGAGGAGGAGGGAAGGGTACTGGGGAGGGGGTTCAACTAACCTGGGGGGGTCACGTGACCTTGGGGGTCACGTGACCTTGGAGGTCACGTGAACCCCCCCCCCAATGCCGAAGATGTCATCACTGACGTCACTGATGACGTCATCAGTGACGATGACGATGCGGATACCGATGACGTCATTAGTGACGTCACTGATGACTTCACCAGTGATGATGACGATGCGAATGTCGGTGACGTCATCAGTGACGTCACTGATGACGTCATCAGTGATAATGACGATGACGATGCGGATGCCGGTGACGTCATCAGTGATTATGACGATGACGATGTGGATGCCGGTGACGTCATCAGTGACGTCATTAATGACGTCATCAGTGATGATGACGATGACGATGTGGATGCCGGTGACGTCATCAGTGACGATGACGTCATCGGGGGTCACGCGACATCGGCGGGGGTCACGTGACCTCGGGGGGTCATGTGACCCCCCTCGAGCCCTCGAGGCCACGTGACCTCAGGGGAGTCACGTGACTTCGGGGGGTCACGTGCCCCCCACGAGGTCACGTGACCCCGGTGGGGGGCTCGCGCGGTGCATTATGGGACATTTCCCATGATGCACCGCGCGGTTACGCCGACGGCGACGGCGACGCCGACGCCGCTAAAGCCGGAAACGGGCTCCTAAGAGCTGCGCTCTAAAAGTGAAAGCCGTTTACAACTCCCTGTAACGCCGAATTGGAGCGCAGCTCTTGAGGAGGAGGAGGGAAGGGTACTGAGGGGAGGGTAGACCCAACACCTCCTAGAAGACAAGGCCATAGCAACCCCCGGACGGATTCCATAGGGCCAATGGAGTCGAGTTTTGTACAGTAGCGCCGAATTCCTCGTCCGTGGTGGGGGGCTCTCATTACTTGAGCGAGTTAACTTATTATTTTATATTCGGTAAATTGTAAAATTATATTAAGAGCTAACCATGCTATTAATAAAATATCTGGCTTACTTTTCAAAACGACTTCTATATACACGTTTGGGACGTAGTAGCCTACTTTGAAGCCGTTTCTAAGCCAAGCCGTAAAGAATCCAACATGGCGTCTCTTTATTTTTGTAGGGTGGTTCTCGTATGGATCGCTTCGGGGTCGTGCTGGAGCCTGAATCCAGGCTCCTGAGCGTCATCAGTGATAATGACGATGACGATGCGGATGCCGGTGACGTCATCAGTGATTATGACGATGTGGATGCCGGTGACGTCATCAGTGACGTCATTAATGACGTCATCAGTGATGATGACGATGACGATGTGGATGCCGGTGACGTCATCAGTGACGATGACGTCATCGGCGGGGGTCACGTGACGTCGGGGGGTCATGTGACCCCCCTCGAGCCCTCGAGGCCACGTGACCTCAGGGGAGTCACGTGACTTCGGGGGGTCACGTGACCTCGGGGGGTCACGTGCCCCCCACGAGGTCACGTGACCCCGGTGGGGGGCTTGCGCGGTGCATTATGGGACATTTCCCATGATGCACCGCGCGGTTACGCCGACGGCGACGGCGACGGCGACGCCGACGCCGCTAAAGCCGGAAACGGGCCCCTAAGAGCTGCGCTCTAAAAGTGAAAGCCGTTTACAACTCCCTGTAACGCCGAATTGGAGCGCAGCTCTTGAGGAGGAGGAGGGAAGGGTACTGAGGGGAGGGTAGACCCAACACCTCCTAGAAGACAAGGCCATAGCGGCCATAGCGCTCCGAGTGGTTACGTCACAATGGCGGAGGAAGGAAGGCCATCGCACAACTACGTGAGAAAAACCATCGAGCATCGACGTGAGAAAACGCCCATCTCGAGCGGTGCGGTGGCGGTGGGCCGGCGCGCCGGCGTCGCTGGCGTGGCTGGCGTCGCGCGGAGTGGCACTGAACGCGCATGCTCCAGCCAGCTCCCGCTGCTCCCGCGTTCAAACTTTTCCGTTGCAGTTAGTTTTGTTTCGTGTGCTCGTCGTGCTCGCCTCGTGAGTGTCTCGTCTCGTCTCCGTAAACTGTCCGCGCGCGCGCGCGAACGTTTGTTTGGTCGGCATGCGGAACAAGTGCTGCGTTCCGGGTTGTCGGGGAAACTACAAGAACACCGAAACAGTGCACATCTTCAAATTTCCCGAAGACGGCGACCAGCGGCGGTCGTGGATACGAGCCATTCCCCGGGAGAATCTCGTTGTCTCGCGACACTCCAGGGTGAGAACTTCCCCACTGTTTCGAATTGCCGTTTCTCTTGCACAGTTTCGTCAGCTTTCTGAGGTTCTCGAGTTCCCCTCGATGTTACCAGTTGTGTGCAGCGCTATACTCCGTTCACCCTTAAGCTGAGGCTAGAAGTTTCGCTTTCAGAACGACCTCGCTGGCTTCCGCAGTGCTTTGGTTGCGCGTTCCTGTGCGTTCACACTTGTGTTAGCAAGTGCAGAAAGTTCGCGCTGAAGGCGGAACTTCTAGTCTCAGATTTAAGGTGAAAGGAGTATAGATTAAAGTCAGTTGACGAGCTTTCTAGAACGCCGTAAGATTAATGTTTGCACGAGCGTTTGTGCAAGGAAGACATTTCCTAAAGCCACGTGCTCGCGTTGGCTCGCGCCGCTGCCTTTGCCAGCGCTGCACGAAACTTGTGAGTAGGAGTTTAATTCTGGTGGCATGCGTCGTGCGTTTTCGGTGCTAAGCGCCCGTTGACAGTAGCGTTCGATGACGTTAAACAGCTTGCCTCGAGGACGAGAATACGGCCGGTAGCTGAGAGTCTGTCCAAACAGAGCACGCGTTGCGCGGGAAATTGCTCTCGCAGGCCCATACTTATATATAGACCTTTTCTGCGAGTGCGCCGCCATCTTGAATTGACGTCACTTCCAGTATGGGCGAAAACATTGTTTCGCCTTTGCCACGCCAATAGAAGGCATTTACGATATAAGCGTAAACGTCACACTTTGTCGTTTTGCCTCCCCTTTATTTTTTTACTATTTGCAGGTTGAAACGTTGGATTATTTTTTCGTCGCCCATACCGGATTCGCCTATAGGTGGCTGGGGACGAGAGTACACGGAAAAGGTCTATAGTTTGTTTCGGCAACCAGTAGTTTTCCCCAAATTTTGGACGCTGTAGAGTGTTTAAAAGAGGTCGTATGCTTGTAATAAGCGTCATATATGCCCGCGTAAAAATCGTGCATGTGAAAAATGGTCACATGCGTGTCTGCGTAATATAAATTTATTGGGACATCTCTTCGTTACGTGATCCGTGGGTCCAATTAAAGAGATGCTGACAAGTAGCTGTTATTTATACAAAGGCAACATTTTTTTCCAGGTGTGCGAGCTCCATTTTGCTGACAGCGACATTCTTCGAGTGACATCGCACACCGATGCTGCTACAGGGTGCACCGTAAAGGTACCCTTACAGTATCCTCGACTCTGCCAAGGTGCTGTGCCGCACAAATTCCGCAACTGCCCCAACTACTTGTCGACTACTGATGTAAATGTGAGAGAAGATCCAGAAGCCAGAAGAGTACGCCTGGAAGCCGATGCTCTCCAAACTGCAGTTGCAGAATCTATGGACCTGTTCCAAGCTGAGGAGGAGGCCGATAGGATTCTCGGCATAAAAGATGTAACTGACTACTTAAGAAGCAAGAAGTCTGGATTGTGGCATGTTATAGAAAGCAACAATTGCCTAATTTTGGTGCACATTGTTCACGATGAAGCACCATGGATCAAGTATTTAATTGTCCTGAATGCTGATTTGCGCCTTACATTCCACGTTGGGAAAATGGCGACCAAGAGACTAGAATCCAGTTTACAGATTCCTGCTAGCGTCAACAGCAAGAAGGCACTAATCAAGCTCCTAGAGAGCATTGAATTGTGGGACAACAGCTTAAGCACCCGGGATGCAGATGAGGACATATTCGAGACCATTCATCTGCTACTTGGCCAGTTGTCCACGACACCAGCAGAGGACAAAGTCCATGCCATTCAGTTCCTTAATGAGCAGTTGGCGCTACTATCGAAGAAGAAGGAGCAAAGGCGTTACTCAGTCGACTTCATGATTTTTTGTTGTATTTTTTTTACAATATCTCCTCATGCTTACAAGTATGTCCGCAGCAGTGGTAACATTTTTCTCCCACACCCGGCGACCATCCGTTCAATCTGCTCCTCGTACGACATGAATCCTCAACACGAGCATCGAAGTTCAACATTCCTGAGCTATATGAGGAAGAGGATTTTTGACCTTGATGATCGCCAGCGTTTTGTGACACTTATGGTGGATGAGGTTCACATAAAGCCCTTTTTTGACTATAAAGGCGGAAACATCACCGGCGTGGCGCTCAACTCCACGGAACCAGCCAACAGTGCGTTTGTTTTTATGCTTCAAAGCATCACGTCCAACTTCAAGGAAGTTGCCCACATCGTCCCTGTGCACCGAGCGGACGCGAAGTTTCTGCACAAGATGTTGGGAGACGTGATTTGTGAGCTGGAGAACATCGGTTACAGGGTTGTGTGTGTCGTGAGTGATAACAATGCGGTGAACAGAAAGGCGATGTCCCACTTCGTTACACCACCACCCAAAGAACCACGGATTGTGTATCCACACCCATCTGATCCTCCCAGGCCACTGTTTTTCGTGATAGATCCGGTGCACATTCTGAAGTGTATCCGCAACAATTGGCTCAACCAACAAGATGACAAAGTTTGTTTCTACTACCCAGAGTTTGAGAGTGAGCCGACAAGGCAGCGGCGCAGGCTGCGAGCATCTTTTGAAACAATCAGAGATGCGCACAACTTGGAATGCGAGCAAGTGCTGAGGTTTGGCTACACTCCGTCAAGAAAGGCTCTGAACCCCTCAAGTATTGAACGGCAAAACGTGAAGCTTGCTTTGCAGATCTTCCATGAGTCCTTGCCCCATGCCCTTCGTGCACTTGGATCGAAAACAAGTCTCCAATACTGTGAGGAAACAGCAAGCTTCATCGAAATCATAGTGAAATGGTGGAACATTATGAATGTCAAGACACCATGCAAAGGAATGGCAAAAAGGGATGACTTTCAAAAACCTCTCTTTCCTTCGATGGATGATCCGAAGGTGGATTTTCTCTACAACCTTCTGGACTGGCTCGAAGAGTGGAAGAGTACAGACTTTACCGGAGGCAAGCTAACCCCGGAGACCCATGCTGCTCTCCACCAGACGACTTATGCACTCTTGGAGGTCGCCAGGTACTGCTTCGAAGAACTGCAGCTGTCCTACTTTCTCTTGGGAAAGATTCAGACGGACAGCTTGGAAGAGCGCTTTGGAAAGTACAGACGACTGGCTGGATCACAGTATCATGTGTCCATAAGGCAAATTTTTGAAGCTGAGCATAAACTGCGGCTGCAAAGCACTCTGCCAAAGATCGCCACAGCTTCCGTAAGTGGCAGCAAAAGAGACGAGCAATGGGAAGATCTCTTCAAACGCACGGATGCCCCACGCCCCAATTGCAACGTCGTAGTAACTGAGGAAGCGTTGTCACAGATAAAGGACATCATCCCGGTCCTTGTCTATGTAGCAGGATATGCTGTGTATGCAACTGTGAAAAAGCTGAACTGTGAGAAATGCAGGGCTGTATGGTCAATAGACAAAACAATCACGGTTTCAGTCATGCAGCAGCACTACGACCTTGTGAGAGAACTTGACAGGGGAGGACTCATCCATCCAACAATGTTTGTTGTAAATGCAGTTGCAAACAACTATGTTGTTGTTGTCCAACTGTCGAAGCAGCCAGAGTTTTTGCAGATGCCAAACCAGCGGCAGGTAGCAACAGAGCTCACTGTTGAACTTCTAGCCAGCGATGAATTCTCGGACTTTGACACCTGTGGAGATGGACACACGAGCGAGCAGGTGCTTAAGCATATTTTATGGTGTAGCACAAACATTATGTTGAAGAATCTGTGCCGCAGGTTAAATGATAAGATAATTGATACGAACGCCAAGGCAAAGAAAAGGAAAGCAGAAACTCTTAGAGCCAAATCAACCATCACTGGACCTGCGCAAGCTCGCCACAAGTCTTCCGATTCAACTGCCACTCAGTGATAAGTCTTCTGGCTTTTGCACCTGTGAAGACCTCCATCTCATTGCAGGCACCTCGGTGTTATACTTTATTTGTGATATTTTGTTGCAGACCAACTGTGATATGAACATTATAATTGTTTATCGTGATAGTCACCCAACCAAAGAACTCAAGCCCTTTATTGCAGAGCGAAGACAGTATGGTTGTGCATCTAAAATATATGTGCTGAAGGTTTATGCCACATTATTCTGTGTTATGTGTGCTCTTTCTCGAGTGTGGTGGTGGTGATACGGCATTGAAGTCGACATGCAGTATGTGTCGTGCATGTCACGTCTGGAGAGCTACAAAACAGCATGTGAAATGCACATGCGCGGCTACGTGAGAACCATTGGATAGACGAGCGGTTTTCTTCCCCAACTGTCTCAGGTGAGAAATGCAGTATTTACAATTTACTTTTATAGTGCTGAATGCAAGTCATGGGCAGAACGATCCTCCAACTATTTACCTTTAAGCAGAAAACGTACTTATGAGATTGTGATGCTGTCCAGATTCAGTTGAAGTTTGTAGGCTTGTCAGGTGACATTGGAGAACTATTTTTAGTACCTCGAAAGATTTTTTTTTTCAAAGTTTTCATAGAACACTGCGATTTGCCTAAGAAACTGGATTGGGGCTTTGTCACTGCTGCCAAGCACGAATATTTTGATATAATGCGACTAATGTATTGAAGTAGGCAGAAGCAATAGACATGCTGCACCAAACTAGTTACAACTAAGTTTTTATGACAACCTAACTGGCTCGTTAGAAATCTTCACAATTTGTGGCAGGCATGTGATGAAGTGCACAAGTTTCTCCTATTAAAGCTTTTGTTGCAGTGTAAGGTAGCCATTTACCTAATAGCTTACTGGAATAAAAATAATATTTTAGCTACATTCTAGCTGACAAGCTTCATGCAGTCTTTCGCATAAATGTTCTCTGCTTTTGTAAACATTGTATTGGCAAGCATTTGGTGCTGTACGTTTTGCATTTGCGCATGCAAAAAAAAACAGTTCGAGACAAAAGGAATTAGACCACTCGTCTTCAGTGATGATTTCCGACGTTTTTATTTCACGCAAGGATGTGGTTAATTCGCTATCACTGCATCTAGTCATTTCGTTATAATTACTTCTCATAAAATCATTCATCTTCAAGGAATAATTATACCACTAGGAATATTGCTGTTTACGAATGAACACAACATATCTTGGGACAATGCTAAACACTGCAGCATTCTTCCATTTAACGTCGAAAATTCGACGCCGCAATACTTTTCCCGAGTAATAAAATCAGCTTCCGAGCTTTCATTATGAGCGCAGTGGAAGTTTAGCTAATTAAACACGCTTGTGTAACTAAAAACGCCGCTGCGACGGCCGATCCACGTGCGTTGCCTTCGATTCGGCGCTTCGACGCGCGCCCGCAATGGCCTTCCTTTGCGACGTCACGAGGAGAGCGCTACGGCCTTGTCTTCTAGGAGGTGTTGGTAGACCCCTCCTCCTCCTTCTCCTCCTTCTCCTCCTCCTCCCCTCATTCTTTAATATGCTCCGGGGGCGTCACCTGATCTCGAGGGGAGGGGGTCAAGTGACCTCGGGGAGGGGGACCACGTGACCTTGGGGGCCACCTGATCTCGGGGGTCACGTGACCTTGGGGGTCACGTGTCCTGGGGTCACGTGACTTTGGGGTGACCTTGGTTACGCAGACGGCGACGCCGACGCCGCTCAAGCCGGAAACGGGCGCCTAAGAGCTGCGCTCTAAAAATCAACGAAATCGAAACTGACGGTTGGCTTTACCGCTATACAAGCTCTTAAAACGAAAATGACGTCCACAGTGAACTGCCGGTTTCGGTATAATCTAGTGGCCATAAGGGTAGATGGCACGCCGAGCTGGAGTGGCGATATGTAGTTTGAAAGCGTGGTACTGGTTGTACCGAGTCGCGACTGCCAGTGACCAGGACATTCGTGCTTCGCATACCGCTTGCCAAGCTATTTTATGAATTGGTGGCCACGCTTCACAGGAGGCACGGATGACATGCGACTCGCGGCCCTTTTGTCAACGCAACGCAAACGCAGCTTTGTGTGTTTACCTCATTTTTTTAATGCGTTAGCATTAGAACACTCGTTTTGACGAAAACCAGGCGGTGGATTTCGTTTTGTCCGCGCCGGGGAGAGCAGCAGAAGAAGGGGGAGGTGGCGGCCGTGCGACGCTCCCATAGGTCCGATGCGCTGACGTCAGCACGCGTCAACCCCTCCCTCTCTCCCCGGCGCTGACAAACGGACAGACACCGCCGGGTTTTCGTCGAGACGAGCCCTTCGTTTTCGTCAAAGTCACGCGCACAGTTGGCGCGGAGCCAGAGAGGAGTAGTCGCCCCGCGACACCTCCTAGATAACGAAGCAGCAGTGCCGAATGAGATGGTAACATCAGAGAAGACCAACGCTGGCCACAGATTGGAAACGAGGGCTGCATCAGCGTTTTAACGAGTCAAGTTTGAGCCGAATGTTGACGCAACCGTGGTCGCGCTAGGGTGCCTTCATGTGCGCTTTGCTTAGGGTGGATGCATCTCGCCATTTTGTCTCACACGTTTATTTTTATTTTTTGTTCAGAAGCGCGTGAAAGAGCGTGGCCCTGCATGCGTTTGTGGCGTTGACTGTATTATGGCGACATTTTGTTTTCGTTGATTTCTTTGTATTTTCCCCGTGAGCGCGTGCTGTCGGCATCGGGTACTACAAAGGGTGGCATCACCCTAAACAGAAGGATATTGAGGCACCGGTCGCGCAGGAGCTTCTCCGAGTGTGGACAAAACCGCCACCCATCAAACAGTGTGTCATCATTTTTTTACTTCTTGGATTGATCTCGAACTTGCAGACAAACCATTCCTGGTCGTACTTGACCGACGTAGTGAAGCTGCTCCTGCTGCGGGCGTCGAACGAGTGGGACAAGATGCTGACGCACAGCGCATTCTTCGTCAAGTACGTGCGCCTTACCACGGAGTTCTCGTAAAGCAAGAGCACGGGCGAACACTCGAGGAAAAATTGATATACATTCGAAGATATTTGAAACGACAAACAAACAGTTAGGCACCAGACTTTTAGAAGTTTATAATGCCATGCTGAAACAGACACCACAGCACTACACCGGCGGAATTGTTCAGCGACAGAAGTAGCGCTGACCTTACTGATGCAATGCCGATTTCGGGCTGTTAGTGTTTATACAACCCTGATACACCGCTGCCATCGCTAAGTTCAAGTTAGCGCCGCGTCAATGCTGTTCCTAGTGTTGATTTTGCGCTATGATGCATGTGTGAACCAGCTTTAGGTGTATGCCTCATCGCGATACAGTGGGTATACCAGTCATTAATTTATCTTCATTCAAACAGCTAAGGCAGCATTGGCATCTTGTTCTAATAGCCGTGCCAGGGCTGATCGATTCTGAATCTGCTGCGTATATGAAAGGTCATGGTAAAAGGAGTGGACGCCTTTTTATTGCGAAAGCATGAACTGCCCCATGGAGCGAAGTCGGTGCTATCTGTAGCAGCGAAAAACGGCACCTAAATTCTGTCTGTAGCAGCGAAAAACGGCACCTCAATTCCCATTGGCTTAGCGAAACGGCAGTTAAATTCCTAATCGCCAAAAGCAGAGCAACGCAGATGCTTCGTCATAGATGCCGTCGAGGCGCTCAAGGACAAAGCGGACGCGCCTCAGAAACAAAAACAAAGAAAAGCATGTCAAAGCTGATGCATCGTCACGGAAGCCTGCGCAATTAAGGGGGGGGGGGGGGGGGGGGGCGTAATGTCACCGCCGGAGCGCCGTGTGAAAAAAGGAAGACGTGGCGCTCTGCTTGTACGAATACGCTGCGTGTAGAAATGCGAAAGCATTCCTACACGTAAGCAGTCTTAATTGTCTTCGTCTGATTTCTTGTTACTGAGACTGCGCTATCATTAGGTAAAACTGCATATGCACTTCCCATTGTCTAACCCGACTAAAAAAAGGCCGATTGATTGAGCTCCAGCTCATCGGGGCTTGGCAAACATCCACGAGTCTGTGAGAGTGAATTGTAGTTCGAGAAGTCGAATATTTCAACTTCACTGATCTTGCTCTGACGGGGTGCTTTTGGCTTTCAGTGATGTCCCCCAATCTTCGCTGGAAGTTCACTACGACCCAATCTTCAATACTGTAGGTAAAGCTATGTTCACACTACGGACTCAACGCGCCGATCTTTCACAACACACGCAATCGTAAGCCTAACAAACATAACGGTTTCGTTCAGACTACGAGCAGAATAATAACTACGTGCGCACCTGACGGTAAAATTCGTGCATGAGGGTGTGAAAGGGTCTTCAACTTTTACGCCTTTTAACGATACGACCAATACGTATTAGCCAATGCGCGGCAAGGTTTCGCTTAGCTTCTAGTGGTCACGGGACTTCCGCCTCCCCGTCAGCCCACGCTCCAGAGTGGCGAGCGCGGTGCTTTGGAACAACTGGCCATTTCTGCACGGTAGCTTTCTAAGCTTACGGATTCTAGCTCCCAGGGTGTTACATTGCATCCTTGGCCGGCCTGTTGTGGCGTGTGTATCATTTGAAGTTAGTAAATTTTGTGCTGTGCTCGTTTCCGCGAGTAGAGACTGGCGCGTAGGTATGGGGACGTTGTTGACGGACGAGCTGCTGATAGAAGTGCGCGCAAGGCCGATACTCTATGACCAGCCAGCGCCTCAAGGTGTACTGAGACACTCAACGAAAGATGAACGCTTGGAGAGAAATATTCGTTGTGCTTGGACAAAACGGTAAGTCCGTTTTAACTTGTGTATGCTCGGCGCTGACACAAGCAGAAAATTGCGCGATATTGAAGAAAGCTCTGGTTTTGTGGTAAATGCTCACTAATTATGGAGCTACAAGAGCTGTCGAAGCTTGGCTCGCGCAGGCAATGTATATTCTTCAGTATTGATATTACAGTTCTGTTTCCGTGTTGACTTAACCTGAGACAGGGGTAGAGAAGAAACATCAAAATGTAGAAGAGATAAAAAATATACAAGACGACGTTTTTCTTAGACGTCGTCTCTTCTACGTTTCTGTTTCTTCTACGTTTTGATGTTTCTTCTCTGCCCCAGTCTCAAGTTATTTCAACATGGTTAATATTGCTCGCCTGCACCCTTGCGATATATATATATATATATATATATATATATATATATATATATATATATTTTTTTTTTTTTTTTTTTTTTTTTTCATTTTTGTGTGCAGGCTATGCAGATTAGCGATTATATCGGTCGCTCCGCTGCTTGCAAAAGGATCGCGAGGCCGTTCACGAACGTGTGCGTTGTTTACTGCTCGATATTTTCTCGCGCCATGCGTCCGCTAGTTTATAACATTTATAACCTAAATGTTTTCCGAAGGTCACATTACATTTTAAAAAACATATATTAGTGGGTCGGTCATTGTGAAATCTGAACTTGCGTTTATATCTTGTTTTGTTCCTTCCAACGCAGAGACAGTTCTTCAACACACGTGAAACAGCCTAAGACTAAAGTTTCGTAGGCTATAAGGAAGGTGTACACACCGTCGGAAAGTGGAGCTGCGGACGTGCCAACTAAATGGATCCTCTTTCCACATCTGATGTTCCTCGCCGATGCAATCCAGAGCTGGAGGTAGACATTCAACGCTATTATGCCCAGTTTGTGTGCTTACCGATACTACTTTAGCTATTTTGGCCCATTCGTTCTTTACTTCTTTTGTATACCGTTTCGCTGAAGTCTAATTTGGCATTTTACGTGCCGATTGACTATTTCCTAACTTAATATTAGATCATGAAAGCTTCCTAACAATTAATATCTTGTGCATTATAGCCTTTGCGAAGTGAAGATGAAAATACTTCCTTGTGTAAAGCACTTTCTACGTCTATTAAAGCTTGCATAATCTATCAGAGAGTGTACCTGATGCAGCTAATTGCAAATAAAACATTTTTTTTTTTATAATTCAGCATCATCTCCATCATCGGAGGAAAGCCCAACAAAGCGGCGACAAAGCGCAACTTCCACCAGCGCCAACTCCAGGCAGTGACTCAAGCCCACCAGACGTATAGTGTTGCGCAGCTCTTTTCACACGGACAGTCGTGATGAGACAACGTTTGCCTCAGGCAGTGACTCTAGCAGGTCGGTCGGAATGCTGTGCAACTTCTTTTACGTGGACAGTCGTGACGAGACAGTGCTGGATGACGACTTTGCACCAGAGCCAACGTCTAACGACCAGCACATCCAAGAACCGCCGCTCTCGCCAGGGGAGCGTGACAAAGTCCATGCAGGTGCATTGACAGGAACTTTTCGCAGCGATTTCACTCGCATTTTAAATTCGAAGAAATGCAAAAGCCAAATACCAGAAAGGAGGCAAGTTGACATTGATGATTGAATGGTTGCTACATTGACTGAAAACAGGCATCGACTACACGAAATGAGGTCAACAGCAACCACAGATGGCGATGAGATTTCCCTCCTTAGCATGAAGCCACTCATAATCAGGCTGAATGATAGAAGCAAGAAAAAAAAATGAAGCTGAAAGTGTGCACTTCATCACTGGAGGCGGCATTTCCTTAATATGTCACATCACTGAAGCTGGACGTCACGTCCAGCTTAAGTGATCCAGTTTAAAGCAGGCGCAACATGTTTTGTACAGGAAGAAACGTGGTGACGAGAGTTAATTTTGTTCCAAATTTAGTGAACTGTACTTTGTTTCAGCTTAATTTGTGCGGCTAAAGTTATCTGATGCTCTAACACATCGTTTTTTTTTTTCTTTTTGTTTCTTTATGTACCTGTACCATGGAATGAATATGAATTGACGTTATGGTTGGTTTCGTGTATTTATCTAATTTGACTTTTAAGTGTTCGGTTCATTCTTTTTTTAGTCGTTGTAACCTACATAGTTTTAACAAAATTTGGGCGAAATCCGTTTTTTCAAACAAAATAGTTATTGTACTTGGTATTTTGTATTACAAACATAAGCTGTGGCACTTGAAAAAAAAAACACACACACAATCACCAAGACTGTAAAGAACTAACGCTGCTTGTACTAAAGCGAAATAACAGCGGCGGCTACACTTGGCAAAGTGTTACCCAGCCTTTAAGCCCATTGCCAGCTACAGCGCCGGGGCCGTGAAAGTAGCTCGCAAAGCTGTCCTGTACGTCCGCTGCCCTTTTAGAGCCGTTATTGGAGCCTTGATGGGTTCCTTGTTGGAGCGGCTAGACCGAATTCCTCCAGTAGCCTAGAACAAGTTATCTTGAGGTGTTGGCAGTGTCAGCAAACTGCGGAGGACAGTAGCCACCAGCCTGCCTGCCTTCTTGCATCAAGTGATTGGGAAGGCAGCAACAAGCATCCACGACTGCAATCGCATTATCTGGCAACAGGCTCATTCGATTTCTGAGCATCCTCCAACATGTACACATAATACCAAAGGCAATCTCAATGCACATTCGGGTTCTTGACAACCTGTAGTTGTAGATGCTTTTTGGCTATTTGCTTTCTGTACGCCTGGATACGGCTTCATCAAGTTAACCTCGAAAGGAAAGGCGTTATCTTCTGCTAGGACATGCGGAAGCACAGGACTACCGTTCTGTAGCCCGCTGGGAGCAGGAAAGCCCGTAATGTCCGTTGTCGACTGATCTCCCCAACTCTGACGATGCAAAAACACCACCATCGCTCTCACGGCCATAGCAACCTAAATAGACCGTTGTACACCTGTAGCTCTCGTCACAGGATGCCATGAGGTTCACGCTGAAGCTCTGCTTGTAATTAAAAATACAGACTACGGAGTTCAGCGGGGCTTTCAAATGAGTGTCTTTTCCATCGACAGCTCCCGCACAGGGAAGTCCCACTTCCATTAAAATTCATCGGAAATAGCAATCATCCGTTGGCGGTTCAATCCCTGGAGGACTTTTGGCTGAGAGTAGTTCATATTGCCCGGCACACTGCAAGAAGTAGTTGGGAAATTGTAGACTTCCCAACCCTGAAGCTGTAGTGCAGAAATTGGTAGCTGTCTTTTGTGGCCAGGAACCTGAAAATAGACAGGACAGTCTCAGAGCCGCAAGCCTTTTGTTCGCAATTCGTAACCTTTTTGCTACCGCGTATTCAAACTACGACCACAACAAAGAATTGATATCATTTGTTAATCGGGTATGGGAAACGGACAGGACTGCCCTCATATTGTATTAGTCTACATGAATAAAGGGGGAGCGAAGACAATTTTAAACTTAAAAAAAGTGTTTTCCGACTCACTGGGAATCTAGCACACCACTCAATTGTTTATAGGCGTTTAGGGCGCCTTTTTCTGTGCCAGCAAATAAACAAAAGAAACAGAAACTGACTATCTCCATTTTCAATGTATGGGCTTCCGAAAAGGGCTCAGAACAAAGTTCGGAACCACTCGCTCGGAACAATATCTATTCGGTGAGAAGCTGCACATACACGACATATATTTTGTCGAGCACTGCAGCTGCACACGAAGCACTTCCGCTAACTGATATGGCGATGCTTACCTGAGGGTGACTGCCAAACGTTCAGCCGATGACAGCGATGCCTACAGGTGCGTGCTTTGAACCTTAATATGTGGTCGGTCGAGGCTCTCGAGGAACTTGAACTGCTGTGGCGACATGCGCCTGAAGTTGTGAAACATCGCCGTATTCCCGGCTCTGAGCTTGGCAGAAGGTTATGGAAGTCGCCGTCCACGGCTCTGTCCAGGCACACTTGCATCACCCAAACAGTTCTACGGCGCCTTCCGTCTGCGGTTAATTGCATAGATAACGATAAATTCATTCTGCATTTGTATGTTTTCTGCCTCTGCCAGAAATCGCTCATTGACAGACGCCATTTTCAACCTCTAGCTACGTCAATTATACGCTTTGCACTCTGATTGGTCTGTTGTAAAATCATTGACTCACTTAGCGATCAATGTGAACCAAAAACGGTTTTAAGCACCGTAACGTAAGTTACAACCTTTATGGTAGATACCA
Source organism: Ixodes scapularis (assembly GCF_016920785.2). NCBI lineage: Eukaryota > Metazoa > Arthropoda > Arachnida > Ixodida > Ixodidae > Ixodes > Ixodes scapularis. Next base: position 82,035,448 of record NW_024609846.1, on the reverse strand, counting down.
CAAATCTGATTTTTATGCAAGTTGCATCCACAGTCTGAACAGACCTCAAGTAAGATATTGGCGGCGCTTTTCGCTGCCCGGAGAGGAGGGGGAGGGGGGATTAAGCAATGTGTGTTGAAAATAAGAAATTCTTATTTTAATTTATACTAAAACCAGCCTCCGAACAGTCCACAAACCGGTCAGCGCCTGATCAGAGAAGCACGTAAGATGAACTGATTACTCTTCCTTCTACACGAACGAAAGGCAAAATAGATCCATTACTTGTGGCTACCACATTTCACTCAACACGTTTTTAGGTCCCGTATATGTCCAAATAATAATGTTCACATAAATATACATTTTTACATTAAAATTAATTAATAGCTCTATTGCGTCCTTTCGCGGCTACAAGTGAAACTGTTTTCTTTCTCTTATTTCGTAGCAGAGCATATCTTTGTTTTGAGCTACTCTTCCGCAGTACTCTACAGTATAAAATAATCGCTGGCAATAAAGATGAATTCCTTGGGGGTGCAGCGACGGCTACACTCTTAGGAGTCTTTGGTTGTGTCATACTGCCTCGAGATAAATCCGGACCACACATCGTTGGGTTTTATTTTGATATGTCAGTCTAGTCAAGGAGGGTGGGTATCAGGCCCCAATGACCATGCGGTCTCGGTGGCAAAGAGGATAAGCCTTATTTTTTTGCTCACTGAGAGTGTATGACCGTTGGGGAGCACGATACATCTTCCCATACTAATTATTATCGTTTTGAGTGCATCTCAGAGCAGTATGCGTGCAGGAGTATTCGGGAGTTTTGGAATCAAAGCATGATTCTGACTTGGAAAGTCGATCTTTCACATGCGGACGAGCGTCGGCCACTGTGTTAACTGCAAGATTGTGCAGGCGCAGAAGAAAAAACAAAAAAAACACTGCTTACATTATGAACGAATCTTTCAGTGATACCGGGAGCTTTGCTGGAGCCTCCACTTTACACGGAAGGTCTGAGCCCGTACGTATCCTCAACAATTGATTCGCAAGATGCGTTCGTGCGTTCGCGCGCTCACTCGAAGCTATGTAATACCTTAGGAATACCTTTTACCAGCCCACCTGTGCCCTTACTTTTTACGTTATAGCTACCTTCACGGCACGGCCCTTTGGTGACTCAATGATTTCCCAAGCTCAGTGCCCACGCACGCACGGTGCGAGAGTATCTCGGAGTAAGGCAGCACTTGACGGCCCATTCATGAAGTCGTGGAAGCAGGACGTGAATGTTTTGTCAAAGGCCGTGTTCCAAAATTTACTCGATCTTACTCCAGGGTAAGGTTTGGTACCTTGGCGTTCCAAAACTTACCCGCTTTCAGCGCTTTTTAGTTTGTGTTGTCACGTGACACGATCTGCCGGAGTAACTTGGATCCATTTGGGTAGGATTCGGAACACAGCCAAAGTCACCAATACCTCCGCGATGGCTCTGTCAATAGATTTCAGTCTACCATGTCTAGAGGCACTTTAAATTTGCTTCTTAATTACATGATAAGGGGAACCGTACGTATAAAAATAACTTATTATTGTGTTTCTGCTTCTGTAGTCCTAACACTTACCTTCTCCGATGAATTTACCGTTTCGATTACACGATATTGCACACTCTGTATGAGTGAGATAAAATTGTTGCCTCAGACATTAATTTGGCTTGAACAGTTGTTTACGGGCCGCAATTCCTCACCAGATGCAGAAGACACGGGCGATTTGGTGGTATGCGAATGTACAAAGTTAAATTCCAAAGATGCGCTGCTCACGGTTATGTTTTTCTCTTCCCCGTGGCAAGGGCCTTCAATTTCGGGTCGCTCGGTTTCGTCGTGGCCTCTAAAATGATGAGCTCGTTGATATTCGAAGGTGAGATGGGTTTAGCGAATCACGGCGATTTTTTTTACAAATAATCGAACCTACGTTCTCGTGTGAGCATGAATCGGCAGGACCACGAGCACTGTAACGCGTCCTCGCCATGTCATATCAAGTGCAAAGTGCAAGAGGATGGCACAAAAAAGTTTTGTCACTTATAACGTGAAATGTTCTTTGGCAGGGTGTTCGCCATTTTGTGAAGCCAAGATAAGAATATAGCCTGGATAAAAGCGTGTCCGCAAGGCTCGACATTGATTGGTTGACGGGTGGGAGAGGAGGAGTGAGGTGCTCAACGCTGAATGGTTAACGGGGAGGTCGCGTGACCAGAGGGGTAGACCAGGAGAAGCGATATAGTTGAGGAGAAGCTTCACCACCTGTGCGCACTGAGGGAGGGGAGTTCGAGACTAGAGTATGGGAGACCCTGGGAGATCGGCCATGTTTATCAGCCAGATTAGTGGTAGTATCGCTCACTCTAGTAACAACTCTGAAGTGTACACATTTTTACACGGTAAATTATCCGATGAAGAGCGCCGTGAACGTAGGCGTCTGGCGTCTGGAAATTCAGAGTATCGCTTAGCGTTTTTGATGCTAGAACATTTTACGTATGCAACACAATTGCCTTACAATTTGGCATAAATGTTTGCTTCCTGACTGCTGTGCAACCGCACGAGGACTCGCCGTTTAGTTCAGAGTTTTGCCCAGTGCTCATATATAGCAGCTGCACAACCTATGAGAACTACAGCCGACCGTGACATTATCCATTCTGTGATTGTTGCGAAATCTCTTAAAAACTAGATTTATGGGGCCTCTGCAGTACCCCCGAGTTATGTTGTTTTTGTCGTACAAATTGCTAGAACCTTGGGTCAAGGCAGCTTCCAATTATATTTTCTAACAGAGTAGCCTCTATTCAAAGAAAAAAAGAAATATAAAAAATATAAAGTCGGAAAGAAATGAGCGACTCGGCGCGTAGAAACATGTGACGTCTGAGATTCCGAATGTTACGTAAAATGTTTCGCAAGCAGAACTTTTTTTCTGTTGGGTGACGCTTTCTGTCGCTTAGGTCTGTGCTTTGATCGTGATGGGACGTACACGTGCTGGTGGGACACTGAGACCGTGGTGAACTATACGGGCAGCGTGGAGTCCTGCTACGACGATGCCATGGGAAACGTCAATAAGGTACTCAGCATTACCGATGGTGCTGTTAAAAGTAACACTGTCTTAGCCTTCGTCGCTTTTTATGAGTATAATTGGAGGATTGTCATGAGTCTTGAATTAAATAGCCTGGGTATGTTATTGGGTTAGTCATCATGGGTATTGCAAGGAGGTCTAATGTTAAGGTATGTCAATAGTCATGAGTATGCTACAATAGTCATTGGTATCGTATGGCGCTAGGTGTAATATGGCGATAGTCATGGTTACCACACCCCTGACTTTATGGTACATGGTATAGCGATGGTAATGACATGGCGTGACGTCTCTGGGTGTGATATAGGCGATAGCCTTCGGTATGGTGGGGAGATAACCACTGTTACGGCATGGCGAGAGTCATAAGTTATAATGTGGCGTAGACCATTGACATGATATGGTATTAATACTGCCATGGATATAGTACGGTGATGAACACAAATAAGGTATTTGAATGATATTGCGATGACTTGGGGTACGGTATGGTGGCGGTTATGAGTACGATATGGCAACAGCAATATATATATAGTTTGGCGATGGTCAAGGTATTGCTAAGATCATGGGTCTGATATAGCAATACGCCTAGTGCAATAACCACGGGTATACTGGTATGAAATAAAAATACACACGGATGTGGTAACGCCTTAACAAGCTAAAAAACAAAACTGATCTCGAGAACAGATTTTCGTTTTGTTATTATTTTGGTACCGAGTTCACCGTTTAAAATTTCTCGTTCAATTTTCAGACAGATATCAATAACTATCGGAAAGAAATGGTCACCAGCATGGCGGCCATTGGTCTCTCCTACAAGGTGTGTTACAGCTGCCGTCGGGACACCCACAGCAAAATAAACAAGAACAGCAATGAGCTATACTCCAATCTTCCTAACGTGAGGCTCGAGTCACAGGAAAGAAACCCCTTAGATATATACTTAATCTACTGTATATTATTGAGCTCTCAGTACCTGAAAGAAATTGGCCAGTTTCTTGTTCAATATCATCGTATTCTTACCACTTTATTTCCCTAAATATGAGAGGTGTACGTACACAGCTCGTCGATAGAAAGAATACCCCCGCGTGGTCACTTCCACAATGAGCATATAAACGCGATCTGAGAAGCAAATTGGCTCACAATCACGAACTTCACGTGTTATGAAACGAACACGTAAAGCATCATGTTGATTGTCGCCGTGAGAGTCGCCCATTTTAGGCTAAATCGTTTCTTTCTTTTTTAGTCGGTCATTAACTATCGGGTGCAGACGTACTCCTTAGATATCACTGATAGCAGCCATCCGGGTTCTGTGCAGGGGTGTGGCTCACACGCCGGCATGTAATTACTTTATTCTTGTTTTCGGACGAAACAAACAAAGTCAGGTTTGTTTTTTTGAAAATATCTGAAAACTGTGGATCAACGATGGACTGTATTTGCCAGATTGTCTCTACATAGTTTTACTACTTTAGCATGTGTAAGTGCCTTTCAGCAAAGTCTTAGCTTTGTTTTTCCGCCACAGGGTTTCCGACTCTTTATGCGGAAGTTCGAAGAAGAATTTGAGCACAGCAGCCTGAAGAACTTGGACCTGACGCAGAACCAGCTGTTCTTCATCTCTTTCGCCATGGTAAGTTCCATTGAGCTCGAACGAAGCCGTCGCGAACTGGTGAGCTTCGGTACCTATCTGCACGCTGACGCTGTGCAGATAGGTACCGAAGCAGTGAACGCAAGATGCGGAAGTCTAAGCACGTAAATGAAACATTTGGCATCAGGTAATTCTTTAAAAGTTGAATTAAAGCTAGGCCATCGTCCTCTGTCGAAAGCAGATTTAAGCATGGTTTCCGAGTTTGACGGTGTGCGGAGGCCATGCCATAACCTTGACGGGCGGCTCTTATATATCGCTAGATGTCAGTAGAATGTCAGACTTATATGGAACTGACACCCAGCGTCACCTATCAGCTTCGGCATCCAGTAACCTGCTTACAACGACAACTTGCGCGGACACTGTGACGGGGACCTGTGCCATGCCAAGTTACAGTGTCCGGGCAAGTTGCTATAGATACTACCGCGCGGCGCACATCTTCATCGCTCATGTGTCCCCTGCTTCATTTTCAATTAACGTAATTAACCGGGATTTTTGCAACCTGCGTTTGATTGCTGGGTCACTTCTGGTGAAGATTCAGCGTTCTACGCTGCATGGTTCGTTGAGCTACAAAGAGCACCCTTCAATGTGTTCTCGCGCAAACTCTGTGCTTCTGATTAAACCACGAATGCCCCCATAGGTTAGTCGGTTGAGATATATATTGCTGCATGTTTTCTTGTGTTCCTGAGCGTTACTGCCTTTAGAGATAGGCATACTTTTTTTTATTTTTGTAAACGAGCGTTTTAGCCTATTTCCTTATGAAACGTTATCTCGTCCACAGACGTGGTGCGAGAACGTTCCCGCGGAGCTCCGGCACGTCTTCGACCTGTCCACATCGACGCCGTCGTCTCAGTTCAGGTACACCCTGACCACCGCAGCTAACTTCATTAAAGACCAAATTCGGCTTGTTATCTGATTAAGCACATCTATAGACCCTTTATAATAAGTCACGATGTTATAAAGACTCCTTCTGCGCCCAGGGTCTAGATTAAGCTGCACTTGGAAGAGCATATGCACGTGTTTCATCCCTTTGCCGAGCTGCCTGATGAGGGGTGTACGTAACTCATGCTTGCAACAGCACGCCAAGTCGGTGACGAAGCCGGCTACGAGACCGGGCATGCGAAAGAGCGTGGCCTCTGGGAAACAAAAAGTTTCTGCCCATGCAGAGTGTCCAAAAATCTCATGGGCGGACGTGTTTGTTTACGCATAATGAGTTGGTTTAGAGTAAAAAAAGGTTGCAGTTTTATATATAAATATACAATGATTTGTGGTATGCACGTGTTTTTACAGTCTATAAGAATTGGTAACATATAATAATTCACCTGCCACCCAACTACTACTAAGCCTATTTATATATATATATATATATATTTTTTTTTTTTTAACGAAGGGTGTTTTGTGCTACCGATAGGTTGAGGCGTTAGATAGAGAAGGGGTTATGTGTGCCTTCCCTCGGTATGTTTACTGTTTACATTTTAAACGTGTTCGAAAGACGCGACAAGCTTTTCTACAATAACCTTCGTTAAAAAAAAATTTAATAAAACGGTTAAGATTGAAAGTAAACAAGACTAAAAATGCGATACCCAAAATAGACTCTCTTTACTTGTATCAGCTGGGTATTGTTTTTATTCATTCTGTTGATAGGCGACTCCAAAGTATTTGTAGTGCGAAATAGTCCGCCGTACCAAGTGTTTCTGGAGCACATGATGACCTGTTTTTGTTATTTTCCTGTTACAGAGTGGAAACAGCACTGCGACACTTTGACAAGTTTGGAAAATACTTCGCTTGCAACGACAACCAAATAATGAATCCTGACAAAAAGTGCGGAGTCATTTAAAAACTCCACAGAAGCCACCGCGTCAGTCAAATATTATTCTATGTCAGCTATAATATCGGACTTAAAACGTCCATATTTCAAGATAATTATTTTCTTGAAGGAAAGTTGTTTTAAATTTCAATCGAGCCCGTAAAAACAGAGCGTACCATATCCACTGATAAGCGAGACAATCGAAATTAGCGTTGATAAACAATTTACGTCACTGCCAATAATAAACGATACTTCGACATATTGTTACAATGATGCTTGACCGGCAGCAAATGACAAAGACGCATTCACTCAATTATTGTAGGCTGGAAGAGGGAGGTATTACGATAGCGCTTGCGAAAGTGACTCAGTAGAGAGTTTTAGTAGATCGTTCCCATGACTCCGATAAAGATACCCGATACTCCGCCACCGCCTCCCTTGCGCATGCATAGTATCGTTATCGGGGCTATCGGGGGTATCGGAACGATCTACTAAAACTCTCTATTGATTCAGCATGAGGAGCTGTGGTGGGTCATGCTTATAGCGGGCTGGGGGGCCATCGATAAGCTGATTGAAGCGCCCCCCACCCCCCCCTGCGCTACAGGGAAGGTGAAATAAGAACTACACCAAGATGCTTGTCACGCCCACCATAGCTGCCTGTTTTCATTGCGTCGAGCTCAACTCGCCGTGCCCCATTTCGTTATGGCTAAAAAAAGAAAGATTTATTATGCGGCGCTTCACGATTGTGGCCAAAAGTGAAGACAATTTGTGTGTTTGTGTGTGTGTTCACAGTACGACTGAGTGCCGTTGTGGCGCTGCTGCGAGCATATCGATGCTAACGCTGCGTACTGAACAGCCTTCCTCATGTCTCCTACTGGACGAAGCGAGCGATTGTCACATCTCCTCTTCTGACCCACCATAACTCAGTGAGATAGAAAGATTTAATGGAAGCCAGGTCGTGTGCGCGGAGCCTGGCGCGCGGTGGTCAGGCACGCCAGTGGCCCAGCGTCGTCGTCTTCTACGTAACAAAATATACAACGTGCCTTTTTTCTTTATTTTTTTAAAGGAATTTTGTTTTTGAGTTAAGTACGAGCGATGTTTGAAAGCAGTTAAAATATTTATACGTTAATTCATTTTTTAAAATTAAAACACTTCCCAATTTGAGTATTACAGAAGTTACATTTTTACAACACAAGAACACCGTGCCACTTGAAAAACACGAGCAATATATTAGTAACAAAAATAAATGTTCTGGGTTTTCTAGAAATGTGTCTTGCAGTGCTTCGCAAAAGGATGTGAGATTGAAACCAGATATATTTTTAACTGTCCGCATATGAAATCACCGTTTACATTTAAAAGAAGACTTACGTGAACCATTTCTTTAAATTTGAAGATGAATATTCGTTAATAGTATCTTCCCAGAGGGGCTGATGCTGTGCATACCTCAACACCAATAGATAGTCTATATACCTTCTATATTTATTCTCGTCCCCTGTCACGTTGTCCACATACCCAGTGTGTGCGACAAAAAAGAGCGAGACATGACAACCTGCATCGGGTAAAAAAGAATATGCAAGAGGAAAAACCAGAACGATTGACAGTCGCCATACAATCGTAAACACCTTACAGTGGCATGGCGAGGGCAAAACTTTGTTTTCTCCCAAACCGCGGAAGTTCCACAGGAGAAGATGGCGACGCCTACTCGTAGAATACCTATACAGCCTCTTCCATGAATAAAACCTCGAGCATCCCTCGTATGCCTCCTTTATCCTTAGCGGGCAAGTGACGGGAAGCCTGCAACAGGAAGGTGGATGTCCGCGGCAATGGGGAAGTTACTCTAGTTTTGAAGTAGTGTCGTCTACTCAGAATGCCATCTCCTGGAATTTCTCAACTCCCTTCCTCGCAACTACGCCAGTCTGTCGGCTCAGGAAGATGGGGTTGACTGAGGCTGGGAGTCGATTGAGCACCATTTACACGCAAGACTGGGAACCAGAAACCAAAGTACCACATTAAAAACCAGTAGATAGCAGGTAAGCTGTTTTGATATCTTGGATGCTTCATTTGTTTCCGTCAAGTGCTGTCAGCGCGTGACGAGGCAAAAATACAAACACACCATGGCCGGTCAAATGGTGCCACTGCAAAAAGTTAATTCATCGTCAGAATTACTGCAGGAGGAGCGTCTTATCGGTAAAAAAAAATGAAAGACATTTACAACTCCCTGTGATGCCGAATTAGAGCGCAGCTCTTGAGGAGGAGAAGGGAGGGTGCGAAGGAGAGGGTATGCCCCTCCTCCTCCTCTCCCGTTGCCCTCATATTTAGCGGGAAATTTTCGCTACATTTCCCGCTAAATTCAGCGGAAAAATCTCCCGCTAAATCTAGCGGGGAATAATTTCAGCTAGATTTAGCGGGAAAATTTTTCCGCTAACTTTATCGAAGAATTATTTCCGCTAAATATAGCGGGAAACTTTTTCCACTAAATTTAGCGGGAAAAATTTTCGCTAAATTTAGTGGGAAATTTTTCCGCTACATTTAGCGGGGAAATTTTCCCGCTTAATTTAGCCGGAATCTATTTCCGCTAAGTTTAGCGGAGAAATGTTCCTGCTCAATTTAGCGGGGAATTTTCACTGATGGATTTAGCGGGGAAATTTTTCCGCTAAATTTAGTGGAGAAATTTTACCGCTGAATTTAGCAGGAAAATTTTTCCGCTAAATTCAGTGTGCAATTTTTTCCGCTAAATTTTTGCGGGGAAATTTTCACGCTAAATTTAGCGGAAAAAATTTTCTGATGCTGCTCCTCCTTTTCCTCCCCCGTGACGTCATCGTGACCCCCGTGAGGTCACACGTGACATCCCGTGTGACGTCAGTATGGGAAACGTCCCATAATGCAACGCGCGGTTACGCCGACGGCGACGGTGACGCGTGACACTTGTTTTTCGAACAAATGTCAAAAGCTTGCTCTAAACAACTCTCTTGATAAAAAGCACTGCCAATGTCATATCGCTCTAGCGGTGAGTGTAGTGCTGCTGATGTTCATGACCTTGAACGCACGAAAGCGCGGATCCTATCTCCTAGGTGCTATTGTTGGTGATTCAGCAGGTACTTTTTACCAAAGTTACAAAGTTTTCGGTAGGCGATTGCTATTCTAAATTCTTCAAATGACCATCTCTTCCGTTGTTCTCCTTCCCTGAAAGAAGCTTCAAACTATGAATGGCTTCCCCACAATGACGCTGTAACTGCGGAGAAGCTACTGCGCTAAGGTAAAAGGTCCCATTGTAATGCCAAGAAAGGTGACCTCGGGATTCCGGAATGGTGTTTGCATGAAAACAAATAAAAAACAAACAAAAAAATCGTAAAAGCTGGTGGTCACACTGGGCCGTTCTTACTTGTTCACGAGAGATACACATTTGGTGGTGTAAAACGCGTGCTGCAGAAGGTACGGGCTCAGAAGCCCGGGCGCCACAATGTCCTCCGGCGTGACGTCAGTACAAGCCATGTATGTACATCCACGCGGGAAATGCAGTTTGGAAGGTTCTGTATGCTTACACGTATTAGCGCTTTGTATGATGACACGCCAGTCTCGATGGTGGCTGGCGGATCCTTTTGCGGCAAGGGCTCGGTGTAGGTGGAACCTCGGAAAGCCTGGTTGGTCTCCCGACTGGTCTTTGGAGGCCTGTCCGGAAGCTTCACTCGGCTGCCGAGATTACAGGAGTCAAGCTGCATTCTTTCTTGGAGGCGTCTTCTGTCTGTCACTTTGGGCGGGAATCTGTTGTTGTCGGAGCGTATATACATTTACTTTATGGTCACTGACAAGGCGAGAACGGCAGGGATGAGTTTCAGTTGTCCCACCTCCAGCGCCAGCTTCCTACATTGGACAATGTTTCGGCGTCTTCTGCACCTCGGATGCGCAGTCAAAGCACGGTGGAAGACATTGAGCGCATGCTGGAGGCAAGACATTTGAAAGGCAGAGCCTGCCATTCTCATTCTGTTAGTGACGAGTTGTTTCCGAGAACTTCTGGCACTTTCCCCAAGACAGGACTGGACAAGGGTTTCAATTGTAGATTATGTTTTATTGTTTCGTTAATTTTAAATACTCCAAGTTGTAGGTGATCGGAAAGATCAAAAAGGCTTAGCGAGTTAATTGGCAGGATGCTGCGAAAAATTTGTGAGCATTATGATTGTGCCGAGTGTAAGTGCAGACACAAAAAAAGGTAGGTCCGCGGAAGTAAGGGGTACGTCGACACCGGAGAGAGGCCGCTTCAGTGGGTATTGGCGTAAGTCCGCATATCTTTCACAATATTAAAAAAATGCCCGTACTTTCGATCTAGCTGCAAGTTTTTTTTTTTACTCCTGTCTAATCCGCATCATCATTACATTCATGTGATGAGGCGGATTCAAGTTAAAGTTCCAGCTAAAGTATTCACTTTCACTGGCATCAGGTTATTGCCAAGATGGGGCACAACAGTTCTCATATTTCCAAAGATAAATGCTTCGCTTCGTCTGAATGGTTCACAAACTAATGGCAAATTCGGGTGGTCAATCGCCGGCGAGTCCTTGCCGGTGGCACCAGCGACCAAAACGCTCCAGCGGCTCACCACGTGACCCTCTCCACCCGAATACAAAGCGCCGGCAACTGACGTGCTTGTTTGCCTGGGTAGCGCTAAAGCTCGCGCTGCAGAACCCAAGGATTCTTGGCTCAATCCCCACCCCTGCCCGTTTTGATCTGGATGAGCGACGTACCGACGTGCGGTCGTGTATCACCACTGCATGATGCACGTTAAAGACCCCGGACTAGCGGTTGTACTGCACTGGCTAAATTTCTCATCTACAGCTGGGAGACTCGTCGCCCGTTAAGGCAGAGCAAGCTCTAAGCTGTATAAACATACACACAACCATTTTTTTTTTATTTAGGTGGTGCATTTGTTTGTAAATATTAAAACGCCCAACTTTAATTAAATGTTATATACAAGGACAACACTTTGTGCTGACAAAAAAGGAAGTATACATTGTTTTTCCTACCGTTTCCTACCCAAATGGCGTTGCAAAAGTACAGATTCGCGACGTGCTGTCGTCAAGCGGAATCTGGTGGAAACCGCTGTTAGCATCAAGCCTTTTAAAATACTTTGCACCTGCCCACTCAGCTTCAATGTCCTCTCTGCGAGGAAGTTGAAAATGTTCTCGTTTCAAGCTCATGTTTACGTACTTTGGATCCATGCACTCACGAAGTTTTACATTTTTCTTTGCAACTATCACAAGAAGGCTTACCCAGTCTGTTGGTTCTTGGACTCTGGCGATAATGCCACAGGTAGTCGTCCGGTTCAGTTCAGCTTTCAGAGGTTCGCGGAGAGCATGCGGCACTCGACGTGCTGGCTGAATCAAAGGATGACAGTCGTCCTTGAGAGTCAAGTGATTCTCGTACTTCGTGCGTCCGATGCCCCGAAAAACATCTGGAAACTCGGAGACCATTTGCTGTTGGAGGCGACTTGTTTTCTCGAAACTGTCTATGTGGTGAACCAAGCCAAAAGATTCACAGCTCTGAAACCCCAACAGTGCTTGCTTGCCCTTCTTCACGATGAAGAAGTCCACATTTTTAATCTTTGATCCAATTTCAACGGACAGGCAGACCTTGCTCACATGCTAAAGTTTTCCTTCTCCATAGCTTCGCAATGTTGTTGCACTTGGTACTGGCGGTGTCGACAACTGAAGTTTTTTAAAGATGCCGAGAGGTAGAAAATTTGCGCTCCGGTGCCAACCTTTAGGTAAACGTCTTAGCCTTCTATCTTCGCCAACACTGTCCAGTCACGCTCGTGCTTTACTTTGCGACCATCGACCGGGAGAATATCAAAGGTATCTTCTTCGATATCTTGTCGACGCTCTCGTTCATGAGCATTGCCAACGTTCATCTTCTTGTCTTTGCAGGCTACCGTAAAGTGCTTTTTTCTTTCCACACTTGTTGCATGATTTCCCAAAAGCTGGACGTTTTCTCGGCTCATGCCTTGCAGTACTGACACTTGCGTCTTCTGGGAGAACTTCTGTCGTTACGATCCACTGGGGCTACAAGCGTATCGGGAGTTTCCCAGGCTTTGCTTCGACGCTTAGAAATGTCTGCTGATTTGCAGAGGTTGACGGCTCTCTCAAGTGTTAAGTCTTTTTTCCTCAGCAGCTTCTCTGTGAGTTTCTTACTCTGCATTCCGTATACGATTTGATCTCGAAGCATCCACTCAGCTAGCACTCCGAAGTTGCAGGATGTGACTTTTAGTTGCAAGTCTCGAAAGAACAGTTCAAAACTCTCACCTTCCGTATGCTGGCGTGCTCTAAAGATGTAGCACACGAAGATTTCGTTACACTTTGGAAGGCAATGTTCCTTGAATCTTCGCACGACCAGTACATATATCATGCTTTTCAGATTCTTTCAGATTGAACGTGTTATAGACGTCAATGGCCTCCTGGCCAGCCACATGAAGAAATACGGCCGTCTTCTGGTGCTTCGACCTCGCCTACTTCGAGTCTGTTGCCCGGAAGTAGAGTTCGACGCGCTGTTTGAAGCGCTTCCAATTTTCCGCTGTGTCCTCCAATAGCCGTAACCCTTCAAATGGCGGTAGTTCGGCCCACGACCAACTCTATACTTACGACCACTCCGTCTGAGCACTCCCTATGGAAGAGCCTGCTCCCGGCTGAGGGCCGAGTTTTAGCGCCGCCTAGTGAGAGGTGTTCTCACTAGGCGGCACAAAAACTCAGTCCTCCTGCCATCAGAGTTCGCATTTTAGGTCGCCCTCACTCACCCTCACCCTCACAGCCACACTCACCTAAGCCCCTCACTCACCCTCACCCTCACAGCTACACTCACCTTCAGCCCCTCACTCACCCTCATCCTCACAGTCGCACTCACCTTCAGCCCTTCACTCACCCTCACTGAACCTCACGGCACTCACGCACTCACCGCCCTCACGGCCCTCATGCCCCTCACGGCCCTCACGCCCCTCACTCACTCATGGCCCTCACGCCACTCACCGCCCTCACGCCACTCACCGCCCTCACGGCCCTCACCGCCCTCACCGCCCTCACGGCCCTCACCGCCCTCACGGCCCTCACGCACTCAAAGCAATCACGCCACTCACCGCCCTCATGGCCCTCACCGCCCTCACGGCCCTCACGCCACTCACCGCCCTCACGCCACTCACCGCCCTTGCGGCCCTCACACCCCTCACGCCCCTCACGCACTGATGGCCCTTACTCCACTCAGGCCAGCTTCAGATGGGGCAATTTCGCCCAGAGACTTTACGTCGCAACACCAGCAACACGGGCCGCCCGCGATCACACGCAGCAACCAATTGCTGCAATTTTCCATCGTCATCATAAAATTTTATTTTTCTTGCACTATTTAGACACAATTACGCGTTATAAACGTGTTTTTATGCATTTAAATCTCGTATAGAATACTAATGCACCTTTCTGAAACAGTTTATTTCCAAAAAGACAATCGACTTCAAACCAGAACCAAGTCTTTCGGTGTCATCATCACCGGCACGAGGTATCACGTGAAAATGTTCCGTCCCTGATTGGATGCAGCCGCTTCAAACGCATTCGAATTGCTCCGAGTTGCTTGCTTATTTCAAGCCGGACCCGATCTCAGCAATTCGTGTCGATCTAGGGAAAGCTGGAGAATAACCCGCCATTAACACCAAAATTGCTGAGAAAGATGCTCGATCTGAAGGGGGCCTCACGCACTCACCGCCCTCACGCACTCATGGCCCTCACCATCTCATGCACTCACCGCCCTCACGGCCCTCACGGCCCTCACGCCTCTCATGCCACTCTCTGCCCTCACGCACTCATGGCCCTCTCACCCCTCACGCACTCACCGCCCTCACACCACTCACGCACTCATGGCCCTCACGCCACTCACCGCCCTCACGCCCCTCACGCACTCATGGCCCTCATACCCCTTACCGCCCTCATGGCCCTTACCGCCCTCATGGCCCTCACCGCCCTCACAGCCCTCACAGCCCTCACGGCCCTCACCGCCCTCACAGCCCTCACGGCCCTCACTCACCCTCACACTCATGAATTTTCCTGGTTCAGAAACTCACTCACCCTCACCTCACCTGTGAAGATGAGGGTGAGTGAGGGTGAGAGAGGGCCGTCATGAGTGAGGTTTGCCGAGGTATGCCTACCATATGACCTCTATGCTCCCACCTCGTCGGGTTCTTCTGTTATCCGTGGGTGCGTGCCAGCTGATAGCGCTTTCTGGTTTCAAGCCCGTTCACGATGTAAAATGTTTTTCTCTATGTAAAAGATACTGAAGGAGTCCAATTCGTTCATTAGTTCGCTTTTTTTTTTTAGTTTGCGCAGTCAACACCAGATGGTATTGGCTGCGGCCGCGTGCTGGAGTGTTTCTAGATGGAGTGGTCGTAAGTATAGAGTTGGTCGTGGTTCGGCCATTGCGGCAGTTCTGCTGACTGGGGAGGAACACTTCTGACAGCATGTATTGTGCCAGGTAGACAAAAATCAAGAGGACACTTTGCTTCAGAACGCTTATGTGCCGGCCGTGCGCTTCCATTACGTTTGTTTCCTCGTCTTCGTTTAGCTTGTGGGCGCTCAGCTAGCTTTACAGCCGATACAAGCTGAACGAAGATAGCGCTCTTTTCTTCTCGTGAGATCTTTTGGCAAATTGACATACGATGCCCATCTCTCAAACCTTAAATGAATAGTAATAGCATATTCTATGAACTGACGTTTGCCAGACTTCGCAGTAGCGAACTAAAGAACTTCCGAACCGAAACCATACCAGTGATCTGTTGGGAACAGCATTAGAGAAACATTTGGCGTCTTATTAGAATTACCGCACAATCTCGCAGAGCAGTACCTTCCAGGCATAATTCACACTTCGTCTGTGACCAGACGCGCTACTGCGATTTTCTTCACACAAAACAAAACTAGCTGACCGACACTGCCGACCGTCTCGGCCGTCACCGCCGTCACCGCACAACCAGCAGAACTCCGGCGAGTCCGGCGCATCCGAAACCGACGATTCATTGCTCCCGTAATGCTTTACCCTTGCTTCACAGTAAAGAAAAGGTAACAACACGCCACGTTTTGCGGCGGCCACTTTGTAGGGGTATTTACATATGCACGACGGTGCCGGCCTCTACGACATTTCACCGAACGCCGGAAGCTGCGTTCGCCTGACCACACCGCCAAAAAGACGAGCACGCTACGCCGCCGACACCGTGGCCGCCGAGGAGGGACCTCATACCTCAGCGCCCTCCGCGGCGGCGTGAAACTAACTACTCCTGGTTCGAGGCTAGCTTCGAACACGATCTGGTCGCTCGCTCCCCCGCAGGAAGAGCGGCCAGAGTCATCACCTAAATGTGTTTCTTCCACCGTCTGCCTGGAGAAGGAGAAAAACATCTCGTTCCTTTCTTCTTCTTGTGTCCGTTTGGGGGCAGGTCAGTCGAAGGGAGGAAGACACGCCGTCGCTACCTTCCCCCCTCTTTTTTTTTTTTCTTGTTGCTTTTTTAGAGTGTGAAGTATATCTGAAAACACAAGCCGAAGAACACTGCCCGGCAACTTTCGGCACCGCGCTACACTTTCCTGCGCCGGTGCAGGCTGGTGCAGGTACATATGTTCTAGTTCACTGTAGGCAGGTAAATCGAATAAGCCGAGTAATTGAGGCCATTGGCCCCACGTGAATGACGAAATCACACATCTTTTTCGTCGCAGCACGGGTGACGATGAAACCTCGTCTGTCAACTACAAACTCCCAAAACGTCGTCCCAGAAAGAGAAACAGAAAGAGTGTAATAAACCGAGGAAAAAGAAGTGTTGTATGGTGTTTGGCGGAGTCGCTCTGCAGTGTTCCGCCAGTTAACCTGCCTTCAGGACGTGGACTGAGTTTCTGCAGGCAGGTCGAACAGGTATGCATCAGCACCATAGCGGCGACCACGTCCAGTTCAACGCAGGTAAACCGGGAATCTCGGTAAATGGCCTCCTAATTTACGACGTATGGCCTTGCGTGCCCGCGACCTCGCTTATCGACAAATGCGAGGAATTTGAAAATTATAGTTGCGCCTCACGGTGTACTGGTAACTTTAAAGTATTGGCTTGATGAGAAGGGAGATCGATGCTCCTATTGCCACGTGACCGCGGTGAAAAAATGGACGCATTGCTGCCAGTGGCCACCTCGTGATCCACTGCGGCACAATAACGCTCGCCCTTTTCACTGGATAAGCTGGCTAAAGCATGCCAAGAATCGTTGTTTTCGCAACGCTTTGCACCCTTATTGGTTTTGTTTGACGTGTGTTACCGCTAGCGTTCGCTCTACCGCGGTACACCTACTCCTCGCAAATGGTCGGTCACTGGCGGCTCAAAAAAGGGCAGGGCATGTTAGGCCCACGCTTCTTGCATCTTGAATTGCTCTCGGCGCTGGTGCCGCAATTTGATTTGCTGTGGAGAACGCCGTGTGTTTTTTTAAGCTGTCAGTGAACATAGTAGAGGAACTGCTGATGCCGCGGATCATGCAAAGGCACGCAGCAGCGTTTGACTAAATTTGACTACATTGTGGAGACTTACGTCAACGTATACTCTTAGAAAAAAAGAAACAAAAAGCTCTATATATTCCTCTATAAAGGGAGGAACGATTTTGTGCTCTATGTTCCTTTAGAAACGGAGCGACATTCGTTTCTGCGAACGTAAAAGCAAAGTTCCTTTCTGGTCTGCACAGCAATATGGCGGCTCAGAATGGAGTAAATTTAGCACAGTAAAGCTTAAAGGAGCGGTGCAACGACATTCAGTTGGAATGTTTTTCACTTTACACGAGCTTACTGGCACTAGTGGGACTCAAGGATACTCGCACGCAACGCCACTGGCCAAGAAACTCCTTTGTTGCGGTGTAATTTCAAGGACAAAATCGATCATTTTCATTCAATCTCTCCTTCGCAAAATTTGATGACGTAACGTGGGAATTGAAGTACTCCCAAGTGACGATATTTGAATGCGATTCATAAATTGGACCCGAGCATTGCGTGGCCACTTGATTTGGGCTCGTAATAATTACTAGCTCGAGAAGCATTCGGGTAGTGGCCCGTGTCCAATCGCTGCAACGACGACAGTGAGCCGAGCCTTAACAATGTCTGGAACTCAGCGCATGTCCTGTGCTTTGCCAACCCCAGCGCGTGGCTATGATCAACATTAGCGGCATATAATCGGCTCCAGATCACGTGGCCGCTTGTTCTGGCTGCGAGTTGAGGGGGTGAACGCTGCTCGTTTTTCTTTAATATTTTTCATGACTTTATTGCGTGGGGTGAAAAACGAACGCGTGTTTCATAGGTCATTAACGTCAGGGATCCGTTTTAAGGGGTATTTGCGCCAAGTACAAAAATTGTTGCATTGCTCGTTTTGCCCTGTTTTTACGCAGAACGCTGCCGTGGTTCGAGCGAAAAAAGCTGGCATAGTTTTTGGACAGAGATATTCGTGATTGGTGCGGAGCGGGGTGACGTCTCCACGCAGCATACGGAACCCTTATCTCTCGATGACTGCCAACGTTACGTAGTTACGGGCAGTCAGATGCGACTGTGTGCACGTGCCCTTATACATTGCACGCCATGTAAAAAAAAATGCGGTTGGTGTAACATGTTTGGAGTTGTATAACTTCGACGGTGCCCTTTGTAACCACCACTGCTGACGGGCTGGTGAGAAGGTGATATCTCGACCTTTTTACCTACCGATCTTTTTTCTATATTTTTTTGTTTTGAAGTGTAATCACTGTGACATCTCTCGATGCAGGCGCGTAGCTTTGTCTAGTTGGGTGATACCATTTTACAACGCAGCGTTCATTGAGATGTTGACTTCGTCACACGCCGGTGGTGCTTTATGCAAAATTTTTACACATCTGACAGTCATCTAGCACCGTGAAGAGAATTGATATCCATGCTTGCGGAATGTCGCAACGTGAAAGCTGTGAAGGTGGTGAAAGACAAGATCTTTGAATTTGTGCCATCTCTTTTTTTTTTTTTATGCTAGCGATTGTGTTAAGTGTCCACGTATAGCAGTGACGAGTGTCTGTTTTTTACGAAAATTGTTTTTGTATTTGTCTGGGCTTACGTACTCAGACGCGCTCTATTTATCACCCATCTTCAGGGAACACATTGAGAGTGTCCGCGAAAGAACTGCACAATTTCAAATGTTTTCTACAGTAATGCTGGGAAGGGGCACTAGCCCTTCCCGGCATTACAATGTCTAAAAACTGTATTAAACCAATATGCTTTGCGTCCTATATAGCATCGAACTGTCTAAAAAAAAATAACTACAGGAGCCAACGGATAATGGCATACAACTTACAGCGATCCTAGTGGTTTAGTTTATGAAGCACAAACGAAGACGACGAAGAGTCTTCTTCGTCAGTGTCACTTTGGTCGCGGAGTTCCTGGCCTTAGCTGACAGAGTTGAGGTTGACTGGCCGTTTGCTGCACATTAAACCCCAGCCCAGAATCAGGCGTCTGACGTTCTTATCTCCGCTGCTATAAGATCAACAAGATCGCTGTGAATCGCAGGAACACATTACAATGTCTTTACGCCGCCAGGCGCAAACCAATAAGGAAAAAACTAAAGAAGCGGTGAAAGCGTGCCAGTCGAAGATGCACTCCAGGAATACTGTACACTGACGAAGTATACACTTTTCCAGCCCTTACCAATCTGGCAATAAATGCCGAGTCACTCGGCTGTGCACCCGCGCGCGGCGTTCAATATTCACCAGAACAGAGCTAGTGCGCATGGTAAGAACGCGATAACAGCCCAGGAGACAAACACGGCGGCGAGCGGAAGTCGATTATTGGAATGATCTCTAGAGGCTGCATAAACGTTTACGTTGTCGGAGCCTTGGTTGTCCTCAAGCGTCCACCGGCAAATCGTCTGTCCTAGAAGAAGGAGGCCTGCGCTTGACGTCATTATACTAGAGGATCCCCTATCCGCGCTGAAAACAGGCTGCAGCTCATCGAGAGCCCTCGCAAAGCGGCAGACGCGTCCGCCTTGGCGATGCCACGAGCAAACTAGCGCTCCGCTGCTAAGATCCGCTGTCGACGATGTTGATGCAACATAGGCGGCGCTGCGTGTATCCACCAGTGATGCCGTTTCGGGTGCAAATGCGCAGGCCTCTTCTTTTCTAGGTGTTATTGCATGGTCTCGCGGTTGAGGTTTGACGACGCACGCAGGTTCCGCTGATTTGAATCCGAGGACGTCCGGCCGAGCGGCGGTCTTCGGCTCCTGGGCTGCACAGGATTCTCGGAGGAGATGAGTACGCAATCGATGAAGGCGTACTACAGCTCCGCCCTGGTGGCCGAGCAGCGCAAGCGGTACATGCGCACGCCCGCCGAGCGTCTCCTCATGGCCTGGGTCTTCTGCTGGATGATGCTGGCCCTCGTGGCCACCTGCGTCATGCTGTACCTGCTCATCATCTTGTACAGGAGGCCCGCGCTCAGCAGCGACAACTTCTCCATGCTTGAAATGAACAAGAAACTGACTCGCGAGACCTACCACTCCAAGGACCCCGTGACCCAGGCGCTCTTGAAGCGGATCACCGCCAAGGATATCAACACGACCCTCGAGTGAGTGGGAACGAAAGCGGTTTCAGCTTGCGAGCGAGGGCGCTGGCCGGCTGTGAGCACTGCACGGGCGCAGGGCCGGATTATCGCAAAGCGTATCTGCGCATGCCGCCGTCTCCTTGTCGGCGTCGCTGCCTTCAAGTTGCCTTCATGCGACGTTGGGGACACGAGTCGGTGCATTGACCATTTTCTGCCCGCGTTTTCGTGTTTACGTCACGATCAGTGTCACATTCCAAACTGTCTTTTTAGGTCTATAGGTATTTCCAGCGTCGTCATTCGCCGATCTCCCTGCGTAAATTGCAGCGCGATCGGCTCTCCGAGGTGCTTTAGGGGAAAGTTTAGACTCACTGGGTTTCTGGAGTGTTCGAGCTCCGACAGGCAAGGCTTTTGAGTCTAAATCTGTACAGTCACTGACTGCATAAGAAACGCAGGGCGGTGGCGCAAGCATCTAATTATTTCCCTGTGGCCCATGATGATTGTCGAATTAGCTTACAAGAACGCTGAGGAACGAATCACAAAGCAAGAAGCGTGAACAGAAGAATTAAGTCACCCCTTGCATTTCTTAAGCTGTCGGTGGCTGTACAACCTATTCTAGGTACTACAGGGATTGTCGATATAATCAAGCGGCGGTTTGAGTGGTTAGGCGTTGCTAAAATGGTTGCGTTTACCGTTAGGATCACTTAAGAACGAGCCGGAAATTAAGAATACTGAGTAATTGTGATCACACAGCAAGACGAAAAAGACTTATCCTTTTAGCCACCGAGTGAGTTTCCTGTCGTTCCTCTCTCGTTGGTTGAACTGGCTATAGAAATACCGGTGGATGGTGCTCCGAGTCAATTTACGGGCAGTAAGAGCGATCGATGTTGACGCGGGTGACCTCCCGCAGAATTCTGATCAAGACGCCGAGCGGGGGATACCCGCTGGCAGAGGGCGTGCTGAAATACTGGAAAAGCCACGGCATGGAAGAGACCAAGATAGTCAAATACCAGGCTCTCATGAGCATTCCGGACGAAACGCAACCAAACAAGGTGAGGAGAGCGCTCAGTGAAAATTCCGCCCTCCGCGTCCTCCGTCAATCGGCAGTTCTAGACAAAATAAATACCGAAAGATTCGAGCGCGAGGGGAACAGTCTCAACCAGGTGGAATGCAACGAGGATTTTATGTGAGCGTGTTATTTGCGGTCGATAAGAAAGAACGAGTAGCCGCTTATCGTCTGGCACTATCCCCAACTTTCTTGGACATCAACGCCTCGGCATGTGCACCGAAATAAGAATTTCGACTAAACAACAACAAATATCGCAACGTGCAGCGGGGATATCTTCATGACCGTCATAAAGTATAATTAAGCAGTAACTGAACTTTTGAACGGGTATAGTTTTTAGAGCGCAGCTCTTAGGCGCCCGTTTCCGGCTTGAGCGGCGTCGCCGTCGCTGTCGCCGTCGCCGTTGGCGTAACGGCGCGGTGCATTATTGGTAAATTTTCCCGCTAAATTTAGCGGAAAAATTTCCCTGCTAAATTTAGTGGAAAAATTTCCCCGCTAAATTTAGCGGAAAAATTTCTCTGCTAAATCTAGCGGAAAAATTTCCCCGCTCACCTTAGCGGAAAGATTTCCCGCTAAATCTAGCGGAAATTTTTCAAGCTGAATCTGGCGGAAAAGTTTCCCCGCTAAATCTAGCGGAAAAATTTCTCTGGGGGCTCAGGTGACCCCCCCCCCCCCCCCCCCCGAGGTCACGTGACCCTCAGTACCCCTCCCTCCTCCTCCTCAAGAGCTGCGCTCTAATTCGCCGTTACAGGGAGTCGTAAACGGCTTTCATTTTTATTTCACGGCTTTACAAATATTTTTGTAATGAATCCCATGGGCCCGATTCACAAAATTATTAATTTCTGGTTTTCATGACAAAAGACTGTAATGTTCCCGAGGGCTGTGATTACTGGGCATCATGAACGCAAATCAATTGGAATTTTGATATTTTTCTTGAAATCTTTTTATTCCACTGAATGTCCCAGAAAGTTGGAACTGCAATGTTAATGGTGTCAAAAGCACGTTGCGGAAACGTTATGGATATAGATTGATGTCAGTTCGCGTTAAGAATATGCCACGTTAGAATAAACAAACACAGCAGCGAGCAGCCTTGCATAATTTCAGTGTCCATAAATTCACAACCAAGCGCACAGGTGTTCTTGCCTTGGAAGGCGAGCGAATCACTCGCCACGAGCAACATTGCAGACCGAAAAAGTTTCAATATGGAAGTCTATACGTTCTTGTCCCAGTAGAACTGATATGCTTCAATGTGGCAAAACTTCCTCCTTCGTTGCCGTCGTCAAGCTGTGATCCTCCAGACCATCATCATCATCATCCGAGGAACGGGGGCGTTGTCCCTTTCCGTGGCGCAGGTGGAGCTGTTCGTGAACGGCGAGTTGAAGGTGTCCGCTGCAAACACTGAGGTGCCCGTGACCGGCGTGAACAGGGCGCCTCTTCCCAGCTTCTTGTCCTTTTCCCCGACGGCCGACGTGACCGTGAGCCTCCTCTCTACATGAATGCACACGAAAGCGCTCGTCAAGAAGCGCTCAGGATACTTGTAAGAGACGGACACGTAGAAGGAGACACGGACAGGTACTTATCATTGTCCCCTCCCTCGTGTTCTTCTTTGTTTCGGCCCACAAGCCTCCTGAACATCGTGCACCAGCTAGTCCCACAACAAGTCTCGTAAGATAGGGGCGTTTGCCTACGGAGATCTGATGTCGGGGCATGACGCGATCTCCGTTTTGCATCTCTCATGAACAATGTATGCGCTGTCATCTGCTTCCGAAATCCTGGACCATAACTTATTCGGCGCCGCAAAGACGTCACATGGAAAAAAAGAACAGCTCCTAAAAAAAAGTGATTAGTATATGCTCTTAAATATCCACATTTTATTTTACCAAGATGTTTTTGGAACGGTTAGTAATGTTTAAATATTATTGATGTTGTACAAAATAGTGAAACAATCAAACGTTTAAAAACGCGCCTTGTTCGTCTACCTTCTTGTTCTTGTCCATGTCCTTGCGCTGTTTTAATTTTTAATCATGAAATACCAACTAGCCCAAACTTCCACGTTAGTCAATCAAATGTTCTCCTTCTTGAAGGAAAATCTCAATTGTAATCTCTGTAGTATACCGTAAAAAAAAAAAAAAAAAAAAAAAAGAAAAAATTGTGGAAAGCATTTTTGCATTTTTTACTCCTCAGTCACATGGCTCGCACATATGCCATAAATAATACGCTGAGAGCCGGCAGAAATTGTAAAGGAGCGAAAGTACGCAGACGAGCTGGTTAGAAAAGATCTTAATCTAAACCCTGAGACGAGGAGAAATTAAACGAGACAACACGTCTCGTCCGTTATTTTATTTATCCTCGTCTGACTGTTCAAATTATGATATAAGAAAGGTACCCTCTCTGCAAAAACATTTAATTTCAAAAGCGATAAACAGACTATTTACAAAACTACGAGTGTGTAAATGCTGTGACTAACCTAAAAGTAGTCATGGTTTCCACAGTAAATCTTAAAGAATTTCCAAAACAATCTTCCACCGTTAAACCTAAGAAAACAACCATAAAGAATTTTGTATAAGTGATATAATGTAGCACACGTTCATTTCAAGAATGCGTAAACGTGCATTATTATTGAAAATTTAAAGAAAAAAAATAAATTACTTACTACGATTCTCAAAGCAGTCGAAATGTCACCTAAAGGCCGCGGGGCAGAGTCTCGATGTAGTCATGATTGCCAGAGTCAAAGCTTAAAGGATGTTTCCAGTAAATGTACGCCTTTAAACGTAAAGCCCCAAAAAACTTCATATACGCTATATAAAAAAAAAGACTTACTAAATTAGGAAAGTGTAGAAAAGTCAACCGCTTCAAGTCGCGAACATTAAGAGAAAAATAAAAGAAAATAGCAGAGCTGAAAATGAGCGTCACCGTAGTACAGCTACTTCATTCAATATATTAATATATTCTGCGTTATTTTCGTTATTTATGCAGGCACCCGTTGTCTACGTGAACTACGCCAGGACTTATGACTTTGAGCAACTGGAGGAACGTCAAATATCGGTCAGGGGCAAAGTAGTAATCGCTCGAACGGGACAGATAACCAAGGGTTTCAAGGTAAGTCACTCCTCGTTAGTTTTTTTTTTTTTTCATTGTTTGGCAATAATTGTTGCCTGCCGTTCAGAAGGAATTAGTCAGAAGAAGATTGGGAAGTCTTCGGTGCAAAACCTACAAGCAGTCCGGCGCTGTCATACTACACTCTCGGAAGGCACCCGCTTGTATCCCACACAAGTACGAAACTGAAGGGGACGAGGGCACGAGAACAGGCGAGGATGTCAGAACGTGAAAGCTCTGGTCTAAATGACTTTTGGGTAGACGCAAAACCCTAGCTTGCTTTGTCTCTATACTCACTGCTCGTAAGCAAACACCAAGCGCCGGTCGCCGGTTTTCGGCGTTCGAAGAAATTCGATCAGCGGGCAGAGGCAAACTCAGGTAGCTTTCGCGTCAACCCACGAATCATTTCAACCAGAGCTCGGTATTCTGAGGTCCCCGCGCTCTCTCATCTTCTCCTCTCTTTCTCTCTTAATTTCCTATATTATGATCTAAGTAAGATCTTTCACGTCACCAAATACCACTACTTGCGCAATAGTGATTACACGACCGTACGCCGGTCAGAAATGCCTATTCGTGTCGAAACCAGCAGGGCGATAGCATAATGAAATCATAGAAATGTTATAATGCACGCTGTAGGTTCGACTGACGCTAGTGTGCTGCGGAAAATTGAAGCAGACGCCAACCAGTCGAAAATTAACTTCCGGTAATTTATATCGATGGGGAAAAGCAAGTGCATTTTCTCCCTGCGCTGGATTATAGGAGCAAATATTGTCACGGGTGGTGACCGAAATAAAAGGAAATAAACAGGAAGAAATAAACGTTTAATGTGGCGAACTTGTGCCAAAAATAAAATAGTATAAAGATAATAACAGAGCGTCGCGGGCGTCGAAGTCGGCGTAGCAGCACAGTCGAACGTTGGGGCGAAAACTGACTCGACAAGGTCGCGGGCGGCCTCTTATCTAGAGTGCGTCGCTATCTCGAAGATTCGGCGAAAGCGGTTCGAGCGTCGCGTGATCGGGGCGAGAATGAACACGCACTTTCTAGAAAACAAAAGCAGGGATAAATGATAGAAGTTACGTGCGGTACATGAATAAACGGGAACTTTCTGGAGGACCGTGACCGAGCGTTGCTTTCTCAGCCTTGCGCGCGGCAATATCACGAACAATTCGCATGTATACTAGGTAGATGGGAACGTTTGTGAGTCACGCAGGCGAAATGTTTGGTCATTTATGGCGTTTTTATTTTAAATTCGTGGCATGAAAAACGGTGCCATAACCGCTTCGTATACTTGTATTCATGTGCACTGTCGGACACTGTTAGCGCGAACACGGTGTCAGCAGCTCCTTGTGCATGCAGACGTAGCATAGTTAAATTTACAATAAATAAGTACTGCTTTATTCTTTCTGCTCATGATTATGTGCGAAGATACATCGTTCAGAACATCACCCGCACGCTCGAAATCGTTGATAAAAAGAATCCAGAGAACATGTGCTCCATAGAAGTTGACCGACATAGGAATTAATAAAAAGATCCACCTTTAATAACCCACGTACTTTATTCTTTACGTATCAACTGTTTTTTTTTTTAACCGCTCGTAAAGATGCACGACAGAGTCATTTTCATATAGTGACAGGGCGGGCATATTAGCAACATATAAGCGTCCCCGGAATGCTGGCGAACCTTGAACACACTCTACATTCCTTTCGAGTGTTATTGTGCCTAGAATCGTTACTCGTTTTTACTTAACCTGCCACGGAACGGAGGTTTGGACCTGAAATATAGCGAAGTTTAACATCGTTCAGTGGTAAATAAAAATCTTGTAACTAGAGCAATTACACTTTTACAATGTCAATAAAGGTACATACTATTCAGTATGACGAAAATAACAAAAGTGATATGTGTTACTTTTCAGTCGAAGAGACAAAATGCACGCGCGTTTTTCCATAGGAATGCGCAGGAGCACCGCAAAGGTAGACTGGTTGCTGTCTGCTTCAATTTGCCTCCCGCAAGTCGCATAGACGCCAGTTGAACCTCTAGCGTAGATTATAATAACCCTTTGAACGAATATTATCGCGGTTTAATGACGCAATTAAAACGTGCCGTCTTACTGACATGAACAAACGCGCTTGTAAACTGTCTGGTTTGCCCCCCCCCCCCCCCCCGCCCCCCCCGCACGCACACACACACACACTCAAAAACAACTTGGTACGCCACTGGCGCTGGTCGCGATGCCATTCGTGTCGCTGTGTTGTGACGACGTCAGCCTGGAGCGCCGAGAACTATATTTCGTCTCTATAGTCACAGACAACTAAAGAAACGATGGGCGTGGCCTTGTTTTCAGCGAATGCCACAATCTCGTTGGCTGAGTGCAAAGCTATATTAAGATACCCGCAACGCCTTGCGTTTCTTAAATAAGCTCTCAGCGTGACCATACCTGGTGTTCGTTTAGTGCCTGAAATTAAGCGTTCGTAGGAGATAGCTATGGACGTTCGCAAGTATACGTTCTCTGCATGGGCGCCGCCATCTTGCTCCTGCTGGTGTGGATAGATCGTCCGATAGTCGAGCAGCGCCGAGGCGTATACCCACGGCCTACGCAATGCTTCACTAGCAGACGATCTACCCACACCTGTAGTACAAGATGGCGGCGCCCAGAGGCATAGCCGTGTACTTGCAAACTTCCATATTTCGTTTCGCGCTGCGTTGAATCCGACCGCGTGCCAAAGCCGCGATCCGATGGAGCTAATCGGGCAACCCCGAAAGTGCATCATCATGCCGCTCGTTGTCTTTTATGGCGTGTGCCGTCACCGGTTAAACCGCCGTGATCCTGGGTTTTTTTTTGTTTTTTGTTCATTTGGACTGATGTTGGCTTCGTCTACAACGTTCCCGAGATGGGTAATTAGAAAGAAAAGCCTCGGTGGGGCGTGCCGTACCGTGTGCCTGCGCGCATCCACCCAGAATAGCAGCGCTGAACGTTTCAGAGCGCAGCACTTTGGCGCCCGTTCCCGGGTTTTGCGCGTCGGCGTCGGCGTAACCGCACTAAATTTAGCACAAATAGTGACGTTACGTGACCTCAATACCAATTCAATCCCTTGCTAAGCTTAGCGGGGAATTGAAATGGTGTTGAGGTCACGTAATGTCAACTTTCCCGCTAAATCTCGCGGAGAAAGTAAATTTGTTCATAGGTGACGTGCCACCAAGTCATCTGACGTCATTTTACCCGCTAAATTTAGCGGGAAACTGACTTGGAGGAGGTGCACAGAGGAGGGGATGGAAGAGGAAGAGGAGAGAGTACAGAGGAGGAGGCGAGGCATACCCTCCCCTCCGTACCCTTACCTCCTCTCCTCCTCCAGAGCTGCGCTCTAATTTCACAATACAAAGATTTGTAAACGTCTTTCATTTTTTTAAGAACTAATTTTTGGCAGCGTCGTGTCAAAGAGTGGTGCACAAAGAACTTTTAGCGCCACTTAACAACATTCGCGTATCAGAAAAACTCGCCGCTCGACAACGCGTTGTGGGAGCAATGACGGCACGATCGAAGCTCGCGTAAGGATCGATGAACCGATGTCACTCGTTTGCACATACGCAGTTTCACAAGCTCTCGTGAGAACCTGGGCTCTCTATTATCACTGTCTTGTTCTATAGACCCCTTCCGTAGACGTAAGAAGGCTTAACTGCGTAGGTGAAGAATGCCGAGCGGGCGGGCGCAGCGGGCGTGGTCTTGTTTCTGGACCGTGTGGAGAACGGACCCCAGGACCTGTACAAGGCGTTCCCGGACTCCGTGTACGTCAGCGGGAGCGCCATCCAGCGGGGCACCGTCAGCTACTACAGGGGGGACCCGCTCACCCCGGGATACCCTGGAGTCGGCGAGTTGGCATTCTTCTCCCGAAGGCCGGTCCAAACCAACCCGGTCTGCGGTTAGCGGGTCACGGAAACCGAAGTCTTTGCGCCTGCTGCGGGAGTAAATTGTGCTGTTTGTTCTGTTTGGACTATTTGCAGACTGTTTGGGGCAGGTGATCACTATTTTTTTTTTTTTGTCTTTCTCCCTCGCCCGCGACGCGACACAAAAGGAGATCGCAGCTTTCGGGCACTTGTGGAGTGACTTGCCGTAGTGGGTCCCCGAAAGCGGAAAAATATTCAACGCCGAATTCGGCTAGCGGAAGCCACAAAACATCACCGATTTCGTCACACGACTCACAAGAACGTCGCTGTTAACGGGACCTGCTACACTCGATCCGGTTTGGTTTGGACCGCGTTTAAAGGGACAATGAAGGCGATTTTATTTATTTTTTTAAATGGTGTTTTTGGGCTTCTTGGGAACCCAGCACGCTGCGTAATTTTTTGTAGACATTTGTGAAGCGTATTTCTGTGCCTACGAAAGAACTGAAGAAACCGAAACTGAACTATCTCCATTCTCATTTCTGGGCCTCCGTAAATGGAGGTGACGTAGGGAGTGACGTCAAATGTGAATGGTCGGTATCGGTAGTATTTGGGATATCGAGGGTCTGGTTACCGCGTTGGATTATAGCAGCGCGGTGGCGCGGTTGTTTCGTCGTATCTGCCAACATGGACAACATGGACGACAATGCCACTCTCGCGAGCGAGTTTGAGCTTCCGTTCAGTGACCTAACACCAACGGAAAGGGAGTACGTGTGTGGCGGCCTCCGCCATCACCCGACGGAGACCGTCTAGCCGGCGACGAGCGGCCCGCAGGCTCCGAAGCAGTGAGCAGCACTCGCGCGGGCGAGACGAGAGCGGCGCGTTGCCGAAGGACAGGGACGCGGGGGAGATGCCGAGGGGAAGGCGGCAGCCACCAAGCCGTTCCGGGAACCGGTTCCTCCGCGGGGGACGCTCCCCAAGAAGGAGAACATAAACAGCGCCATTTTTGGTTTTCACCAAAGTCGAACGTCCTCTCTTTTCGTCGTCAAAGACCATGAATAGCAACCCACACGTGAAAACTAGCGTCGCCCGAACGAATACTTATCTTCAGTCTACCCTTAGAACAGCCATCTACAGCGCAGAAATTTGGCATGACAACCATTTCGCAGATTCCTTCGACTACCGTGTTCCCAAAGTAAACACGACACCGACATCTGAAACCAAAAGCAAAAGCCTCACGCGTGTTCTTTTTTTTTTTTTTTTTTTTTTCGTTTGCCCAGCTTGTTGCCCGTTTCGCCTCCAGCGTAGCAAAGAGAAAAACAATTATGCTGTTTTATTTACGGTTTAGTCATTATTTTCGGTCCGATTTATACCTTTCATGGTTATTCAAGCGGAAATTAAAGCAGTTTTCCTAAAAATCGCGAACCAAAACGTGACCGAGGGTACATCACTCGTTTCGACCAATCGCTGACGCGTCTCTTGTGACGTCGCGCTTCTTAACCCCGCAACGGTCACGTGAACTCCGCTTCTCCTGGCTTCTCCCGCAACTCCCGGGGCGTCGCCCCAGTCGATCCCGGTACGACTATTGCCGTGACTGTTTAATTCATTTGCGCGGCACACAAGCGCCGGTTTCGGCTGAAATTTGGGCAACGTGTCCTGAGACGTGCCTAGAACCCAGTTCAATCGCCAAAAAAAAATCCTAAATTTCCCTTATTGTGCCTCTAAAGGCTAGTTCAGACACTTGCGTGTGCTTATGTTCGGGGAGGCTAATAACCGGTTTTAGCCAACCCGGTTGTAAGAGGTCGCAGGTGTGTAAACCAGCCTTCAGCGTTCGCGCCGAAGGCACAGGGACCCCAAAAAGGGCCAACACTGGTCAATGAATCCGGGAAAGTGGTGCCTCAGACCAGATTTTGAAATGACGGTGATCGACCCGACAAGCGCGTCGACGTAAACTACTTTTTTCTTTTTCTTTTTTGCTTCTCGAAAAGTTGGGGCGCCAAGCTGTTGAAGCGTACAACATACTAAAAAAATATTGTAATGTAAAGTAGTGTACCATCTGTGCACTTTAAGACTAATCAGTATTATTCAACCTTTAATCAGTTCAACCGATGAGGTGGGCGATCAGTGTCGTAGCCATGTGGCTATTTGGGTCTTAGTGACAAAGGGGATGGACATGTTTTTGCCACTGAGACTATACTATCGACTAGTCACGATACCGCTTCCTTGGCAATGAACACACTAAAAGGCAGGCAGCGAATAGTGGTGTTCCTAGCGCATTAAGGGGAAATGCTAGCACTTTCATGCGAATAGAGGAAGCGCTGTCACTCTACCAAAGTGTCCTTTTCGTTCGTCATTTTCGTAAGCAGAAACGTGGGCAGTGAATTCGGCCATCACAACTATTCTGAGCGATCTATTATATGCAAGAAATTAAAATCGCCATACCAGGCATATTGCAACATCTCATCTAAGAAAAAAAAAAGCAACGCTTTTTGTTAAGACCTATACACACGGAAGCGTTTGAGGGCGTTTCAGTGCGTTTGACAGCGTTGCGGCTGGGAGAAACCGGGGCATCCCTGTTTCTTATGACGCGTGCCAAGCTATTCCTTGAATTGGATTCCACGCTTCATACGAAGCGCAGATGTGCCGATGACTCGCTTTCATTTCTCGGCGCAACGCAGTCAGACCAACTCCTGGTAGTGTTTAGTCAAACGCTCTCAAACGCAACTGTGCGCAGAGACCTTAAAGGGGCACTGACACCCCAAAGGTCGTATTTATTTTTATTGTCTAAAACGATGCAAGTTGCAGTCATAGACACGCAAAAAAAACCGCATCGCGAAAAAAAATTTTCCCGCGCGCGCGCGCGCCTTTTTATTTTTGGCGTTTGATTTTGCCGCCTCTCGCCTCCTCGCTTCTTTTGATCGGTGACGTCAAGAATCATGAAATTTAGAAGCTTTGTAGGCGACATCTCTATAACATTTAATTACGGCAATCCTAAAACATGTTTTTTAAGGCAATTGCGAACGCACTACGGCCCTTCTTTTTGAAATACCAAAAATCGGGAGTTCGTTGTGGTGCCGTCTCCTGGATTTGTATCCTCCAACGGAAAACAGGCGACACCGCTCAAAACCGGTCCGCCGCAACGCCGGGCGCTCGCTCCTTTCCTCCTCGCTTTGGGTCGCCATGGCAACAGCAGGGAGTGGTGAAAGGAAGTCGACTCCCTGGTCTCCGCAATTTTTGACGTCAAGGCACCGGCGCCGATCGCGCGGGAACTTCGATTTCGGCATTTGGAAATTGTTTTTTTACTTCACAAATACTGAATTCCCAAATTTCAAATTTTGAGGGTAATGTCCCGGCATCGTTTTCAATCGTTTCGGATAATAAAAAAAAAAATATATGATTTTGATGTGTCAGTGCCCCTTTAAAGATCGTCAGCTCCAACAAAACCGGTTTTTACCCCGTTTTGTTGGAGCCGACGCAGTTGTTGCCATAGGAACCCTCGCAGTCGGTCGGAGTCAACGCAAGTGTGTGAATCGCCCTTTAGAATGTGAAGCGGTTTTTCACGCGGACTAAGCACTTTGCTGAGTATCCAGAACACAGTGTGCCGCAGATCCTCACGCATTGGATAGGGCAACTTTTTTTTTTCTCCCAAAGAAATTAGAGCTATATGATCTATGGTGACGGCCCGTCTTGATAGTAACTAATAAACGGATATAGGGCCGTCAGTGTTTCCTTCCCTATCTTTGTTCGGTCAAATATCACATTCGCCTCTTTCCATCTTGCAGACGGCATTCACAGGATTCCTCTTCGTGACGCCAACATTCCCGTGATCCCCTGCCAGCCAATCGGCTACGACGACGCCACCGTAATCCTCAAGTGCGTTCAGCAGACACGTTTCTTTATTCACAAACTCAGTCTTATTTTCTGAATAAAAGATACACTGAGTCTGTGCCCAAAGAAACGAAAAGTTTAAGGAACGCAGGGCATGAGTTTGGTTCACGTATCTACTTCGTGACTCGTTTTCTGACGATTCTTACGGTTAATCCCACAATCTCATTGCCTGAGAAGTGATATTAAGACGTATGGGATATCTGTGTGTGCGCGCGTGTGAGTACGTATGCCTGTTTGTGTGCATGCGCGAGTGCGTGCGTGCGTGCACATGTGCGTGCATGTGCGCGTGTGCATGCACGCACATGTGCGCGTGCGTGTGTGCCTTTACGTGCCCGTGCATGTTTGTACTTGAGCGCGTGTGCGTGTGTGTGTGTATGTGCGTGTGTGCGTGCAGGTATCTTATGTGTCCATACAGGTATCTTGTTGCCCTCATCCTTTCCGTTTCCAGCCTCACCGTCGAAGAGCTTAGGAAAGTAATACCAGTTTTCCTTTCTTTGTTTCTGCGTGTCCCAGGGCGCTGACAGAGCACGCTTGTCCGGACGATTGGGATCCCAAGCTCGACATTCCCTGCCATTTGGCTGGCTCGGACGACGTGAAGTGAGTGCCTCTTCAAAACTCATTCGAAATCGTCTACCCATCCGCTGTGAGAGAGTGTGCCTCATTGCCTTATACTTTGTCCGGCTTATCACGCGGCCATCTGTTTATTTTCACGGTACCGCTTTCAGGCGTCTCTGAGTCAATAGGCTGCCCCGAGATTTACTCGGAACACCAATGATTGTTCTTTGTTCGAGCAGTTTAACCAAGGAAAAATGCGAATCGTATCTTCCTTCAATGGGCATTCAGTCTAAAATATAAAAAAGTTGGGCCGCGTAGCAATTAAATATTTACCAAATGAATCGCTACATTTGAATTCATTCTTTAATCGCGTGTGTTGGCCTCCAAGCAAACAATCTAAAAATATATAAAAATTTAATTTTTTTTATTCCAATGAAAAATTCGTGCCTCTTCTTTTTTTTTTTTGTTTCTTTTTTACAATATTTTGCTGTTGGATGACTCGTCAATGGTGGAATGTACAACTTGATGTGAGAATTGAAGACATACCGCCAACAATAAACAAAATAAAAAAGTTTTAATTTTAATATGATTAAAGTTTTTTTTTTACTTTATTGTTTCTCTGGATGAGATTCAAATAAAATGCTAACGTGGTTTATCGCAGAACTCTCGTAGAATGAATAAACGCTTGCTATATACAAAAGCTCATTTTAAAGGGGCACTGACACCCCAAAGGTCGTATTTATTTTTATTGTCTAAAACGATGCAAGTTGCAGTCATAGACACGCAAAAAAAAACCGCATCGCGAAAAAAAATTTTCCCGCTCGCGCGCGCGCCTTTTTATTTTCGGCGTTTGATTTTCCCGCCTCTCGCCTCCTCGCTTCTTTTGATCGGTGACGTCAAAAATCAGGAAATTTAGAAGCTTTGTAGGCGACATCTCTAGAACATTTAATTACGGCAATCCTAAAACATGTTTTTTAACGCAATTGCGAACGCACTACGGCCCTTCTTTTTGAAATACCAAAAATCGGGAGTTCGTTGTGGTGTCGTCTCCTGGATTTGTATCCTCCAACGGAAAACAGGCGACACCGCTCAAAACCGGTCCGCGCCGCCGCTCACTCCTTTCCTCCTCGCTTTGGGTCGCCATGGCAACAGCAGGGAGTGGTGAAAGGAAGTCGACTCTCAGGTCTCCTCAATTTCTGACGTCAAGGCACCGGCGCCGATCGCGCGGGAACTTCGAATTCGGCATTTGGAAATTGTTTTTTTACTTCACGAATACTGAATTCCCAAATCTCAAATTTTGTGGGTAATGTCCCGGCATCGTTTTCAATCGTTTCGGATAATAAAAAAAAATATGATTTTGATGTGTCAGTGCCCCTTTAACGTTCTCTTTGTCCCCTTTACGAGAGCCCAATGGGTTGTTAAAACTGGTAACCGATTAAAGCAATAATAAATAAATTTATACCTATGTCAGACGCGCTAATTTAGTGCACTTTAGCCGACTGCACTGTAGCTTACCGAATGTCACTCCAAGGGTTTCAGTGCCACATGGGAAGAAATAGTGGCACTCGGAAATGATGGCAGTAACGATGGGCAAAGTACTATTAGTAGGCGCGTAAAATGTTAAAGAAAGGCATAAATATCTCGGCAATGTTTTGTCTATTTAACAAAGACACGCTACAAAACAAAGTTACATTATTGAACGGTTTTTACGCCAATTCGATGATTCTGATTGATCATCGCAACTCGCAAGCCAAAATAAAGAAGAAGATCCTGCCTTGGCGTTCCGTTTCGTCCCACAGAAGTCTTCCAGGAGGCCCTGACACTGCCATATTAGAATCATGATTATCCTGTTGTCTTGTACAATTACATGCAGAAGCAATTCTAACCAAGAAATCATCCGAATGACTGACTTTTTCGTCGTCTTTTATCGATTCACCGCGGCGCTAATCTTGGTACAGATTGTAAGGTTAAGTTCACTTCACTTTTTTTTTGCAATATCACTCCTTGCTGTCCTTCCACGAATTTCTCATTCGGTATAGAATAAATTTTACTACATGTTTTTGGTTCTTGTGTTATGTTGAAAGGCTTCTATCGAGGCCACACACTCGATCGAGTAAAACGAGTTCGTCAAACTCACTTAAAGCCGAGGACGCTCTTCAGGAAGAAGTCGCACGCAAACTACAAAATTGGCACTAAAAACGAAGTGCGTTTAATTGAAGTGCACTACATTCTGCCAGAGATATTAAGGGTTAAAGTATAATTTTTCCAAGCCGTAAAAATGGCGTCCGCCCCTAATGCCACTGAGACAGCGTTGCCATATCAGCATGATCTCGATTGTCACAACGGATAAGAGGAACACTTATGAAGGATGTGGGCGATGGTGCGCTTTTGACGCTGTCTGATTGGTTCCACCCTGTCGTGGCGTCGGCTGCGTCTGGACTTAAATTCAAACGAAGTATAGCATAGCTGTAAGACAGACGCGACAGAGCAGAACAATTGGGACTCCCTCCCGCGTGCCAAAGTCTCAACCCTTTCCGCCAGTGGGTCTGGTGTTGGGGTGACGCCGACAAGGCTTGACCAGTTGAAAATTGGGGACTCCCTGGCCCGGGGGGAGGAGGCGGGAAGTGATTTTAGGTATTTTGCCCGATACCCTGATTGTCTTTCTGGCGATCACACCCACGGCCTGGTGACAGTTACAGAACTACATTGCCTCAGAAGGGCGACGGAGGAACCGTATTTTCTTTGTTTAGTTTTTAGACTGTGTGACGCAAGTTACCACCCGTTATAAAGAACATAGCCTTTAATATTCATCTATCTATTTCATCGTACATCTACAGGTTACATGTCAAGACCCACGACAAGCTCGTGGATGGGTATGCCTACAACGCCATTGGTATGATCATGGGTGGCGTCGAACCAGGTGACTGAGCCAACCGAAAAAGAAAAACCTGTCGCTTAGTGACTGAACCCGACAAGAACTTGAAAAGAATACAAACACACACACACACAAACACATACACACACACACACATTATGGCTGTTTTCTGCTATAGTGTGTCAGGGACGTGGGTTCTCGTCAAGCTGCAAGCTGCAAGGTATGGTTTAAAAATTAATCTCTTGGAATACCTAAAGTTGCAACCGCGCCAACAAAACTCAGCTTCACCAAAAAAAGGTAGTTTACACTCATACGAATAACTTGCAAAAAAGCTTCCTGTAAATCTCAAGGTTGCAGCTGCTGTTTCGCTAATAGACTAAAGGCCCGTTCACAAACTTGCGGTTGCTTACGACCAAGCCCTTGTAGTCTTTTGCGACTAGAGAACGCACTGCACGCCGGTGCCACCTATGATGTTCTCCTGGAACCACATTTCACTAGAGGGAAGGATTTGCACTATTTTCGGGATCGAATGAACGTACTATGCATGAGAAACGGTCGTTTAAAACATTTTCAGAAGTTTTTTCAGGTCAATAATAAGAGAATAGTGCGCGAAGAAAGAGGAAATATACAGTAACTGCAAGTATTCCATGCACCCAATTTGATGGCATCAGTGTGTCCTCCCGTTGTAAGAGATCACAAGAAACACGGTAGTGAGCAGTTGCAAGTCTTTGAACCAGACGTAATGTCCAAAGAAACTTATTGGAAGCTTCAATGTTGCAGCTGGCGTTTTACTCTGAAACTTGACGTCTTCAGGCTGGTAGCAATGACTGAAACATAAATCTTCTGGAAGCCACATACTTGCAGTTAACGTATCGCCAAGAGACTTGGCTTTTTAATGGACGAAGTCGAAGTATCTCAGAAGAACTTGAAAACCCACATCCTGGAAGCTTCAGAGTGGTAACCATCGCTGAGTTAAGACCATCGACTGCCTTAGTTTATTTGTTTGGACCAGCCTATTGAAAACGTTCGATGAAGTGTGCAATCTCTTAAAAGGACTTTCACTTAGGTGAGGTCTGGGTTTTCCTGCCCCGACAGACCGCTACGTACTGATGGGTAGCCACATGAGCTGGCAAAGCCGGGGCGACGCAAATCCGCTCTTGGCACTCAGCCAGCTGGTGGTCCAGGGCAAGACGTTCGCCAACCTGCATAAGCGTGGCTGGAAGCCCCGGCGGACCATGGTGTTCGCGCTGTGGGACGGGGATGCCGACAGCCTTCTGGGCTCCACCGAGTGGGTCGAAGATAAGATGAGGCTTCTGCAGCAAGGTGCCATCATCTACATAGCCAACGACCTCATCACAGGTTTGTTGAGGAGCATCAGAATGGGTCGCGGGACGGAGGCTGGCGGTGGGAAATCGAATGTTGTGACCTGGGTCTCAGACAAGTGCAAGTCGTACGTTCATGTCAACCTGTCGAGGTCAATCTATCGCCATGCCCAAAGCCTTTCGAATTCTCACAGATAATAAACATTTGAAACAATCACAGTTTGCTACCCTATCTAAAAACCCAATATAACGTTTCGCTATCTGGATTATGAAACTGAAAATCTTATTGGATTCTTTCTGGATTTGAGGTTCTCAGAAATTATTCATTTGTCTGGAATCTAGATTTCAGGTTTCTATTAACAATTCGAGTCACATTTCTTGTTCCATATTTCAGATAGCGAAAAGCTACATTGGGTTTTGGGTTAAGCACTTTACGGAACGAATTACAGGTCGACAATGTAGCACATTTAAAATATTTCGTGATGGTGCATTGTCTCACTTATATTTCCTGCCAAGGAAACGCCTGGTGAACGTTCCAATCGCAGTCCTTTCTTATGACAATATTGAGAGTATCAAAAACCAACACAACCTTAGAAAGCCGCAGTGCTGAATTTTATACGTTTACGCCAGTGTTCGGCAAGAACCCTTTTTCAGTCAGTCAGAAAACAAGCCCCTGCATGAGACCCGCGTTGTATTTCAGCAGGGGACGTATAATATTCAGCACCCCGACTATTCAGATGCTGTTTCGTAAAGTAAATCCATAGATACAAGGTGAAAAAAGCTAAGTGGGTGCTGCCCCCCCCCCCCCCCCCCCATTGTGTCCATAAATTCATAAATTCAGTTGACAGGTAAAAATTTCTCAAACATATGTTTTAG
The DNA here is from genome assembly GCF_016920785.2 of Ixodes scapularis. NCBI lineage: Eukaryota > Metazoa > Arthropoda > Arachnida > Ixodida > Ixodidae > Ixodes > Ixodes scapularis. The sequence continues at coordinate 81,997,831 of NW_024609846.1, read as the reverse complement.
GCTGTGGGAAAAGGACGTTCAAACAGCAGAAGAATAAAAGGGAGCTCTTGTGTGATGTTATTCAAACTGTGAACTACTTGGACGGTATTATTTTCAGCTATATATCACCTGATAAAATAGAACTTTATCCACACTAAGGTATGGCTATCGCAAACGCTGGCGATGCCTTAGAGTGGATAAACTTCACCTGGTTCAAATAACCTTTTTTTTTCTACGCATTTTACTTAGCAATAGGTTGCAGGCTCCCAGCCTTAGACTTCTTGATGCTCTACAATAGTGAAAGTCTGCTTCGATCGGACGGTCATATCAAAGATATTCAAGCTGGAGAACGCCACCCGACAAAACACAGCTCTGTTTCGACACATTTCATAATTAATGGTTGCCAGTTTTGTTTGAACTGGCAAGCTTTTCTTCGACGTATGATCAGATTTGTAATCCGTTTCATATCTAGCTAAAAATATTTTCCCAATTAAGTTAGTTATTTTATGCTCAATGCTCTTTGTACAAAACGATCGTTTGCACAACGGGATCTAATATATGACGTGCTGTGAATCACTCGATGTTTACGAAGCAGTAAGCTTCCTTTATTCTGAGCTAAATGGAGCCTTGGGCATTGATTACCATTCCAAATTGCATAAGAGTGTCTAAATTGCCACACCTCACTGAGAAAGAACGTCATGATTTTGAAGTTGTAAAAAAACGTAGTATTCGGAAGCGCGTCGGAAACTAGTTTTGCTGGTTCACATGACTGTAGTCCTTTGAGTGCTTATTCCAACCGGAAAAAGTTGTCACCGTAGACATGTATTTTCTTTGCCAAGTAATTGTATGAATTTTTTTTCTTCTTTTTAACTGCAAGATTTTTTAATATTTTGTTCTTGATAGATGAGCACCAAAAACTACTCTTCATTGCGCGTTACGGAAGAGGCGCCTTCATTTCAAAGCTTTATGTGGTGGTTTATCTTGTTGAAAAGGTTTGAAAATTGGACCCACATAGGTATACACGCTACTATAGGCTACTATAGGCTTTCTTTGTGTGTACAACTTCAAAAGCATGTTGTTTTTTGTCGGTGAGGTGTGCCAACTTAGTCACTCTTATGTACGTTGAAATGATGATCAATTCCCAAGGCTCTCGCGGGGAGGGAAATACGCATTTGCCCTATTTTATTCTTGTGTATCTTGCCTTATAAAAATAGGTTATAAGATTTATTTTATCAGGGGTACTTAGGAAGGACCATGTGCTTTTTCTTTTTACAGCGGAGCTGTTAAGGGCTAGTTTCCCCAGTTTCGTGTCCGTGGACAAATAAATCTTTATACAAAACTCTGGACAGCTACCGCCATCTATGAGCGACAGTGGCAACAAGACAACCGGCTTGCCGGTTGTTTGGTTGCCACTGTCGCTCATAGATGGCGGCAACCCTTCCAGCCTTTCCACCCTGGTTTTCACCAGAGTAAAAAGGCTGAATTTCTGTAGGCGTCGTCCTAAAAGTAGTCCTTGAAGACGATGCTTAGAGGACGACGTCTTCTAGGCGCCGTTTCGATGTAGACCTAGAAGTCGTCGTTGTGGTCGTCCTAGGCGTTTTCCTTGAGGTCGTCCTTGAGGTCGTCCTCAAGGTGGTCCTCGAAGTTGTCCTAGAAGTCATTCTTAAAGTCGTCCTAAACGTCGTCCTCGAGGTCGTCCTAAAAATGTTCATTGAGGTCGTCGTAGACGTTGTCATCGAGGTAGTCATAGACGAGTCGTACCTGACGTCGTTTTAGGTGTCGTCCTTGAGGTCACCCTAGACGCCGTCCCTGAGGTCGTCCTAGGCGTCGTCCTCAAGGTCATCCCAGAAGTCGTCCTAGAGGTCTTCCTAGGCGTCGCCCTTGAGGTCGTCCCACTATAATACAGCTCCTATGGTCTTCCTCCTTCACCTAAGTGGAAAGGCTGCTTTTTTTTTTTTTTGTATGTGGCACATAGTTATTTGCTTGCTTCAGGCGGATATTCAAAGAGAAAAAATTCATATTTTATAAGAATAAAAAAATTCAGAGTGTGTTCTTTTTTATAAGAAAGACCGCCATCCCGCTTTAATTAGTGATGGGCCGAATCAGCCAAAGTTCGGATCGGGCAAAATTCGGCACTTGCTAAACTTTTGAAGGAAAGTACGGTTAAGATTCGGTAAAGGTTCGGTAGACTTCTGTGCGCGCCAACTAACTGCAATACCGGCAACATAGGCTAGCGGCTACAGCACAAACGTTATGGTAGATAACCAGAGACGGACGACAAGGACGACGGTCAACGATGCTTCAGCACAGTTATTACGCATCCCAAAGCGGCGGTAGTGAAAGCACAATTTTGCAACAAAGTACGCTGGTGGGGTCGTTGTCTGTTTCTTTGCCAATAGCTAAATATAAAGTAGGCTGTGCACTGGAGCAAGGGACAAACGGGCAGGGCTGTTAAGTGAAATAATAGTATACTGGCTTAAACAATACGGTTGAAAACATGATCAACACATGTAGAACTGGTGAAGTGTACTAAACTCATATCTTTACGTTCTAATTGCAATATAAGCTGTTGATATCCCTAAGAATAACGCACTTTTCTTGTGATACTATGAGACGGTTTCAACGTTGACAAATGAATATGCTCAAGGGTTAGGGCACTCTTGTAAAAGACTCAAATAAAAAAAAAGGCACTCATTCTCGCACGTCCGAAACTTCTAAGTGCCGCGTTCTTCAAGAGTTTACAAGCTATCACCACGTGCAAACCTGGCGCAACATCAAAACGCTTGGACAATAATTGTGTGACTTCTGGTGGAGGCTCAGCAGGCGGATTCATTGCGACACGCAGGAAAAGAAAGTCTTCATGATACTCGCCAGAATTACCGCCCCAAACGCCCATACTTGCGGAATAGCATCCATAAAGTTCCAAAACATAAACTAAACCAGTTACCCAGGCGTACATAGAATCAGCGCGTACCTGCGCGTACCATGACTAAAGTAATTGTAATATTTGTAAATAAACAGAAAAAAAAATGTCACCATTAAACTTTTACTTTTAAAATATCACGTTATTTGGCAATAACTAGGTCAACGTTTGCTTAGTCCGTCCTACTTAAAAAATGTGTTTTTTCTAAATGAAACAAAAATAAGTAGGTCATTCTGACAACCCTGCGTTTTGGCGGGATCTACGGAATTTTCATAAAAGTTCGCAAAATATTCGGCTGTGCCGAATCTCAGCAGTTTGGCCTACCACTACTTTTAAGGGTGGAAATTCTTAGGGTGACGGTTCATGTTTAGAATGTAGGAATCTCATAGGCCTGTTCCTTGAGCTCGAGATGTTTTCTCCAGGGCCCGTGTTCAAGCCCCAAGCGTCACCCTCGCTTTCCAGGGCACTGCGGCACGTTACCCAGTTGGTGAGCTTGTTCAAGCAACCTCGTATGCTTATTGGGTCGAGTACGCGTGCCTTATTGACAAAGACGAACGAAACAAAACAAAACAAAAACTTCGTCTGCATATCACTAAAATAGTAATAAAACCCTTCGTCTGTGAAGGCGCTTCGGGCGATAAAATGCACCAAAAAAATGGGAATCTGCAATCGCAGCAAAAAAAGTGTTGAACTTTTTTTTTTTTTCTTTCAGCCGAAATAGTCCTTGCGTCAACTTTTGTCAGAGTGCAGCAGAAGTTGGTAGGAGAAATGAAGCAGCACCAAAAACGCACTGTCACTAAGTGTGTCGTCTTGCTTTGCATGTTTCATCACCTGCTGATTTAATGAACACGGAGAGCATATCTGTGCGCTTCTGTTTGTGTGTATATCTTAAGTATTTTATTGTCCTCTGCCTTATGCTGAAACAAAGTATAGAAAAAGAAACTACTGCGACCCACGGAGATATTACAGCAAATGGCAGGGCCGACAATGTTCTGACGGGAAAACAAATTAAGCGAGCGATGTGAGACTCAGTATTGAGCTCCACATGCTCACGTCATGCTCAGCGTGGCATAGCAGACTTTGTTTCTATTGTTTAACATATTATTTCCGCTTTATCATTTGCTGAGGTCCCTACATTGCAAAATGGCTCTCCGAGTGATGTGCGGGGAAGCACACGCAAGGACAGTTTTAGGGTTGTATGAATGTGAACAGTCCCTATCTAGAGCTCGGCAGAGAAGCCGCATCGTCGTTTGCAGGTGCGGCCTTCCACTGCGCTGGAGCCTACATCTCATTGATTTGCACTTGTTAATATTGAGTTCCGTTTGCCATTTATCACACCAACGAGAAATACTGTCAAGGTCAGACTGGAGTGCAAGAACGTCAAAATCGTTAGTTACTTCAGAATAGATGACACAATCGTCTGCGAAAAGACCAACTGAGGATGAGATATGCGAAGGAAGGTCATTAATATATATTAACAACAAAAGAGGGCCGAGTACTGAACCCTGGGGGACACCAGAAGTCACAGGAGAGGGGTACGAGTTAATGCCATTAACATGAACAAATTGAGAACGGTTAGTTAAAAAGGCGTTGATCCAAGTCAAAACGTGAGAGTCAATGTTCAGTTTACTGAGTCTATACAAAAGGAGCCTATGTGAAACCTTGTCAAATGCCCTAGAGAGATCTAAAAAAATGCAGTCAACCTGAGATGAACGATCGAGGCAAGCGTGAAGGTTATGCGTAAGTGTTAATAGCTGAGTTTCGCACGAGAACAGTTTTCTAAAGCCATGTTGAGTAGGAGAAAAGAATGTGTGGTAATTAAGAAAATTAACGAGATGCGAATAGATTATGTGCTCTAAAATTTTGCAAGGGACACTTGTTAAGGAAATCGGGCGATAATTACTTGGGCTGGATTTGTCACCACCTTTATGGGTAGGAACAGGGATGGGCAGTATTTCAAATACAAGTATTTGAAATACGTATTTTAAATACTTTGTGTATTTTGCATTTGTATTTAATTACAAATTGAGGAATGTATTTAACGTGTGTATTTAAATACTAAAACGTGGGTATTTCAAATGCAATTGTAATTAAATACAATTTTGTGGGTGAAAATACATCCCTCAAATTTATTGTCACTGTCCAGAGTAGGAAGAAAACTATGTTCTGCACCGAATACAGTGTGTCTCAATCAAGCACAAGCGTTTAATGACTTTGTGATTACGGTGCTAGTTCAGGGCAAGGATAGTGACGAAATCGACGTTCACAGGCAGACTGGCTAAATGAGTGCCTGTGACAACTTGTGATGCTTTCCAGCCTGATTTCCATCCATATTTTTGCCTGGAACATTCTAAATGCGTGGGTCGTCCAGATTTTCGTAACTGGTGCGAGTTGCAACAATAAAAAATTCTCTAGCTAGTGCTGCACGTCTTGGTCGTCGGTTCTTTGTTGGTCTATACCAAAATGTAATCGACAGAAAAAGCTGCTTGAAGCTCTTTACTTTTTTCAACTATTACGTCCAAGCTGATTACATTTTTTGTGATTATATTTCTATTACGTTACTAGAGCCTCGCACACTAACTCCCCAGTGTGCGATGCGAAATTAAATAAGATACCCAGAAACCCGTTGCAGGTGCCCTGAAGTCGCTGACGCAAATTTTGAGGAATGTATTTGGAAAAGCATTTGGAGGAGATTAAATACATTTGGTTGTATTTGTATCTTGTACTTAAATGCTTTTTTGGAAATGTAATTAGATTTGTAATTAAATACATTTTTGACAAAGTATTTTGTATTTGTATTTCGATACATATTTGCATGTATTTTGGCCATTTCTGGGTAGGAATCACCTTCCCCACCCTCCAGCCCTCGGGAAGGCTTCCGAGTTCGAGTGATTGCCGAAATAGCTTTATTAAGATAATAGAGGAATACAAAGTAATGTTTTTGAGAAACTTTGAGTTAATATTATCAATTCCACACGATGACGATGGCCGGGACCCCGGGTTTTGTTGGCGACGATAAAAGGGCGGAGGAGAAAAGGATTACAGTCACAAAGAGGCGATTAAAAGATTCGTAGAAATTATCTAGGGAAAAGTGAATGACGCATGACTACTAGCGCAGCTGGGGTCAGGCGGGACAGAGGAGAATCGTGACTTACTCCCAGGTGGCTCCGGCCCAAAGTCTCAACCCTCTCCCCCAGTGGGTCCTGTGCAGGGGTAACGCCGAGAAGTTTAGATCAGAGAAAAATTAGCGACTCCCTCACCGGGGGGAAGGTGATCCTTTTTTTTTAGTTTTTTTGCCTGATCCCCCAAAGGTCCTCCTTGTGATATCGCACACTGCCTGGTGAGAGTGCAGGGGAGGAACTTGGCTTAGAAGGGCGGGAGCAGTCATATGTTTGTCTTTTAGACTTAGGCTAGGTGGCAGGAGCTACCACCCGTTACAACATCCATCCATCCATCTGTCCGCGCTGCCTTCGCGCGGGCGAAGTCGCGCGCCTCACGGACTTGAAAACAAGTGCGCGGATTAGGACGGTTCCTTGAGCTCCTGTCCTGCTGCACCAACTCACGGCGTTCGTCAGAAATGGAAGCGAACCTTCGACACATTTACTCCGTGGCGTTGTGGCGCCATTCAGACGACCCTTGCTTCTCCCCTCGTGGTCCTCACAATAAGATGTTCTACTGCACTGGGATACTCCTCTCGCAATCTGGGCGAAATTCAGTAACTACGACTGAAATGTGTGGTGTACCAATGTGTTCTTTCGTAACTTGACACTCCCTAATGTCGTGCATTTCCTCCCAGATCAAAATCCCTGTCGAGAACAAGAACAGCACCACACTCTTGAACAAGTGGATCTCAGACGGCGCGCCACCGAGCGGCGCTGAAGGGCCAAAGTGAGCGTCCCTCACGTCAGAATTCTCCATCATGATTGACGAAGGATTGTAGAGAGTTTCTTCTGTTAGCTGATTGAGTCAGCGAGTTTGAGAAGATCAGATTTGGCGAGTACGTTTGTGCAAATTATCTTAAGTGAGTGAGCGAGTTCAGTGAGGGGTTGAGATGAAGTGAGTGAGTGAGTTTGAGAGAATGTGCTAGTTTAATGAGTGAGTCTGGGCGAGGGACATTTAATGAGTGTTTGAGTGTGTAAGTGTGATCGAACGAGTGAGTAAGTATGCTTGAGTGGGTGAGCTTGAGTAAATGAGGGAGTTTATTGAGTGAGTATGGGATGAGGGGGCTCGAATGAGTGAGTTTGAGTGAATGAGCGAGTTTCTTGAGGTTGTCTGGTTGAGTGATTTTGATTAAGCGAGTTTCAGTGTTTCAGTCTCAGAGAATGCGCGAGTGAGTAAGCAAGTGAGCTTTAGGGCGAGCATTTTAGTGTGAATTTGAGAGAGTGAGTGGGTGAGTTTCAATTAGTGACTAAGAGCTAGGGCTGTAGTAGGGCTGAGGGCAAATGGGTAATATTTTTTTTTATTGCAACTAAGAGGGAAAAAAAACTAAATTACGACAAATTAACAAATGTATTTGGATGACGGCTGACCATAATAAAAATAAGATCCACCGGGTAGAGAAAAAAAAATTCACGAACACGAACATGCCAGCCTAGTCTGTGCCTCTTAATTTGTTTGGACTTTTTTCTGGCCGATTTGTTTCGCAATGATATAACTGGTAGTGTCCCAGCTAGCTTTCGTATATTTAAGTTTATTAGGCAGGAATGGGAACAAAACTATATTTGTTCACATGTCTGAAATTACAGTTCGGTGGGCTGAACAGCTAGTTGAACTAAGAAGCTAACATCGCTTACCAATATATCGATAGTTAGTTTTACCATTACATTACAATATTACAAGTACAAACTGTTGGTTAGTTTTAAATTATCAAAGAGAAAATTAATAGCCTAGCTAATCTTGTTGACCTGAAAAATCCAGGGTAATTTTGATTTATCAATCCGTCCTGCCACTGATAACAATGCGGAAGAAAGAATTACCGCAAATTAAAAGTACAGTTAAGTTAAAAACTTTGTATTAATCTAACCCACAACTAAAGCAAAAACAGCTTTTTTTAAAGTTAACAATAAAGTTTTATTTCTTTTAATTTTGCATTTTGATTTGCCTTTAATAAGACATTACTTTTTCTTTCTTTTTTTCGCGTTCTGATTCGCTTGAAATTGAACGTTACATAAATTTCGAACAAAGTAGAAGGTGGAAATGAAGCTCCGTGTTCTGATTTTCCCAATAGAACAAGGCTTTTTGCTCATGCCCAACCTGGTCTTGCTTGATCATTTTTTGATTTCAGTACGAAACAAATATATATAGAGGGAATAAACGAAACAAGCTGTCAATAAAATCGATAGCTATATTTCGAAACATTTTGGCGGAAAAGGTTCGACTTAAATCATCGCAGTAAACCTGGTTTTTATTCTTCACCCTGGGGAAAGCTTGCTATTTCTTACCCATCTCGCTCGGTAAAGCTTTGGACTGCGCCACCTTGTCTTGATAATTCTTCTATGAATCACCAAACTACGCACTCCTTACCACGATGAAACAACCTCTAAACAATGAACATAGACTTCATTTCAATCAATGAAAGATGTGCGTAATTACCTAAATAAAAATTAAGGAATGAAATAGAAAAAAGGAAATTAATTTTGTGTTATGTACTTTTTTGTGTTTTTATGCTGTTGCTGTGCGTAATTTTATATCATATCTGGAGCAAGAGGTTATGCGGTTATACAGATTCAGTTCTTTTTTTTTTTCTTTTTAAGTTGATCAGTTATTTGTGTATTATATTGGTAAATAAAGCCCTTCATTTCCGTTTCAATAGAGTAGTTTATACGCTTCGCCTTCATCCCAGGACCATTGCTTGTTAGTACTTCCGTCACAATAGCTCGGCAACGTCGGTTGAGGAAATAGCAGACGAAGCAGATTTTTCTTCCGCACGCAGGGCCATGCCGCTGACTGGTCGCTCGGACGACGCCTCGTTCGCGTTCGCCGCCGGAGTGCCGTCCGTGTACATATTTTTCGCTGTACGTATGAAACCCCATCAGGCGATAACTTTCCTCCTCAGCAGGTGTATAGAACCATCTAGCGATTATCATCCTCGCAAATCAGTCGGCTTTAGAACGGATGCGCAGCGTCTCATATCCCGCGGAAGGGGATATACTGCGCATGCTCGTAACCCGTCCCGCAGCTTAATAAACAAACCAACCGCCTGCAAGGTGCAAGCGGTTGTGTACTCAGTCTTTTTTTTTTTGTGCGTGTGTGTGTGACCGTGCGGTGCTTTAAGTGGATCCACATGCACCGCGAAGATTAACATGGCACCGAAGTATTTTCGTTCACGTATACAGGCCTTGACCAATATGAAATACTCTATGCTGCTGTGCTAAGCCCATCCTGGCCAGAGGCACATAATTTTTGGAGAGAGAATAGAAAACGCACGTTTTATTGTTTTTCCGTACCTGACTAAAGTGAATTCAACGCAGTCACTTGAAACTACCCCGTCGAATGTGTCTTGCGTGTTGTTAAAGACAGTGCCGCTTACGAAACGCCCGCTCTAAGTCTCGTACACTTTTTTTTCTTTTTTGCTTTAAGACGATAAACATTATATTACAATTCTGTTTTTCTCGGAGCTTTATTTATTTTTTTAAATATAGTGTGTTTCGTCGGAATTTATTTTCTCCACACATTCGGGTTTCTTTTTTTTCTTTCTTTTTTTTTTTTGTATCAATTTTAATTTTCGGACAGCAACTAAAAAAAAAAAAAATCGGTGCTTATGTCACGGACATGGGAAAAACCTCTAAGGGAAATGCGCGTGACCCGAATATATTAAAAATGCCCCGTTCTGATAAAAATAAAAAGGAAAAGAAAATGAGTTAGGATGTGCAGTTTTCAAGCAAGAAGAAGAATCGCGAAGTTTATTGGGGATTGTGTTCCGAGTCATCAAAAAATAAAGCTCTAAACAAAGATTTCTTTCCCCTAAAGCTCGGCTTTTTTCTATTCAAGGATTCGGCGATTTGTGGAGTTTTCCCGATTCGGTAAAACCCAGCCTGGGGGTTAATGTTCGGGGTGTATTGGCATTTATCGAAAGCGCGGAACCCTAATCGTGACATTACTCTTTCGGCACTGGTTCATTAGTCCTATCGGCGGTGCTCTGACTAAAGCAGGGATCAAACTGCGTATATATCGTTCGAAAGACAGTCTGCATCAAGTCACCGTGAGATCCGCGCTTTGAGTGCCACAAGGCAATGAGCTCAAGGTGAAACTTGGCTTCGATCCACGGATATTGTGGTGACTCGTATTTGCTGACTGTCTTTTGTATGATGGGTGAGCTGTGTAACCCCAGCTTTACGCTGAAACTAACTATAAGCCAACTCGACGTTTCCAGGTGTGGGCACTGCGCATGCGCAGAAACGTGATTCGCGTGAGGTAAAAGCGTCTGCGCATGCGCACTGCCAACAGCAGCGCCACCGCAGGGGCAAGACGTCAGAGCCGCGGGAGCGCTTCTTGCACAGGGATTGCGGTGACGTCAGAAAGCCTAGCTCTGATTGGCTCTCATCGAAAGTATAAGACCTCAATGCTAGCTAACCGGAGACCTACACACTATCCTCTCAATCAGAGCCAAACAGAGATCTGTGTTATGACGTCTCTCCAACCTCATCGCGAGAAGCGGACGAACTTGCGGTCCGTACAGTATCGCAGCTGCACCCAGAAACACTTTTTACTGTCCTCTGAACTGTTCGCAAACGAGCCTTTTCCCCGGTTCCGCAGCATCCCAACATGACGGGCGTGTACCCGGCGTACCACACCATGTACGACAACATGGGCATGATCAAGCTGCTGGACCCCGGCTGGAAGACGAGTCAGATGGCGGCAAAAACGTCGGCGCTGCTCGCCCGCCTCTGGGCCGACCGGGTCGTGCTCCCGTACGACCTAGACGAGATGGCCGAGTTCGTCGCGGAGGGCTTCCAGTACTTCACGCAGAGGCACAAAGACTCTATCGAGAGCCACCGCCTTAACCTCGGTACGTGCGTGCGTACCGACCGCGGAGTGGCTCGGTGGCGCCGCCGCGCGTTCAGGAGGCGCTATAGGAAGCGCTAAAAGAAGCGCTACAGGAGACGCTACAGGAAGCGCTACAGGAGACGTTGGCAAAGATCCACTGGGGATGACGCTTGCTTGGGAGGGGGGGGGGGGGGGGGGGGGGGGGAGTGGTGATGGTATTGGCTCTGTGCTGCGCTCTGAGCCACCAACTCGCCCGGTCGCCAGTCCTAAGGGCGCCCTCGGTCGGTGTATAGGACGTTTCGGTGCGGACTTCTCGGTGCACGGACGTTTCTGTATACGGACATTTAGGTGTACGGACCGTTTGGTGCGCAGCCATTTTGGTGTAAATATATGTGCCTGGAAATGAATAGTTGAGCCTGCCAGCCCCCAGGCGTCGCAAAAATGTGCATATTTTAACGTTTTGGTGCGTGAAAGATACCGGATGCACTTATTGGAATTTCGAACTTATTTTACTTTAGTTGTCTTATTTTTTCCATTATAACTAGGGCGTGTAATTTACAATGTTCGCTTAAAATGTTTTTTTTATTGACTTTCTGGCATTATAGGAACCCAAGTATACTCGCACACAACGCTACCGAGCAAAGAAACGTCGTTGTTGTGGTGTCATTTCTAAGACAAAAGTGAGCGTTTTTTTTTTTTTTTTTTTTTTTCAATCTCTCCCTTGCAAAATTTGATGACGTAGCTGGAGGGTTGCGTACACCCCAGTGATGATATTTGTACGCGGCCCATAGATTGTACTCGAGCATTGCGACAACACTCAATTTGGGCTCGTGATAGTCGATAGCTCGAGAAGCATTCGGGTACTGGCCCGTGTCCAATCGCTGCAATCACAACAACAATAGCCGAACCACAACAATGTTCGGAACTCAGCGCGTACCCTGTGCTTTGCCAACCACAGCGCGTGGCTATGATCAACATTGGCGACATATAATCGGCTCTAGATCACGTGGCTGATTGTTCTGGCTGCGAGTTGAGGGGGTGAACGCTACTCGTTTTTCTTTTCATTTTTTTCTGCGACTTCTTTTGCGTGTGGTGAAAAACGGACGCGTGTTTCATAGGTCAATAACGTCAGGGATTAATTCTAAGTGGTGTTCGCGCAAAGTACATAAATCGTTGCATAAGCCTTTTAATGAGAAGAATTACCGGGTGTTTTTCTGTGTTCATTTATTTTTAAACACCAGTGTGTTTTGCCTGGACGAGTCCTGACGGCACTCAAAACGGTGATTATCGATAAAAAATTGATTTAATTTATTTTTGCACCTAATTCGTCGCAACCTAATTCTAAAAATGGAATGTCAGAAAAAAAATATTTTTTTTAATGAGCTAGTGTACACCTTTAGTCAACGCGAACAAATTCTGCCACAGCGAGAGTGATCGAGGTTCATTATTTTGAAGGGTCGCGTTCTCCAAGGTCAGTGGCCCTGGACCACTCTGATGTCTTACACGAACCACTGGGACCTCCATACAGACACAGAAAGAATGCAGAATCCACCAGACGTTTGACGAACCTATATGGGGGAGGAGTTTCGAAGAAAATAGCCGTCGATAGGGCGGACATACTCAACGACTGGTATTTTCTGGTTGTCACCAGTGCGAAAATATTCAACCATCGGTGCTTTTCGGTTAAACCAATTACGTATTTTCGCCACCACCGGACGTTTATCGGTGTTTTTCGGTTAAAACCGGAAATTGTACAGCCCATAATTATAGCAAATATAGGGAATATAGACTTCGACAAAGGAAATTAATTACGTCTCTGAACCACCATAATATATTCTAAGTCATTTTGGTGCCCGATAGCCTAGCTGAACATCTAAGCAATTTAGAGACTAATCCAATCAGTACAATTTGAAAAAAAAAAAAGAAACGTATGTTCGTAGTGACAGATGTTGATCCGTCAGATGAGCAATTTTAAGTGCATAAAAAGTTTGGTTGAGCTTTCGATTGTGTAGAGGCGAGCGAGAACAAGTTAGCCGAAGGTAGTCTTTTAGTAAATCGATTAATAAATATAGCAATCTAAAAAGTTGTTCTTTGTAGTGGAAACAATGAAAGTCCTTCTAAGTAAAAAGCTGCAAAAATGTTGTGTTAAAAAAAAAAAAAAGGTAATTTGAAATTTTTTTTATACTTATTTTTTTTACCGAATTCTGGGTTTTGCACGCCCGGGGGGGGGGGGGGGGGGAGGGGGGGTACAAAATAATGATGCACACTTACATAAACAAGCTACCAATTGAACAACTGGCACAGGTCGCGCGCTTTCAGCGCATTTTTGAAATCATTCGTATTTACTAGAATAACGAGTCATCATGCGGCTTGTTCCATAGAGCGGTTGACAGTTGAAATGGTGAGTACTCGTAAAGGTTCGTTCGTGGTGTGGTTAAATGAAGTTCGCAACACTTATCAGTTCGCGGTGATATGGGATGCGCAGGTTTACAATATGTTTGCTTCGTCAACTCTGGGAAGTGATAATACAATCTGCGTAACATTATTTGGCCCGCACGAGCTCTTCGGTGCTTCATACGGGGAATGTTAAGTCTTTCCTTCATTACTGTGACGCTTCGTTCCCGTTTAAAGTCTTGGAGTACAAAAATGCGCAGCTTTGCTTTGTCCAGACTCAAGCAAATATATTAAAAGAAGCGCTTTTCTATTTCAGTAAAAATAGTTAACTCGTCTTCATTTTGCCTCCAGGATCACGAATATCAACATTATTTTTCAATTTGGTTCACACGGAGGCTGGAGAAAATCATTTTTAAAGTACCGCTGAAGCCCCTCCTTCCCGGAGCGTTACGTCAAAAGAGTTTTCTGAATCTCCGTCTCGTGCATCTTCAACGCCTATCGAAGCTAAGCACGCGCACTGTTGCTATTTTCAAAAGAAAAAAAAAGGTAAAAAACAAACAAAAACGTCACGACTGGTGTTAATGCGGGCAAATAAATATACCTGGCCAGGTTGCGATTGCACGCGCACCCCACACGAGCGACACGCGCTTGGAAGCCGAAATATCATTTTTTGGTGTAACGACTGGTCGCAGGTTTCTTGTGTTTTCTCGCGCTTAGGTACATGATCGGGGAAAATGAACCTAATATTCAGATTCACGAGTTAAAAATTCTCTAGAATTCACCCCTAACTCGTTTCTTTTCTTTATTTGCGAGAACTTCTTTACCTTCTTTTTTTTTTAATTCAGTCTGACGGGGGTTTCACACTGATGATGCAAATTCAAGCTGTGTTTTTACAATAGAGTTAAAGGCAATGAGCTTTGGTTCCTGCACAACGAACTTCAAATGGCGTAGCTAACGACCCGCTTGTTTTCATAACTGTGCTCGTTATGTGAATTGCCCAGCGGTTAGCTGTCAATTACGCACCAAGGTAACTGTAATTATCAGACATCATAGACGTTGCCTCTCAAAAGTAACTAACTATACCTTACTCGTTACTCGCTTAAAAAATAGCTAAATACGTTACTCGTTACTGATTCTCAAAAGGACGCGTTACTTCACATCAAAAGTAGCGAGTTACTTTTCTTTTTCTTTTTTTCATTGTTGCAATGAGTTTAGAACGGCGCCGATTGTCGATTCAATTGCGGCATGGTCACTGGGACGCGTCTTCGACTGCATTGGAAGTGGCTTTGAAACTGGTCCTGAAGTGGCAACGATTGGCGTCACTAAAGTCAGAGGGTCACACTGTCGGATGTCGCGATGCTGGCGGTTGGGTGTAAACGTTCTCGAAGAAATCACGAGAGCGCGCGAGTGTCGCTGTCGCCGCAGCGTCTCACTTCCTCACTGCTGAAGCTTCCGTGGACTGTCGAGCTGGAGAGCGACATACAGCAAAACAGGCGTCTGCCATATCCACCACCGGTGCTCTGAGACCACCAGGGTCAAAGCCGGCGACACCATGGCACTTCTGTGGCGTCATCGGACGTAAATCGAGGAACAACTTTTAGGGACTGGGTAAATGCACCGGTCGGGGACACGTGCCAGGGACTTGTGCTTAACGAGAAGGTCAAGCATTATATACTGCCCCAGTGGTACCGCTGGGGCACTGGGGGTACGTGCGTTGCGTGATTGTGATAAATGAACGGTGCGCTTTTTTTCTAGACGGCCTCAAGCAAGCTTGCAACATGCTTTCAAGCAACGCCAGGGTGTTCCAGGAGTGGGCGAACGGGATCAGCAAAAACAAGTGAGCATCTAACCTCTGATTCGTGAGAAAGAGACAGTGCGTCAGAAATATAGGCCCAAGAGGAGGAAAAAAATAACGACTCAACGCGGCGCACGGCCTCGAACTTAAAACACCAAGTCCCTCGTGAGCCAGCTGCCATATATATATATATACAAGCAACGGCAACCAGCATAGCTGGCGAAGTACATTTTGAGGGACCCTGCAGTTCGTCCCAAAGACTCATTCACACGGCAGTGCTTCACTACGTGGGGGGGGGGGGGGGGGGGGGGGGGGGGGTTCTTGCGACTAGCTACGACTGCGGGTTACCACGGTAATCAAGTTGAGCAACGCATGATAACTAAAGTACAGTGAGAGCGCAGGCGAGCTGGTGTGCATTTACCATCTTGAAGAAGTACCCGAGTCTGGGGTGAGAAACCTAGAAACATCAACCGTGGAAGAGAAAAAAATAAGGTGATAGGAAGACAAAGTTGAAAAGGGTTTCTCCTGTCACCCCTTTTCCTTCTGTGACCCTTTTCTTTCTCTTCCGTGGTTGATGTGTCTAGGTTTCTCGCCCCAGTCTTGGGTAATTCATCAAGTGTGATAACTCTCAGTTTAAGACAACATCCAGACAATTACCTTATTATCCTTTTCAACCTCACTCATTGCGTTCAGCCTAGAGTATTCAGCATTAAAAAAAAATAATCTAGCCATTCAGATACTTGGCCAATCTCCTCTTTGGACAATGACCCGAAAGCTTTCGGAAATAGCCACCTCGGCGACCCCGAGGCAAAGCGCCGACCTACGGATCCCCATGTGACGGGTTCGAATCCCGGCCGAGGTGCCCGCAATCTGAGGGAGGCTTATTGCGGAGAAGGCGCCGTCGAGCTTCCGGTTGCACGTCAAGAGATCACCAGATGGTCGAAACTAATGCCCAGTCCTATGCTGGGGTGTGCCAGGGGCTCTTCGTTGGTTTGGCACGTACAATGTCAAAATTTCGCTTTGGAAAGCTTTCGGAAACAACTTCTGTGAGCACTTGTAACCGTACCTCGACGTACGGCCCCCCTAACGTAGTAAAATTCACTCAAACGGAACTTTGTGAATACGCTTTTAAGTTCAACGAAAATGAGTACGTCCTTTTAGAAGTAACGATCGAGAACCAGCACGCCGGACGAGGCAAAGTGTACGAGAAGGACGTGGTGGTTCGAGGTGATTCTGCAGTCTGCATCGCTTTCTTCCGAAACCTTGCAGGTCACACCGATTGGCACCAGAATTCTAACGACGACTGGTACATTCTAAAAATACGTTCCATGCGCCCTCTTTCAATCGGAGCACACGGTGGGACAATCGCTGTCATCTACGGAGCGCGTCAGCAAATAACAACGCTTTAAAAATAGTTCCTCAAACGCGCGATTAGCGCTACGACAATGAGCCAGTGAGACGCCATGGGCTCACTCTCACCTGCGCTGACTGACTATTCGTCAACAGAAGATTTCGATGACTGACCCACTGCGTCCTCTGCGGGAAAGTAGGCACTCGGGCATTTTCAAAAGCGTATTCACTCGAATATATCGTAAACTATAATTAAACTACAGGTATGCTGGCGTTACCGGAAACAAGTGTAACTAAATCGCTCTCGAAACGTAATGTATTACTTGCAAGTGGTAATCTGTACCACAGACGTATGTGATGTGCGGTGTGCGTGTTGCCAAACGGAGTCCTTCTGAAACATCCAAAATCCGAATAAGAAAAAGAAAAAAGAAAAGAGAAATAGCTTGTTGTTTATAGAGAGCCTAGATTCGAGAGTGTGCCCATTTCAAACCACGGCAAGCGTTTGCAATCTAATGTTTGATGCCTTCTGCGCAAGTGTGCTAGCGAGGTGGAAAGCAGGCGGAAAGGCAGTGACGCTTGCAGACGATCAACGCGTTCGTCGCCTCCTCGCTGATCGTATTGCAAACACGGCCCATAAATCAGATGTTAACCGGAATCGAGCAGTTTAAAACTCTCTCTAATGCAGGCTCTCTAGTTGTTTTGCGTGTCAAGCAGCGCCCCCTGACGCGTGTTTCCGGCTCCGTTTCAGTCCGATGGTCGTGCGAATCGCCAACGACATCATGATGCAGGTAGAGAGGATCTTCATCACTCCCAAGGGCATTCCGAGCAGGCACGTCACTCACCGGTATGTGCTCTGCGTCCTCACCTTTCCAGGGCTAAAAAAAAATCCGAGTCACTGGTATTTAAACGCATGACAGCGTCTGATATTCAGAGGAAGAGAGTTGCTTGCTTAGAACACGTCCCACAACTTATTTATAGTCGTCGCTGGCAGCTTGAGAAACGCCTGAGTGGTTATGTTCACGCGTTTAGTTTCATGATTTCGTTCGTGGGCGATCTCATCGGGTGATGCCGTCATCACATCGGAGTGATAAGAAGATGCCTGGACTCGCCACCATCCGACGTTTTCTAAGCTATCGGTGACTATGCGGGCAGAAAATGAGGGAAAGGGGTAGACGAGATGGGACGCCAGGACGCCGAGATCTGATTCGAACGATTAGTGAGTAGACGCAGAGCTAGCTGCCTCCGTGTCTACTGGACTGTCTGAACGCGTTCGGACGCCAGACGCAGGATGCCGGCGTTCCGTGTTCTAACGCGTTCGACGAGTCAGGTGGAGACAAAGGCAGCTCGCTTTGCGTCTATACCCACTAATCATTCCAACCATGCATGCACCCACTTTCCGACGCTCGGCGTTCTGAAAACCCCAAGCACTACCGTTTTATATATATATATATATATATATTTTTTTTTTTTTTTTTTTTTGGGGGGGGGGGGGGTGGGGTTAGACGAATTATCAGCTCCGTCAATGGCCTAGCGCCTTCGGAGATTGCAGCCATTGTCTCTCCCTCCCAAGTGCTCAGCAGGAGAGTAGGCGCCCCAAATGTCTTAAAGTGTATAGTCACGACATCTTAATAAGTGCTGGTCATATGGCGAGGCGCGAGTATATCTTATCATTGGTCCGTAGCCAATTAGATGACGGCATTAGCCGATGAGGGCGCCGAAGAATCGACAACTTAAAAAAACGCAGGAAGTGGTTTAAAATGTTTTTGCTTCGTGATTGGCTCTCCGGTGCTCATATCGGGAGATGCAGCAATCTGATTGATCGAGGAGCGGTAACGTGATGATCGGGACTCGCCACGACCTGCGTTTCTTAAACGCCCTCTTACGGTCTTCGTTCGTGACGTCGCGACCAAAATAGGCCTCGCCGTGACGTCATGAATTGTATAATCCTGACCACTTGTCATCAGTTGAGAAGTACGGGTTCGATGGTGCGTGTAAAAACAACGATGAAAACTCGGGATCATCGCATTCTTCAACCAACATCGTCACAGTTGACACAAACATTGCGCCGACTTCCGTACATGAAAAAGATAAATTGACACAAAAAAAGAGTCACAGTGGAGCGTTTTGCCAATCGCGAATTGCAACCACAGCGGTGTTTTTGGTCGCGCACGGTCTACGCCGTAGTTTTTTTTTTCGTTTTTTTTTCTTGAAGGCACGCGCATCTCCCTATGCACTTTATATTTCGAGTCTAAAATTTCATCGGTGTCTTCTTTCTACCTTCCCTTGGGGGGCTTCTGTTTCGTAGGCACTTGCTGTACTCGTCGGACGGAATGCCTTTCCCGGGCATAGAGGACCAGATGATGGCTCATCCCTTCGACAGCCATCTTTTCCACCTGCAGTTGGCCCTCCTCACCGAGAGCGTTTGGCAGGCAGCCGAAATGCTCGTCGTGTCCCCTTACTAATAAAGCGTCTTGTCTTGTGTTGTTTCCAAACAATAATTGTGATTACGCTCTGGCCAACTAAGCTACAGGGCTACTCAAAAAGAAGCAGTAGATCTATTTCAAATAAACTGTAAAAGAGAGAAACAAATTCCGCACATCACTAGGTAAAGGAAGGTACAAAGTGTTTAAAAGCCCTCTTGCCTATGCCTGCCACTCTTCAAGATCTGAAACAGTGAATTGTTTAAGCTGGGAATTCAATAACTAGCAACCAGTTCATTCGTGTGTAGTAATTCTGGGACAAAAGTAGTAAGATGCGTTAGGAATGTAAACACAAAGACGGAATCCATGTCCCGTCCTGTTATGCATGCCCTCGTCTGTCCTTTATTTATCTTAATCGAGAAATGAACTACAGTTTTGATGTTCTTCGAGGAACACATGGTGCTCATGTGCTTCACCAAAAATGGACGTAATGGTTGTCAAGGACCATTTAATTTTGATATTTGAACCGCTCTCTATTCAGTGATGTGTGTGTGTGTGTGTGTGTGTGTGTGTGTGTGTGTGTGTGTGTGTGTGTGTGTGTGTGTGTGTGTGTGTGTGTGTGTGTGTGTGTGTGTGTGTGTGTGTGTGTGTGTGTGTGTGTGTGTGTGTGTGTGTGTGTGTGTGTGTGTGTGTGTGTGTGTGTGTGTGTGTGTGTGTGTGTGTGTGTGTGTGTGTGTGTGTGTGTGTGTGTGTGTGTGTGTGTGTGTGTGTGTGTGTGTGTGTGTGTGTGTGTGTGTGTGTGTGTGTGTGTGTGTGTGTGTGTGTGTGTGTGTGTGTGTGTGTGTGTGTGTGTGTGTGTGTGTGTGTGTGTGTGTGTGTGTGTGTGTGTGTGTGTGTGTGTGTGTGTGTGTGTGTGTGTGTGTGTGTGTGTGTGTGTGTGTGTGTGTGTGTGTGTGTGTGTGTGTGTGTGTGTGTGTGTGTGTGTGTGTGTGTGTGTGTGTGTGTGTGTGTGTGTGTGTGTGTGTGTGTGTGTGTGTGTGTGTGTGTGTGTGTGTGTGTGTGTGTGTGTGTGTGTGTGTGTGTGTGTGTGTGTGTGTGTGTGTGTGTGTGTGTGTGTGTGTGTTTTACAGTTTGTTTGAAATGTTTCTTTTTCTTTTTTTTACAGTTTGTCTGAAATAAACATTTGGAACCTACTTTTTTTTTGAAAAGGAAGAACGGGTTCTCTTTTCCCTTTAGACTTTTCAAAGGATCAAATAACTTTAGAATTAGATAGCGATTAGTTCTGAAACTTAACATCTGCTTCGCACCGCTAGCGCTACATTTGAGCAGGAAATGAGCACTCGGCAATTCGTAGTTTAATTTTGCGGCGAAAAAAAACAAAAACGTATAGATATTTTGGGCATTATGCCTGCTCTTCTGGTTACAAACTGAGCCACAGACGCAAACGTGCATAAGATTTTCTGATGCCACCGCCTTACGGCAATGTTTAACGTAATTTTCATCGAATGACTTTAAAGGGATACTTCAACGAAATTTGAAATAACAATGTGACAGGGATGGGCAAAATACATACAAATATGTATCGAAATACAAATACAAAATACGTCGTCAAAAATGTATTTAATTACAAATCTAATTACATTTCCAAAAAAGCATTTCAGTACTAGATGCAAATACAACCAAATGTATTTGGTCTCCCTCCAAATACTTTTCCAAATACATTCCTCAAAATTTGCGTCAGCGACTTCAGGGCACCTGCAACGGGTTTCTGGGTATCTCATTTTAATTTTGCATCGCACACTCGGGAGTTAGTGTGCGAGGCTCTAGTAACGTAATATGAATATAATCACAAAAAAAAAAAGATGTAATCAGCTTGGACGTAATAGGTGAAAAAAGTACAGAGCTTCAAGCAGCTCTTTTTGTCGACTACATTTTGGTATAGACCAACAAAGAACCGAGACGACCGAGACGCGCAGTACTAGCTAGAGAATTTTTTATTGTTACAACTCGCACCAGTTACGAAAATCTGGATGACCCGCGCATTTAGAATGTTCCAGGCAAAAATATGGATGGAAATCAGGCTGGAAAGCATCACAAGTTGTCACAGGCACTTATTTAGCCAGTCTGCCTGTGAACGTTGATTTCGTCACTATTCTTGCCCTGGACTAGCACCGTAATCACAAAGTCACTAAACGCTTGTGCTTGATTGAGAGACACTGCATTCGGTGCAGAACGTAGTTTTCTTCCTGCTCTGGACAGTGACAATAAATTTGAGGGATGTATTTTCGCCCACCAAATTGTATTTAATTACAATTGTATTTGAAATACCCACGTTTTAGTATTTAAATACACACATCAAATACATTACCCGATTTGTAATTAAATACAAACGCAAAATACACAAAGTATTTGAAATACGTATTTCAAATACTTGTATTTGAAATACTGCCCATCCTTGCAATGTGACGTGTTGGGCTAGTTGGTTTGAGGTGGACAGCTTGGGAATAAACAGCGGCAAACAAACTTAGACAAACTTGTTTGCTCCTTTACTCTTGTCCAAGTTTGTCTGCCGCTGTTTCTTCCCAAGAAATTTGAAACATACCCGTCGTGTTCAAAAATAGGTTGAATATGATCCGCGCTATCCGCAAATGACAATCGCACGTTTGTATTTTGAGCCCGGTGGCTGTATTTATTGTTATAAACGGCCCGCTCTGGCAAGCGCTCGGAGAACAACCAGCGGAGAGCACCTGACATCCAACTCAATCGTGACGTAGCTCGTCTCGGGACGAGCAAAGCTACGGCGAGGCCGACGTCGAGGGGATGTCCTAGTCGTTCCAGCCACCGAAGCGGCTGTTTTTGTACGAATTTTGAATGACGGGTTAATGTTCTATAATTTTGTAGAGGGACAATAGCGACTTCTGGGACACACAAAAGGGATTCTTTGGAAAAGTAGAGTTCCTCGTTCCCCCCTTCTCTCGTCGTGGCCGGAGGCGAGACAGTTACCGTCACTACCTCTCAAGGTTCCTAGACGGGCATTATAAACGAGGCGTTAGCGACATCCACCAGGTACTGATTGCTAATCGTTCAATTCGTTTTAAAATTTATTTTCGTGACTTTTTCAACAAGAAATAGGTGTGTTCGATGTGATACGGCTCCTTTTAACAGATGTAGACCAAAAAATAAGCGCCGAAATTTTGTTGTAGTATCCCTTTAAGTGATCGAGGAGTCAGCTCGCAATCCTGCCTACGAGTGTCCCGGATGCGCCGCGCAGTGCCAGGAGTGGCGCGTGGTGATTGTTCAATCAGATCATGTCTCAAAATAATGAGGTGGACTAGTTGGATAAGCATTATAAACAGGGATAATCGGTGGCCGAGTGGACTAGCGCACACCAGCTCGGAGCACTTGGAGCGAAAGCTTGCGCTCCACAACCCAGAAAACCCGGGCTCAATCCCCACCCCTGCCCGTTTCGATCTGGATGAGCATGGTACCGGCGTGCGGTCGTGTATCACTACTGCGTGGTGCACGTTAAAGACCCCAGGCGGTTGTACCGCACTGGCTAAATTTCTCATGTACAGCTGGCAGAGAAGTTGCCCCATTGAGGCAGACTAAGTTTAGAAATAATAAATAAGGCGAACAACAAATAGCGCGACAAAGTGTTGCAAGGTGTTTTTAATGTATTTTGTAAATTTTTTATAGTTTTTTTTTTTTATTGACCTTTTCACGTTCAACCGAATTTTATGGTTCTGATCTCTTCTTTTTCCATCCTATAGCTCTTTCGTCTGCTTCCTCTTTTGCTCACCATTTTCACTTTTGCCTTCTCTTTTTTTTTTTCTTTTCTTTTTTTTTTGCAAGTGCATTAAAACGACAGGTAGGAGCGGGTGGAGCGAAAGCTCGCGCTGTAAAACCCAGAAATCCGGGGCTCCAATCCCCATCCCTCCCCGTTCCGATCTGGATGAGCATCGTACCAGCGTGCGGTCGTGTATCACTGCTGTTTTTAGCCGAGCTTTCGTTCCGCACTGCCTAATACCCGTGCCACACGTGCAACTCGAAAGTCATTTACATCAAATGACATTTGTGTGATCGGCGAATCAGCTCGCAATCTGTCGCGTGTGGAATGCGCCAAGCCCAGAGTGTCGCGCGCTGATTGGCCGTCCGCTTAAATGTCATTCGTTGTAAATGGCATTCGAGTTGCCCGTGTGGCACGGGTATAAGTTGCTCATCTACAGCTGAGAGAAGTCGCCCGTTGAGGCTGACTAAGTTCATGCTGTACACTCTAAGAAATCCCTGCGCGTCTCTTTACCCGCAAGACACTCAAAGAACCAATCTCTGCGATCTACGAAATCAGCTCAGCGAATGATACGATGGAACATCTGTTTGGGCCTTGAAATTAAGTCTGCGCTGTGGCATTATGCAATACAAGCACGACGCTTTGCCTTGCGTATTGCCACAGCGCAGTCTTGATTTTTAGGTTTAAACAGATGTTCCGCCTCATCACTCGCAGAGCTGATTTTGTAGATCGCAGGGACTGGCTCTTTGGATTTCTTGCGGGTAAGTAGACAAGCAGGCATTTCTTAGAGTGTAGAAACAACTAAACGACTAATTACTATACCCTGTTTCACCTTGTGTTGTACCGCAGGAAAGGCTACAAGCGCGAGCTCCTTGATCTGGGGCACACCTCGGTGGCACAAGCTCTCGTGCACTAAGGGCAGCTGCCAACGCTGTGAGCTCGCGGTTATAGCCTTCGCTGCGGTACAGCATAAGGTGAAACGGAGTATAGTCCCATCTTTGTGTTCTTGTTTGTGTGTCCTTCCTCGCATATTTATTGTTCGTAACAAATAATGTCCCTTGATGGAAATTACATCAAATTTTACCGTGTGACAAGTGTGTGAGCAATCGCATAAAAAAAAAAAAAAAACATCGTCGTATGGTAGCTTACTTTCAAAATAAACATCCAAAGTAACACGAGGAACGATACATAAACTGGTCATTTATTATCTAATAATTCACAAGAGAAGTGGGGTCAGTTGATTAAGTTGCCGGGCAAATCGGGTCCGGTGACGCCTCCTCTTTCGAAGAACACGTAGTCCTGCAGGCAAGGTACGAACTCAATTAGCACGGCATTAGCAAGAGGGCAGCGCGTAACTTATGCTAGAGTCACGGATAGAACGAGAACGCCAGGGAGGAGCTTCAGTTGCCCCGCCTCCGGTGCGAGCTTCCCACGTTCGACAACTCTTTCGTGCCTCATGAACCTAGAGTGCGCGCGCGAAGCTAAAGCACGACGGAAGGCATGGAGCGTGTGCCGGAGGACGGGCGTTCAAAAGGGCCGCCCTGTCGTTCTCACCTACAAATGGGCGGGCGAGAGCGATCCCGCTATTCAGCCTACAGATTATATATAGACCTTTGTCCGGAAGTGCTCTTTTTAGCCTCGACCGCAAGGAGCAAAAGCGAACAATAATCTCGAACCCAGACGCTCACGGGGAGGGGGGGGGCTGCGTCGGCTTGCGCCGCCGGTTCCCGTTGAGGGCTTCTTCGCTGGTGTGCCGACTGCCGTTTCGCCGGCATCGGTCCTGTTTACCGCGGTATGTGAGTATAGTGCCCGTAATGTGAGAGCCGTGTGCCCATACGCCACTTTGCCGTTGTTGGTTTTCATCTAGCCGAGCCAGAAAACATCTCGCGACGAGTTGACCGCGCCGCGAGTGACGAAGAAGCAGCAAACATGGCGACGGTTTGTGCGATTGCTTTGGTGGCTCCGGTGTTGAGTGTCTTCAACGTCCTCGTGAGAAGGTTCCCCTGCCCTTCGAAGTGATTGCAAGCACCACGAAAGATGTGAAATCATCGTCTCAACTACAAATAAGCAGGCTTTCACGAGCAACAACGGTGCCGAGCAGGCACTCGGCACATTTGTGTCAGGCTCACGCAGCCAGCGGCACAGTTGTGTTGGTTGTGTCGCCAGATGTTCAACAACGCCGAGGTATTTTCATTTATCATTTGGAATGGCTTCAAGAGTGGGAAATTAATCTATTTCGCGGATTGTTAACGCCGAGGCGAGTGCCCTCCGTTGCAGTGCCGTCGTCGCGCGAAGTGCAGAGAAAACCGGGTGGCGATGGCGGCGGTGCTCTTTGATCTTGCGCCGTCGGGTTCATGAAGTCCGGAGTAAACGTACGTACGTGCGTCTGCTGGATCGGTGTTTTGGACTTCCTCAAAACTCTTTCTCACGCGCATTTTCCTTGTGAAGCTTAGTAGCTCATTACACCTCATCGTCGACTGCGCTCATTTGACTACGACGGACGAGCCTGCGTGATGTGAATTTCACTGCCTAAGATCCTTCGTGTGCTGTAACGAGGGCTAATAAAATATCACCGCGAACTTCTGAACAAACGAGTTGAAGTTTCGTCTGCTATCATAACTGATCGCCTGTCACAATATTAATCAGTAGCCTTCCTAGACTCCGCCCCCACAGGCACCGTGCTTCGTTGCCCGATAGTAAGTGTCTCCTGGTACCTCGTAGAATTCCAGCTCCCACTTCAAGTAAGTACCATCCTTTAGAACTGGCAATTAATAGTTTCGAACCCAGACGCTCGCAGTGTGTGTTTGTGTGTGTGTGTGGGGGGGGGGGGGGGGGGCGTGTGCTTGTGCTAACATACTCGGAGCCCTCGTTTACTCCGCTTCGCAGCGGCAGACAAGGCGCCACATTACAAAAGAAAGCTAATCCGAGCTGTCTATTTAACTAGACCCATTCGCTAGTCATTCGATGAAACGTCGTCGTCTCGTTTTCATTCGCTAAAACTGCGTTCGATCAAGTGAACGCCTCGCACTTATTTCGGCTTGGCAGAGCCGCGCTGCCGCAGAAAGGCAAGCAGATCGCGAAAATCGGTCTCAAACGTGCCACGAATGTAATGTCGTATACAAGAAGCCAACAATCAAGCATTTGAAAGCTACAAGAAAGCGGTAGCGAAATATTTACTACGCAATGAACCCGGACTGAAACGCGGATGTCAAGGGTCAGCAGACACCGAGAACATCTAAGACGAGAAAGGTTTTCCCTTATTTTCCTTGATCGAGATGGGTTCTCGAATGTTCACGACATCTTGCCTGTTGAAGAACGGGCCGCAGAGGCTTCTGGTGAAGACATCTTTCACGATGTGTCGGTGCATTCGGACAGCCTGCCGCATCCAGCTACCCAAAGCAACGCCGCCGACGCAGCCCCCCCTCCCTGCCGGCCAGTTCTTTCCGCGTGGTGGTGCGACCGTAGATAAACATGGCGGCGCCCCGGAATTGGCGCGGACACTGGTCTATAGTAGGCTCTTTCGATTCAGTTGCACCTTTTGCACCCATGGAGGTAGGGATAAGAGGAGGCGACACACAGGCTCAAGCCAGCCAATCGAGAAAATCTCAGGTGAAGCCGGAAGTAGAGCTCGCGGTCGGTGTGAACGCCCCACAGGGTGCCCAAGTCCGTCGAACAGCGTCCAAGGGTGCCCCAGTCCGTCCAAAAGCGTATTTTGGTTTGCTCGTCGTGGGGGGGGGTGCGTGTTTTTCCAAACCGGAAGTCTCCCTCGGCTTCTACTGTGGTGGCGTCATGTCGCCTCCAGAAATCTCCTACCTCCATGCTTGCACCAGTGCAGAGAAGTACGGGCCAGTGTACTTCCGGTATGTGCATTGATAGCATCCTCGATCATCCGCACCGGTGCGCCACAGAGGTGCGCCCCTCGTCTTCAATAAAGTGCACCGGTGCGCACCGGACGTCCTCGATCAACGGAGCGCACCCTCCCGGTGCGGCTTTTCGTTGCCCCAACGCGCACCAAGACAACCGACGGTGCGCCGGGGTGCAGTCCCATGGGGCATTGTGACCAGGAGAGAGAATCGAGGAGGTGGAGGGAGTAGCAGACGTGCGGTCTATCGAGATGGCAACATTGCAAAAACGAACACGCCTCGCAGCGGCACTCGATGAATTCCTCAGCTCTTGTAGAGCGAAGCTTCGTACCATCGCCGCAATTACCGGTGATTTCTGCGGTGTCAAGGAGCACCCGAAAGTTAAGAATTTCATGGAAAGCGTTGTGAGGCGTTTCGATGACACTGAGATGCGGCTATTATTTGGTGGTACTCTTTCTTGGACCAACACTAATGTGCAAGATATGCATGTGGAACTGTGACCCGCTTGGTGACCCCATCGACAATCACGTCCATAGTATTCATTTGCGTGGGATCGCTAAATCCGCGAGTGCAAACCAGGAGAAATTGACAGCAGACGGGTGCACCGCGCGCGGACGAACGCAAGAAAACACGAACAAAACGCGATATGACACGTCGTGGTGCTCGCCGCGGTGCACTGGCGCGGCGATGGTTCTCCTCGATGTTGCACGGACTTCGCGCTGTGCACCACCGAGAAGCGCTGTGCACTGTCCTCGTTTCAGGGCAGTTTCGGTGCGAGTTAATCGAAGAGGCTATGAGATACGACCGGAAGTACTCCGCCCCACTGGATGATGCACAGATGCTCCCCGAGCCTGGTGCAAGTGAAGCCACCGGAAGTCCGACGCTTGTCCCGGAAGCCGCGCGTCTGCTGCGCTTCCTATAGTGCATTCAGCCGATGTTTTGGTCGATGCTTTCTTGTGTCTTTGAACGGGTTCAAATAATCTCGTTTTGAATTAAATCACGAGAATAAGCGTTTGAACGCGTCCCACGTTCAAATGCCTTATTCTCGTGATGCACTTTTGACGCTGTCTTTTTGGTCACAGTTTTGATACGAAAATCGAGTTGGCGATTCAAAAGACTGGAGGCAGGCTGAAGGGACAGGGAGGGGCCTCTGGCGGGAGTTTCTCAACTGAGCAGATCTATGCGGAGAGAAAGTCGTCTGCATCTTGCCTAGAGTTATTACAATAAACGCTAGAGGCTCAGCTGGCGCTAGTGTGCTGTTGCATTTTGAAGCAGACAGCAAGCAGTCTAAATTTGACTTCCGGTAATGCATTCCTATGGGAAAATGCAAAGGTGTTTTCTCTGCGCGCTAGATTATAAAAGCAAATATTGCTAGTGTTGGGACAGAGTAAAAAGTTTGGAACGTTTTACAATCGGATGTATAAAAAATATGTGTCAGATGGAGCGTCTCTCTTTAGAACTCATGGCGTCGAACACTGCGCTAAAGTAGCCCAATACACATGTATAATACATGTTGACGCTTCAGACTGCTATTATAGGGCACGCATTTACGCATATAGTTAATGCTATGAAGCACACAAGGTGAATCAGCTTGACAAAACACCAAAAGAATGCTAATATATGCCAAATCAAACCATCCAGACAGACGACAAGAACGAAGCATATAGTTATGGAACGAAGAACACGTACTGAATCAGTAACTAACTGTGCATGAATAATCATTGATAGCTTGTATTGATTGCTTGTATTCATTGACTGACAGCTTTTATTGACATTTGGTAGCTTGTATTGACATATCAGGTTGTACAACATACACCCGGGACTCAATTGTTGCTAATTTAATCATCGCTCAATAAAAAAAAAAAAAATCATTAACTAAATAAATTACACATTCATAATGTGAATAAAGCTACACAGTACCCGTGACGAGTAAAGAAACTGCGCTGATTTCTATAATTCCCTGGCAAAGAAAAAAATACCACCTACGTTTTTCCCATAGGAATAGACAAGAAGGCTGAAAAAGTAAACGGTTTGCTGTCTGCTTCAATTTGCAACCGGAAGTCCCATAGACAATAGCGCCAGCTGAGCCTCTAGCGTTTATTGTAATAACTTTATGGCTTCTTGCACAGGAGTTGCGGTGACGTCATAACGACGCCGTGTTCTGATTGGCTTTGATTGGAAGGATAATGAATAGACCTCGATGTTAGATGCCTCGAGGTCCACCCACAATTTTTTCTTTCGATCAGCCAATAAGAGCTGGCCGTTCTGACATCATCGCAACCCCTGTGCCAGAAGCAGACGAACTTGCACTCCGCATAGCCGTCAGCGTGTCTTGCAGCGTCTCACTACGCGGACGCCGCAAAACGGGAGTCACGGCGACGCCACACGCGCGCGTCTCACGCTTTGTTGCGTGTTTTTGTCGAGCTCTAGCCTGTTTGTCGCTTGGGGCGAGTCGGGAATCCAGTAACGATGACGTCATGCTCGGGCCTCGTCTCCTAGTTGATATGCGTAGGGCAAGTCTGTCTGTTTCTTGCGCGCCGAGCTTTTATTGACTGATTGAAAAAAAAGTTGGTAGACCTCAAGGCATCTAGAATAAAGGTGTACCCACTTTCAATCACAGCCAGTCAATCAAAGCCAAGAACGCCAGGCAAAGGAAGCCTTTTTTTCCACTGAACTCGTCGAACGCGTTAAAACGTGGAACGCAGGCGTCTGGCGTTTCTCTTTCGCATTCGAACGCGTTCGACGAGTGCAGCGGAAAGGCAGCTAGCTTCAGGTCTACCCACTAATCATTCCAATCAGAGCTCGGCATTCTAACGTTCCTGCGAGCTCTCGCCTCCTCTCTCTCTCACTTTTTTGGCGCATACTTCGTCTCATCTTAGCATGGAAATGGTTAGCCGCGCAAGCTAAAAGGGCTATTAGCGCCGAGATGTTTCGGTGGCGCCCTCTTATGGTTTCCCTCCGTGACGTCACGACTACGATTTGCCTTGCCGTGACGTCACCAGTTGTTATTCTGGCTACTTACCATCGGGTGCGACGACGAGGTCGAAGGTGTGTTTAAAAAGCACAATAGAATCTAGGAGCTATCGCAATCCGAAACTAATACCGTCAAAGTTGACTATCTGAGAGTGCTCATATGCCCGTGGTTTGGCCAATCGTGGAAAGCTGACCACAGCGACGCTTTTGGCCGCGCACATCGCTAACAGTTGCTTTGGATGAAGCTTCGGCGGCTGCACGAGCGCTCGTGCAGCGAGTGCTTTAGTCAAGGCAGTCAAGGCTAGCCGCTCGCTCTTGCACAACCTTAGCAGTTATTCCGTGCTAAGGCGAGATGAAATATAAGTAGAAAACATGGAATGCTTACCGCCTTTAATTCTCTCAAATTAGTTTTGTCAAAAGTTCAGTTGGTAGCACGGTTTAACTCTCGAGGAAACGATCGCCGTCAATCGAATCCGATTTGGCGGACATTTTGGCTTTGTTATAACATCCACGGCGGCGGCGGCTGGATGCGACCATTTGGTTGATAACTCTACCGGGGGTTTTCGCCAACGTTACTATGCTGAGTGCAAGCTCGTCCACTTCTTGCGATGACGTCTGAACGCTAGTTCCTTATTGGTTCTGATCGGAAGAATAGTGGATAGACATTAATGCCAACTTCCCTGAGATCTACCCACTATCCTTCCAATCGAGCCAATATGAGCTCGGCGTTCTGACGTCACCGCAGTCCCCTGTCCAAGAAGCAGACGAACTTTCGTTCCGTATACACCTTTCCAAAAACCGCTCCTAGGCCGCCGCCATGTTGCTGATGCTGATGCGGTTGGTGCGACTCTCGCGCCCTCTATCAGCTAGAAATTTTCTGCCACTCTCTGGGACTGTGAAGACACGCCCAGCGCGGTTCTCTACCTACGTTTTTGCGGTTTTGCATTCGACGTTTTCTCGCCCCTCTTGAAAGTTTCCACTTAATTTTTTTTATGCGTGCTGTGTACCCTTTTTGTGTTATCTTCCACTGTGAGAAATAAGGCTGGTAAGTGCCTGCCATTCAAGCTTTTCTGCTCGACATTCACGGGAAACGAAAGACGTGAGGGACGTCGAACGACCCTCGACGCTATTTTGCGAACATTGTTCTCCCCCCTCCCAGAGATAATCCGCGTAAAATCCTCAGCCATCTCCAAAAACAGTTGTTCGGGTTGGGGTGAGAAACGGGTCAGTCACGTTTGTTTCTTTGCCTTGGTGCGGTTGTGAAACAAGGAAGCTCTCCCCAAGACGTGCCCCAAAACGAAGTCATCCCGGATTCCGTCCGATCGTCAAGATGTGACTGTCGTCGACTCTGACTGTGTTATTTGAGATCTTTCTCAAATAAATTCGTTTCGGATAACGCTGCATCGTGTGGTACGTATGAGTGTTAACACTTCCTCAATTTCATTTCATTTCATTTCATTTATTGGTACCCACAGGGCCCGAAGGCATTACAGAGGGGGGTGGGATTATTACGTACAAGTTAATGGAACACTCAAATCACAATCAACTTCTAGTAGTATTGATACAGCTTTTTTAAAATCAACAGGATTAACAATTGTGGCGATGGATGTGGAAAGGTGATTCCAGTCAGCAGACGTACGAGGTATGAATGATCTGTAGTAGGTATTAGTGTGGCACTGTGGAATTTCGACTTTATGTATGTGATCATTGCGTGATGATATGTAGGATGGCTCCAGTAGGAGTTCAGTCTTAAGTATAGGGTTGTGAAAAAATATTTTCTGAAATAAACTTAATCGATAAAACTTTCGGCGTAAAGAAAGAGCTGGCAAGGATAGGCATTTTTTCATAGAGGTTACGCTTGATGTACGATGGTAATTAGAGTGAATGAATTGTATGTCCGTGGCCTGTCCATCGGTAAACACGTTATTTGTGAGAGTGAAAAATGCATGCCTTTCGGCCCTCTTCTGTTGCAATTTATTTTTGACAGCAAAGCCCTTTGTCGTTTCACATGCGGCGAATCCCGCGGTGCCGTCTAAACTTATCGCAAGAAAAAAACAAATAACTAGAACTATTCATTCCAGTCGCATTCGTTCTGTCGCGCGTGTACCCAACAAAAATAGATTAGATTTTTTTTTTTTTTTTACTTTTTTTTGTTTTTTTAAATGTGGCACAATGCTTTCTCAATGTCCTCGGGAACATACATGTACCATGAAACACAAAATATAGAGGGAAAAGACGAGAATTTAGCCGCCAGCCGCGTTTGAAACTGCACCTACGCAGGCTGCGCCTATTGAAATCACAGTCCACTCGGTTAGGGTTAGGAGGGACGCCGGTGAGAGTCTAGCCTCAAGCTCAGTGACTGGGCTCACAAACGGTTTGTTGCCCCTGGGGTAGAGTGTTTTTTGGAAAGGTGTATAGTCACTGAGGGCATAAGAAGCGTAAGGCGGGGGGTCGGGGGGGTTGCTTATTATGTTCACGATTGTTGCTTCGCGATTCGTTCTTCGGCATTCTTATCGGCGCCGCAATCTCACTGGCTGTGGAGCGAAAATGAGATGCTCGGCCACGCCCTTCTTTTCTTAAACTGCCATTGACAATGGGAAGCTTGACATGTAATAATGAACTAGTAACGTTGACCGCGAACGCGTGAAACACCGTAGGCAGCGAGTAAGCAGCCACTCACAATCAGGAACGTGCATCCCAAAAGCACCGCCTTGAACTTGACGTCCAAGTCGATGGGGAACACCACGGTAAAGTTGTCCACGTCCGTGAGCATTTCCTTGAAGATGCCGGTCCAATTTTTTGTGATCATGCCGACCTTGTGCTTTTCGTCGGGAGTAAAAATCTGCGAGGTTTACGAAATACGCGTGTACAGGCTAAAGGTTATGCAATCGTTTCAGCGTCGACAATTTCTTGCATTTTATTCAACGGACAGATTCATAAAGTTTAATTTTGGGGTTGCAGTAAGCCGCACAAGTGCTGCGCTGTGCCGCCATGGTCTTCTTCCCAAGGGCTGCACGTCGTACGTGTCTCTTGCACCGACGCACCTTACGCTACTTTTAAAACATGAAGGGACTTTAGTGGGGACAACGCCCAGAATGCGATCCAATTCCCGCTGTGACAATCCCGTTGTGACGATATTACACTGCTGCTCACACAGTGGACACGAAGTCTGCGTAGGCTTGATTTTGGCTCGTGACAATCAATGCCTCGACATGCACTCAGATAGGAGCTCGTGCACAATCGCTGGGATGCAGGGGAACAGCCGTACCTATACA
The DNA here is from genome assembly GCF_016920785.2 of Ixodes scapularis. NCBI lineage: Eukaryota > Metazoa > Arthropoda > Arachnida > Ixodida > Ixodidae > Ixodes > Ixodes scapularis. Next base: position 81,965,086 of record NW_024609846.1, on the reverse strand, counting down.
CTGTACCTTAACAATGCGTGGAACTCAGCGCGCACCCTGTGCTTTGCCAACACAAACGCGTGGCTATGTTAAAAACATTGGCGGTGTATAATAGGCTCCAGATCACGTGACCGCTCTTTCTGGCTATGAATGGTAAGCGGTGTTCGTTTTTCTCGAATTTTTTCCTGCGACCGCCATTGCGTCGAAAAAAAATGCGACGTGTGTTTCATGGGTCATAAATGTCAAGGAATAATTCTAAGCTGTATTTATTGAAAGTAGAAAAATTGTTGCATCGCCTCTTTCGTCTATGCGCCGTGCGTGTTCGTCTGCTCCTTGCGCACCTCGCGGGTTTGGCTCGGACGTTACGCCTCTGCGGTGGCGCTGTTGTTGCCACGGCGCATGCGCAGAAGCTCCACTTCACGCCAATCTGGTCTCTGTACTCGCACAGTGCCCACACCTGGTGTGGGCGAATTAAATGCAGGCTTGTTTGGAAACAGTTTGTTGGTCTATATATGAACCGCCGCGTGGCCATTGTTTCCCCCGAACCTCGCCCAACGACGGCTCCTACTTGGCTGCTTCGTCATCGCTCGCTTCCTGCGCGTTCTCTACGTTGCCCTGTGAGCTAAGCATGCCCCTGCTTGCGTTGTGATGCACCAAAGCCGTATCTTAGAACACATGCTCGGCGTATACAGAAAGAAACTGAGGGCGAGGAAGAGATGAGACTGATCGGTCAAGTCGGAGCGCCAAGCTCTCATTGGACGGAAAGTGGGCAGACGCAAAGGCTAATTTAATTTTTCTGTTTCTGTCTGCTTTTACGGTGCTTCTGCGCATTCTTACGAGAAAACGCGCTGTGACAAAAATAAACTGATTCTGATTCTGATTCTTCGCCGGAGAATAACAGGAGCCACATTTGTTACTTGGGTCTTAGCGAATAATAGGTAACATTATTGACATTATAAAAGTGTAATTGCTTTAGTCAGTTTTTAGCTGTTTTTTATTAGTGAACGATGTTAAACTTCACTATGTTTATGGCCGAAAACTTTGTTCTATAGCAGGTGTGTAAAAAAAGCGACTATTCTAAGCAAAAGAACAATTGAAATGAAGGTAGCATGTGTTCAAGATTCTCGAGCAAGCCAGTGTCGCTTATATATTTCTTACATGACAGTCCTGTCACTCCTCTTCTTTATTGCAAATCGGGCTATATTATTTGGCCGTCACGTTATCTTCATCGACTACATGCACATGCACATACGCATCGACTACATGCACATGCACATGCACATCGACTACATGCACTGATTCAGTGCGACACTGTGTAGTTCTTGCCGTCTCCCTCGGTTATCCAGATATCCTTCATTCGTTTGGCACCTAAATCCGCCATGAGGAGAAGCGCCGACATCGTGTTAGAGCTAATAGTGTCCGACAGTGCATATAAATACACGCATGAAGCTGTTTTATCACTGTGTTCAAAGTTCGAAAGAAAAGCGCTGTAACCGACCAATATTTTCATTTACGCGATTGAGAAACGTTCCAAGCTATTTACTACATTATAATTATTCGTGATATTTGTTCTTATAAGCAAGCGCACAGTAAAAATGCACCCGCTCCCCCAAATGCATTACCGGAAGGCAATTTTCGGCTGGTCGCTGTCTGCTTCAGTATGCAACAGACTGCGCCAGCTGAAGATTTAGCGATTACATTATAATAACTTTATGGTACTAGCTCACCCAATTGGTCCTGGCAACACTTGTGGCGCCCTCATTTCGGGTAGTACAAGCTCACCTGATTAGGCACCAGAGGCGCTTCGAACGACTTCATTATTGAGAATTTTGTTAGTTTCTTGTGCTGATCGAATTGAAAACAGATTTTCATGTCCGAGGTCGACTAAATCCGACGCCGTGAAACAATCGAAATTGAGAGATTCGTATTCATACAGCTAGTATACGTGTTTCTTATTCTGGGTGGTCTGAGTGGTGCACGTCAGACCACCTAAATTCGCAGCTTTTTTTTTTTTCACTTTGAAACGTTAGAAACGGCTTCTCCTGGATCGTGCGCTTAGCGTCCTAGCCTTGACCTGCGTTAAGCTATGGTTTCAATTTTTGCTTTCTTTTTTGTATATTTCCCGTGGTCATGTGCGGCGCCAAGCTATCACGCGTGACAGTTTGAGGAGCGCAAGTTTTTACTACCCATTACCGATGAAAAGTTCGCTTTTCGCAGCGTCCCCTGGTCAATGCAGGTCTATTCATGTGTCTAAATTGATTGTCCTCAACTCTTGGACGACGCCACCGATTGTGAAAGGATTGTGCACGCACATTGAAGACGACGTCGCCGAAGCAGCTGGAAGTAATGAAAGGGCCCTTCACGAGCAGGACAAGCTTTCTGTTGGCGTCCAGGATGGAGAAGTTCGGGAAGATGATAGAAAAGTTTTGCTTGACGTAGCCCACCACGTTACCAGGAGGTGCCTGGACCGACATATCCTGGACGCGAAAGGGGAAACGCATGCATATTGAGGACACGAGCGTGTGTACACGCCCTCGGAAAAACAACGTACTTACACAATACGGTCTATGACGGTGTGTGCCTAGAAGGTGTACAGCATGTAGCTAGGATTGCACCCCTAACATCTTCCTGAGATGATCCTTGGAACCGGTTTAAAGAAATTCGCAGCAGACATCCTATAGATGTCCTTGGGCTACTGACTATGTAACATCCTGCTAGGGACATCCTATCGAAAGGGAGTTCATGATGACAAAAGGGAGATAGCCGCTCTGTTTCCAGATGAAGAGAAGTTGCATGTAGGGTAACTGTAGGATACTGCTAAAGGGATAATAGCATGTAAGTGGTAAATTTTCTATAGGTGCTCATAGGAAGAACCTAGGAGGACCACAGCCGAAATTTCTAACATTTAACTCATGTAGTATAGAAATTGTAAAAAAGAAGGAAGGTGCTTGGAGTAACTATTTAATTTATTTAGGATTACGTAGTTCAAATGTTTGCCAAGAAGCCATCAAATGTGGTAAGCAAAATATATAAATACAAAATAACATTGCCTCCCCCTTGTACTACTTCTTTATAACTCTTTGTTTTATTCTTCCTTTAACTATTGTTTTTTGGTATGGGGAAGTACCGCTTTTATCAATATTTATGGCCTTCGTGTATTACAGATAAGAGTTGTTCGGGTTCTGGGCAATCAAATTTGGTACGACAGCCACGCGGCACCATTATTCAAAGAGCTAGATATATTTCCAATAATAAGCTTCTAAGATTACAAACTTTCCATGTCATACAAAACAGCCTCGGGCAATCCAGGCAGAGATCTCCCCTATCTTTCTTTACTTAAGTTAAAAAGTACATCCTATGCCATGCGTCATACCGCCGACTGGACGGTCCCACGCTCCAGGACCAACTGTGGCAAATATGCTACAGTATTAGCTAACATAAATGTTGAATTATTTATTTTGATTGAATAGTATGGGCTCGAAAGCGTTTCCAGAATATATATATGTGCTCTCTACGCGTGCCGTCAAATTAATTTTTAGTGAACTAACTGTGTTCACGAGTCATTATGTCATTTTCCCCCGTTTCTGGATTTTTTCTTTTAATCTTTGGTGATCAGATTATGTTTGCGGACGATTTTTTATAAGTCTTTAGTGATCTGATTGTTTGCATATGATTTTGTTATTTGTTTTATTAATGTTTTAGCTACTGTTGCTGTTGCGGGGGGAGGAGCCTTGTGAAACAGTCTTTGTACTGTTTTTTCTTTCCCCCTTCTTTTTTCTGTTTGAATAGGAAACAATAAACTATTAACATATAATATAAACTTTATAGGAAGTTGCTGCAATTGCTACAAGAGTACTAGAATGTCCACGGCCAATTTTCTATAGTGGGCTTATAGGAAGAGGACGACCACAGCTGAGATTAAATATAATGTTGCGTCAAGAGTAGTGGAATGTCCGCGGCCAATTTTTTATAGACGCTTTGCAGCAGCTGTGCATGGGCGCCGCCATAACTGACCTTCAGTTTTTGTTCCCTCTTATTCCGTTCGCTTCACTTCATCATTACCACAGCAGGACAGGTTATTGCCATTTTAGATGCTACTGTGTTCTTGTGCCCAGCATAGGCCCTTGTGAAGACCCGTCAACGCCCGCTTCAGTAGCTCGGCATCTCGGTAAGACAAGAGAAGGGCGGCTATGGCGGCTCAATCTGGCGCGTGTGTAAAGCGTCTATAGGTGGCTCCATGGTCCCATTTGTGTCTCGGGGCCCCCGACCCACCAGCGTGAGAAACACCAATTTGTGTCCGTCGACAGAATCCAACAAGCTTTTGGTAGGCCAAAGCAACGTATGACGCGCGGTACCGCACGTTCACAAATATGCCTTTGTGACTGCTGAGTGACTCGTTACAAAGGAGTTGGCAAAAGACGTATCTGGTGTGTGCGCAAGCATGCATGCAGTGTTCGATGTTAGTGGCTCTAAAGGCTTCGCTTCGTTACAGAGACATACATTAAGAAAGCTCGAGGACATAACAAATACGCCTTGTTTAGTTTGATTTGTGTGTGTTTTTTACCGTTCGAGCGACACCGACTGACTATCAAAGAGCATGCCTATGGAGGGAATTGCAGAAAATTACACTGGAATGCCAGAAAGTCGACTTACATTTGTCGGCAAACAAAAAAGTGGTGTTGGTAGCAGGACTTGGACCCTCGCACGCCAACAAAAATCGTTCTATGTCCGCCAACCAAGCTATACATCAAACATTTCGCACTCTGAGGCATGTTTTTCTTAGTACTGAATCATTTCTTGAGTATGTTATTTGATCGCCAGGGGCGACGCTCGAGCGTAAACAAAAGTTTGCCAACTATCTGTACATTTTGCGTATCCGCGAACAGAGGACCACGAGCTTCCCGCTAGCCACCATGCACAAGGCGTCACCTAAATAAGGCTAACGGACACCTGCGCTGCCTCAGCATTTGGCTCGTATTCATGTTCTGAAACAATTGAACTCGATTCCCAACCGGATGCTGACTCAAAAGTCTTGTCCTATTTGTGCCCAGCGTTGCCCTTTTTCCAGTGACGCGGAAAACGCAGCACCACGGTTTTATTATCTGCGAGGTATTGCACCAATAGCCTCGAATCCCTGCTGACCTGCAGGCAGCAGAAGCAGATGCCAGAGCTGCATCGAAGCGGTCTGAACAGGCGTATCACTTCCCGAGAGGTGTGGTCGAGAAGCCGGAGCTCGAAGGGTCGGTTCTGTCCGCACAAGCAGCGAACGATGCAGTCGCTTTCTACGTACAAAAAAAAAAATGGAAGGATAGTGGGTAGACCTCAACGCTATTTGCCTTACGGTCTAACCACTCTTTTTTTAGCAGCCAATAAGAGTTTAGCGTTTCGACATCATCGCAACCCCTGCAAAAGCAGCAGACGAACTTTAGGGAGCCATCAATGCGTTTTTCAATATAGCGAGGGTTCGACATACTAAAACTCTAGACGGAGGCAAGAAAGGACGTAAAGCCAACCGCCTCAAACACAGCTATTGAATGTTGTTCACCAAACTTTATTTATACAGTCATCTTCACCCTAGAGCCCTATAATCGTCTTCGATACGATCGATCTGGTCTGCTCAAGCTCAATCGGTCGAACTCCACCCTCATGGGTTCAGTCGGCGGTGAGAATATTACCTTAGAGCAGGTCGACAGGTTGAAGTTTAGCAGACGATTTGGAGAGTGTGCAAAATGGTGAAAGGGCGCTAGGGAAGAGGTGACTATAAAGGAAATGTGGTGAATAAAGTAAGTAGCTGTGTTCAAAACGTTTTGGTTGTCCTCTTTTTAAAGCGATAACTTCACGGGTGACACTTTGTAGAGGTTTCGGTGTCGCCGTTTGTTGTCTGTCGTCGCAGCCGAGATAAAAAAAAAGAAAAAAAAAACTTTTTCTCTTTTTTTATGGCGCAAGGAGAGAAGAGCCGGCTGTTCCTATTCCCATTGCCCGCGCGGTGCGAAGAGGGAAGAGAACAGAGCCCGACGACCGCGCCAATGACGGCACAATGACGAGGAAGCGTCAGCGGAGCGTCTTCCCCTGTCGTCTGCTAACGATATCTTCAAAACAAGGCCGGCTTGCTAAAAACGTGTGTCAACTGAGACTGGGTCAAAGAAAGCACTGCCAAAGCCAGCGCACGAGCTGAGCGGGACTTAAACCGCGTCTCAAGGCACTCCTTAGAATAGATGCTTGGGCGAGTTGGATATACTTTAGCGCTTCTTCTGCAACATCAAGGCACTCGTTCGCCCCAGCATTTTCTGTTCTTTCTTTCACCCACTCTCGGCTGAGACGCTGTTCTAGCAAGCCAGCCCAGGTGCTTACAAACACTACTCGCATTATACTGTGTTGCCACGCGTGTCGAACACAGTTGCTACGCGTAATGTTGGAGGGTCTCACAAGCTTCCTCCGCGTTCGATTTCACTACATTATCTCTACTTCTCGGACCCGACTCGAAAAGTATGTCTTGCCAAAACTCGTCACATCGCACCCACATTCTCTGTGGAGCTTCGCCTCGTTTCTCTGCATCCGTACACCTCTCCGCTCATCGCTCATTGTCAACATTACTACTCTCTTCACCGCTCAACAGCACCGGGAAAACCTGTTCTTTCGCTTGCGTCGCCACTGCCGCAGACTCTTCATAATGGCGCCGCCGCGCCAAGGCCGTACTCCGTCCCAGGAGCGAGCGCGGAGGAAACGGCTGGCTTCCGCGGCTCGCGACCGGCGTCGCTCCCACACTGACCACCAACGAAAGGCTGGTGTCCAGTTTGCCCGCCTACTTTATTCAGCATCCGGTGGCTCGACTTGCCCACTTACCTTACCGATCACGCGTGCACTCCTAGCAGTCGTCAGTGGCTTCCATGACGCCATCCACGGCAATGTGCATTAATTAATCAATTCGCACCTCCGTCCTCCAGTACATGACGACACCATTTTGCCCGCATTACGCGAACATGCTACACCTATCGCTTTTATTTTTATTCACATTCTTGGCAAAAAAACCTCCCCATTTGGCCTCCGTCTAGGGTTTTAGTACATCAAATAACAACTAGCTCGCCTGTCATAGTAAAGGCCTGTTCACACTCTTGCGACCGAGTAAGACCGAGAGAGACCAGACCGGTTTTAAGCCTCTTGCAACTTCTTAGGACCAGCTTCGCTGCAACGCATCCGGTCCTAAGACGTCGCAAAATGCTTAAAAACCGGTCTGGTCTCTCTCGGTCGTACTCGGTCGCATATATATGAACGGCGCTTAAGGTTGTCTTCAAACGGCAAGGGTTGTTTTTGTTACCAATGATGCGCTAATCCTTGAGCCCATAAAGGAGCCGAGAATATTGGCGCCTGAACGTGCCGAGCTGAGTTGTTTACCATATATGTACTTTAGTCGTCGGTTTGGTTAAAGGTCAATTCAATATGCGGAAGGAGCGTTACCTTCGACTCCGAAGAAGATGAACTGCCCCATCGTATTCTTCACCACGTATTTGTTGGCTTGCTCGTACCCCACCAGCACTGCATCGGACAGTGAAAAGTTGATTTTGGTTGCCGCTTGCAGCGCCCGTTATCATCCGGCGCCAGTCAAGAAGTTTTGTTATTTAAAATATAACGATGAACGCACTAATTCTAACATGTTGATAATTTTTTTTATATGAAGTTCACGAATACTACTTCACATCCCCCTACCCAAACCCCCGACAGAAACCCCCTTTGAATTCTCCGACCATCACTGACTTCAGTCTAACAGATATGTTTACCAATGAGGAGCAATCTGTTACGTTTAGATTTTTGAAAAAAAAAAAAGTTTCCCACGATCTAGAAAGACAAAAGGAAGACCCGCTAGCAGCCACTATGAGGCAGTTGAATCCAGCTTCAAAGCGTCTAACGTTCCAGAGCCATTCCCTCCTTCCCCGCCAGCTGAGGTGTGCACCCTTTCAATGGACCTTTTGGCGAATATGTGCTGCCACCTATGGGGCGATGGACGAACCTGAGGCGCACTGGGTTGGAGAGTATTTGTAGAGAAAACAACGTCCACGTTAGGCTTCTTGTGTGCTACCGGTTCGTTTTCTTTTTGTTGCTCTTAGTTTTCTTTCGCTGCTCGCATTTATACATCAGCCAAACTGGCCGATGTATAAATGATAGAGCAAGGGAGCACGCAGCCTCGGTGAGAAGAACATCAGCAGGACATTTGTCAGCTCATTGCCGGACCTGTGGATGCGATGCCGAGCTCACCAGCATAACCGTCCTTCATAGGAACAAGAACTCCTTCGCGCGGGAAGTGCTGGAGGCCTTGGCCATCGAAGAAAAAGGAGAAGATTGCGGTCTGCCACACTCCGTTTAATACTAGGCTAAAAGGTTTTTATAAGTGTTGATTCTGCCGTTAGACGAAGAAAAAGAAAGAAAAAAAGGGCCTAGGCCGGGAAGAAGACAAAGTAAAATTCAGTTGATTGTCGGCGTTGTCTTTGTCCAGTTCTTTCCTTCGTGTCCTTGTTTTTTTGTGTTCAGCTGACCTGATTGCCAACAAAAGGTTCTGATGATCTGGAGGACCAGCGTTGAAACCAACCGAGGGCTGACGGCCGTGGACGCGAGTAGCTAAACAGTGTAGGAACATAGTCCGGGTGTGCCTTGTCTAACGCCGGCTGTGATCATCGCCGCACTTCGCATAGCTCTATCGCTTGCAACAATTACAAGTCAACTTACCTGTAATAAAATGGGCGCAACATAGTCTGGACAGCTGACTCGGCTCCCAGTTCTTCGAGAGGTCGGACTTGTCAACTCTCCTGACGGCACGAATCCAGGCTGCTCGCTTAACGGGATGAAGCTTAGCACACGGGAAGCGAAAAACGCTAATTCCACAACCCGGGCGATAATAGTTCCGTCTGCCGAAGGCTACACAGTTCACCGGCATGATTGCGGTGCACGTCGTAATCTAGAACGGGCGTCGTCAGTACGATGACTCGTGTTCACCTTGTTCGCAACATCACAACTTGAGTCTCGATGGTCTCCAAGGCGCGCAAAGGCGAGAAAAGCAAGATGGCGGATTGTTTAGAACTAGATACTCTCGAACCCAGGCGCATCAAATACTCCGCGCATGCGCACCGCGTATTTCTACAAAAGGTCCATTGTACGGAAAAGCGTTCCAAGAAACGACGCTCCTGGAACGGATTCCTTTTAGGAGGAACGGAAGAACGCCACCGTCCCATCTTGCGCCAGTGGAACTGGATCGGGAGCTTGTTACGTTTTCGAAAAAAACAAAAGAAAGAACTGCGTCCTATTTTTAAAACAATGCATATCTGCAATTTTACCCGAATTTAGTAAAGATGTAGGCTTTTTTTTTTTACTTTCAACTGTTTCAATCTCCGACTTCAAGGGATGGAAAAGTGTCCGAGAGGTAGTCAAAAACAAAGAACTGGAACGAATGTGATCCTGACGACACGACACGTATAGTTCGATGTGAATATTTTCACTCGCTCGCTTTATTTTATCTATGGATTATCCAGCACAATATTTCATCAAGTTACTCAGACGTAACGTTGCTTTAAGGGCAAGTTCCAATCTTTAAAAAAATGTAACGAGAATGTGTTTCTTTCGAATTCCCCTGGAACTGGAAAGGGGACTTTTTCCAAGTTCGAGAATGGACGAGTGACGAGCTACCGTTCTTGTTTTGCAGGGACGTGTGCTACACTACTCTCAAGTGCCTGAACGCATCGAACTCGAGCACTGTATTGTGAGTATTGTACACGTCACAAAAAACGAGTGATCGATTACAATTGCAATTACTCTTGGTTAAAACGTATTCAATTAGAGTTCCTGATGACTGACAGGACAATACATTGTCCGTTACTTGAAGAATAACTGCTACTTTTAAGAATACTTCAGATATCAAGAAAGAAAAAAAATATGTAACTGCCAGTTTTAAAATGGGCCTTTCGTACAGTCTTATTAGTTAGAATCGCCAAATTACAAGCTACTCATCCTCTCAATTCTAATTTTGGTAGACCATGCCTTCTCCTATGCGAGACTTGGTTCGAGGTTTCCTTAGTAGGGAACTTGTAGAAACAAAGGACGCCATTAGGAAGGGGAAGAAAATAAATGGTATTGTTAACAAGTAATAGACCCTTTCGAGAATACAGTGCCATCTGGTGACTCAGATGGCAGCTTAACTTTTACTATACTAATGGCGGCAATGAACCTGTGGTCTGCAGTATTTGATGGGGCACCGTCACTTTCGCAAGTCAACGGTAAATGAGAATGCGTGCCTTCACTCTACAGGTCTTTTAAAATCTCTTTCAGTGTTGATGACGAAAAAGATGCAACCAGTCAGAACAAAGCGCCCGCCCACATAGACGCAGTGATAAAATTTTATACACCAGGGGACTTTGAAGCCGAGTGTGTGCTACTAACAGATTGACTGGGCCCGAGTTAAATATGAACGCTTACGCAGTTCTTGCATCCAATTCCGGATTCACGTCGCGCTAACGTCTAGAATGTCTAGGCCTCGAATCATCTGCTTAGGAGCATCTTCAACTGCTTCCTTCATCAGTAAACAGAAGGCCGCCATTAGTATAGCACATATGACATTTTTCAGATGATGATAGTGATCAAAGTGGCCAGACTGAATTCCGGAAAGGGTCTATTTGAATACTTCCAAAGGAAATCAAATAACTCTCATAATTTCCTACTAATAAAAGCAGTCAGATTACTACAAAATTATTCCAAACAAGTAATTGATTACGAGTAATTGCATTACTACTAATGAGTACCTGAAGTTTATACTGAGTACCGCAAGATTCTAATCAGTACCACAAGTTTGCTTGTAGTAAGCACACAGGGACATCCGAAAATGCGTAACAAGAGACCTTCAAACGAGTTGGACGAATCATCCTGAATGGGACCAGGTGTTGTTCATTCACGTGAACGCTGATCCATTCAAATCAAATGATTACCTTTTAGCAGGTCCTATCAGAAGTGCGACATAAAAGCACTATACCTGACAATGTACTGGAGACCTGAGTTCATCTCTGTTCATAATATCTAAATGTATAAAAAATATCGCGACTGGGTTTTTCACTCTTTTATCTGCATTATTCCTAGTTGTACCAGTTTATTTGGTTTGATTGCGGTTTTAAATTTTTGCGTTTTTTTCTTCTTCTTTTTGCATAATGTACCTTACTTTAGGGGTCATAAAACGATATTCATGACTTTGCAGAGGCGTACTGGTCCTAGTCTGGTGCAAGTATACGTGCACAGATCGCCACTGATTCTGAGAAGCTTCTTTGTCGAGGTGAAATTGCGAGGATAAAAAGGGACTCTTTATTTCAGCCTTGCCTTCGCAAAGCTTGATGACGTAATTGTGGTACCGAAACCACCCGCCTGACGACAGTCGAATGCGGCTCGTGGATTGGACACGAGAACTGCGTGAGCACTCGACTCCGGCTCGGAACAACCAATACCTCGGTGGACACACGGGGGGGGGGGGGGGGGGGGGGGGGGTAGGGAGGGGGCTGGCTGGCTCGCGTCCAACCACTGCGGTGATGAGAGTAGCCGAACTCTAACAATGCCTGGAGCTCAGAAGCTCCAGGCATTAAAAATATCAAAAGTCTACTTTCCCGCAGAATACTGTAAATGACTAACGGCATTGTTCGCGGGACCTAGTTTTCGAGAATTGTAGGCGATTGGCGAAAATTAGGACTTCTCGAAAATTAAGTAGTTTACAGTATTCAGAGCGCCAATCATTGTAATCTGCGAAGAGACTACGGCGATTGACGAGACTGAAAATATGTTAATTTCATCCGCCATGCTCAATGTGGCGCCATCTATCTTATTTGGTGGCAACTAAGGCTGTCAACCAGAACGCGACCCCCAACAAGGCGACCACACCAGCCCATTAAGAGACTCTCGGCCCTAAAGCAGTTTTCGGCCGTTATGCCCTATTCGGCCTCAAAGCCACCCCCAGCCCTTTCGCCCCTCTCGGCCTTAATGCACTCTCGGCCGTAATGCGACTATCGGCCTTAGCAAGATGCTCCCAGCTCAGCACGCGTTTTCTACTTTTCCAACCCCAGCGCATGGCTATGATTAACGTTGGCGGCATAGAATAGGCACCAGGTCACGTGGCCGCTTGTTCTGGATCCGGGTTGAGGGGATCAACGATGGTCATATTTCTCGAATTTTTTTTTTGGCGACTGCCATTGCGTAGAAAGAACAACTAAGGCAAGTTTATTCAGGTTTTAGCGTTAGGAAATGATTCTAAGTAGCATTTAGGAAAGTATGAACTCAGCGTGAGTCCTGTGCTTTGCCGACCCCAGCGCGTGGCTATGATAAACATGGGCGGCTCCAGGTCACGTGGCCGCTTGTTCTTGCTGCGAGTTGAAGAGGTACACGCTGCTCGTTTTTCTCAAGTTTTTTTTTTTTTTTCTGCGATTGCCATTGCGTCGAGAAGAAACAAATACGTGTTTTATGTTACAATTCATGAATGCCCAGGTAAGCGGTATTTACTGAAAGCACAAAAATTGTTGCAGTGCCCCTTTAACATGTATGAGTGAATGCAAGAACAAGTACACACTCACGCTCAATGAACTGAATCTGCTGGTGCACGAGCATCTGGTCGATGAGCTGCAGGTACTCGAGGCCGGGTGGACACTGCCGCCGCTCGACGGACCCCCGCGACGGAGCCGAGGTCATCGGACCCGCTGCGAGTTCCGGGGCCAGCCTTGGGGCCAGCGTTCGGGTTGTAGGCAAAAACGAAAAAGGCCAACGAAGTGCGCGAATAATAGACGTCCTCTACCTCGTAGGGTGGAAGAGCAATCCAGTCAATCAGTCAAATTCAAACATACTTTCGGCGCGGCGGTCGCTATTTTGAACGGCGGAACTGCCCCTATATATCACTCCATGTACAGTCAGTGCATCTTTACAGCCTACCAAACGCTCGTTCGCTGGCTCGAAATGTAAGCAAGGGCCGCCCTATATGCACAAACTTTCAAGATGGCACCTGCCAGAAGCTCAGACGATTGCAAGCGGGGCATCTTGCCACCGCCATGTCCCTGCTCGTGCGGGCTTGTGCGTGCAATTACAAGCTTGACAAAGCTACGTTCACGCGCACGCTGCGCATGCTTCCGGGCAGGGTGCACCAGTGAGGCGTCCTGCTTGCAATAGACCTTTTGCTGAACTCCCCAAGCACCAAGGACTATACTTCGAGTGTAGTTACACGCGCTGCGCGTGCTGGGGTCAGCAGTAGTAACTTTTCTAAAGGAAATGCGTAAAACAAATGACATCTTGCACTGCGCGTTCGTCAACTCTTTATTTTGGTGTTATACTTCGAATCTTTTATACGGAAAAGGCGAGCGCGTGTGGCGCGTGTACATACATTCCCAGCATTGTACTTGATGCTTGGGTAATTTAGCAATGAGCATTTGGACTGTAATCGTGTTTCATGTGTACTTCTTGTTTGGCTAGCTAACTTGAAGTGAATGTAAGGGCGCAAACGAGCTGGTTTAAATTGAACACGATATAAACCCCGGGACTGCAGGTAAAAACGACAGAAGCATTAAAAGATATCGAGGTCTTTTAGTGCTTGTCCTTTTTACCTGCAGTCTCGCGGTTTATGTCATGGGCGTAGTAACCCTGCAGCGAGGGGAGAGAAAAGGGGACGGACAGACACGAAACTCCGAACACAGGGTTACTATGTCTATCCTCAACCAGCTGGCCTGCCTACTTGCTTTAACTTCATTCATGTCATGTTAGCTAACTTATATTTGTTGAATTATTCGTGCTTAATTTTTCTTTCTATTTTTTTTTTAGTCGACTATATTTCTTTTATTAGAACCACTTGGCTGGTGGACGAGAGTAAACATAAAAATATCTATACAATGTCGATATAAAAGACGCAAGAATAAGCTGTGAAAACATCGTCCTCGTTTCTGTTTTCTCATTTCGTTATTATTTCTGTTTATGTTAAATTTTTTAATAACAGTAGGTTGACCAGACGCCCCGTTTCGGGCGGGACAGTCCCGTTTTAGAAGTTCATTTACACCGTGCCGTCATTTTGCCTCGAAAAAGCCGAATGTCCCGTTTTCGCGGGAACATGCAGTTGGAAAATAGGAACTAAGCGAATGAAAGAAAATCGAAAGAATTTTTATTCCCCAGAGACGTAATTTTGTCAAAATAAATGTTAATAAATGTTACCTACCATCAGGGCTGCCAACCCGAGAACTTTTCCAGATTAAGGCAATATTCGGGTCTATGTGGGAATAAGGCAAATCTTGCTAGTTTAAGGGAAAGTTTGGGCACTATATATATATATATGAAAATTTATAAATCAACGAGTTTTTTTTTTTCTTTTAGATAACATTGAATTTCTGCGGCTTTGACTACATTTGGAGTATTCCCTCCATTCGTTTGGTGGTTTGTTGTGCGACCATGTGGCAACACTAAGGAGCAGTGAAGCAACTTTTTCGGCAGAATCAGTTTTCATCGCCTGGTGAAAACTATGGAGGAAGGCACCAGCAAACTCTAAGCTTCTAAGAGTACCGCTGTGCCTTCTCGAAAAAGAAAACTTGAGTACAAGCAGAAATACTGCGATGTCTCGAGATACACACTCACCATGTCCAAGATACCCACTTAGGGGGGATCGGTGGCCGAGTGGTCTAGCGCACACCAGCTCGGAGCACGTGGAGCGAAAGCTCGCACTGCCAGAACCCAGGGATCCTGGGTTCGAGCCCCACCCCTGCCCGTTTCGATCTGGATGAGCATCGTACCGGCGTGCGGTCGTGTATCACTACTGCGTGATGCACGTTAAAGACACCAGGCTAGCGGCTGTACCGCACTGGCTAAATTTCTCATCTACAGCTGGGAGACTCGTCGCCCCTGTGAGGCAGACCAAGTTCTAGGCTGTATAAACAAACACACAACCCAATTTTTTTGATACCCACTTACCATGACGAACAATATTTTGTGAAGTGCCGTGCACGAAATTGTGCTTACTGCGTGTCGTGTCCTTTGTGATCGAGTTTGAGAACTCTAGCTTGTGCCTCTGCTGCCAGCGAATCTGCTCTTTCATTTCCGGGTATATCTACATGTGATGGGATCCATTGAAACCAGATGGTTGTTTCCTGTTTTGCAGGGCGCCTGGTCAAATTCGCGATAGATCTGGCTAGTGGGCACGCTTTTTCCAGGCATATTAGTTGTTGTAAGGCGCCTCGAGAGTCCGAGAAGATGGCGATGTTGGAAAGGTTGGTGTGTCGTAGTTTGGGTAATTGCTAACCAAATGGCAGCAAGCTCTGCAGTGGTGGAATCAACGCAGATATCAATTCGTCCTTTACCGTGGTGTCCATCTTCAGGCGAGACATAGGCTGCAGTGCACGAGCTGTCTTTTACGCTTCCATCAGTATAAATGTGCGTCATGCCGGAGTAGGTATTTTCTATTGTCTCAACGGTGATGCTCCGCGCTACCACCTCAGAAGCCTCAGAAACGTGCTTGCGTCGGGGGCGGTCGGCTATCTCTGTTGAGACGTGGAGTTGACAGTCGTCCCGATAAGGGGGAAGTATCGGGCATGCATCCGTTGGGTAGCCGATAGTCTCGCGGAATGTTTTTACAGCCTTTCCAACCTGAGGGTGATGTCGTGTCATGAGGCGTTGAAGAAGTGGGTCCGAGGATGGAGCATCTGATAGACGGCTGACATAACTTAATGCTTTCTCCTGTGCTTGGAGCTGCAGTGGAGAATCTCCCGCCTCGGTCAAAGTTGGAGTGTTCTGTGCGGATTTAGGTAGCCCAAGGCAGAAACGGAGGGTCTTCCTGTGGAAGATTTCTAAATATTTCCATTGCGTATAATTTATATTTAAGAACGGCAAGGCGTAGAGGCGCATGGTCTCGGTTACAAAGGTAAGCTTCACCGTTTCTGAAGCTCCTAGCCTTTTGATTAGGAGGACTGGCGTAGTTGCGCTTATAGCCTTTTTGAGGTCACTTTCTGTGATGTCCCATGTCTACGTCACGAATGATTCCTACAACCGAAGATCGTGGGTGAGCTTCGTAGGTCTGGACTTTGATCCCTAATAGGATTGTTAAAGTAAGGATCGTTCTCATGAAGCTGTCGACCCGCATGTCAATTGCAAGGAGGTTCAGTTTGTAGTTCGGTCGAATTTGAATCACTCCATGGGGAGTGATGAAATCCACCTCTTGAGATAGGGTTAGAGGGCTAAGCTTCGCGATGAGCTTTGTCGGGTCTTGGGGTTTGACGATGACCGACCGGTTCTCGCGATGGGCATCAATGATGGTGGCTTGACTTGAAGCAGAACCCCCGGAGAGGTGGCGTCGCTTCCTACAGTTGAGGGTCCAACCGGAACCCTCTTTTTCTGCGTCATCTATATCATTGTTATCGAAACTCTCAGAGCCGGGCGTGGATTCGATCATGGTTGCGTCGCTCGGGGTACGGGCTTCGTTCAGGGTGACTGCCCAAGAGGTTTTGCGAACGCTGCCAGGGGGGTTGTAGTTTTAATTACCAAAACAATAGTAAAAAACTGATTTACTTGCAGAGGCGAGGAATCAAGCATCCGTTTAGGTGCGTCGTCGTCGTCGTCCCTCTCGCGTTACAGAGATTTGTAAACGTTTCGTTTGACTATATTCTTTTGACTATTAGCCCCGTGCGCGACCGAAAGCGTCGCTGTGGTCGGCCTTCCACGATTGGCCGAACGCTGCTTATGACGTCGGAAAGGGGATTTATCATCGACGGAAATAAGAGGAATGAAAGAACTTTAATTTTGACGGTGTTGGCAGTGTTGCTTTAAGAGATCAATGATTTCAAGCTTCCACCATGCTATTTACAAACACCATCGAACTTGTTGGCAAGGTAATGACGTCTCAAGGGGGAACCGTAGGAGGGCGCCACCACAACGTCCCGCCGCTAATATTCGGTGGCAAGTTAAGAGTTTAGGGCGAGGAAAAGAGCGGCTGGAGAAGAGCAAGCAGGCGGAATGGTGGAGAGAGGAAGATGTTTCCTCCTCTGCTGTCCAACAATCCATTTGCTTCCCCTCCCCAACCTTTATTTTCCTCGCCCTGAACTCTTAAAGGGCCTCTGACACGCCAAAAAAAAAAATTTTTTTTTCATGCTAGGCGTTGAAATGGCATGTCAGGAAGTTACCAAAAAAATTTTTTCACTATAGAGGTGCGTAGTATTTTCATAAACAATAGAAATACGAGGCCCAATTCAAAGTTCCCGCCAGTGCACTGTGACGTAACAGTGTACTGCAAGGTGTCGGGGCGGTCAGAAGGGTGGCATCGCCGGAAGTCACGTGAGTTGTATCCCTCCTCGTGCTTACTGCGAGCGCGTGTAATATTTTTTTTTTAATATTTTTGTTATTCTCCGCACCTTCACGAGCGATCCAAGCAGACAAGGTTTCTTTTATTTGCTTTTCATCGCTTAATGTTGCTGTAAAGGTAGAAGAAGAGGAGTCAGTGAATTGACGTGATCAACTACAATGCCTAGAAGGTGCTGTGTGAGGGACTGTCCCGGTATTTCAGCAACTGAAGAAGAGATCACACTGCATGCATTTCCGAGAGACGGCAGGCATCTTCAGCCTGGAGAGTATACGATGATTCGACGACCTCGGTGTCCGAACCTTCTGCAATGCAATTGGGCGTGTCGTACGCTAGCAATCCTAATTTTTGCGAACGTTCTATTTTTTTTTTTATTTCAAAACTTGATAGCTTTTTTTTGTGCCCAGAATAGCTCTGTATCATCAGACTGACAGCATGCACTCGTAGACTGGCTTGTACTCGCAACGCTTTCATCATTAACCTCCATCACGTCGATCCCCTGACCCTTCGTCCTCAACTTTTACAGCACGTAAACTAACCAACGGTGCTGCGATAAAGAGCTAGTGGAACCGAAACTTCGTTTTCTACAATCGCTCGTACAAAGAGCAGAAAAAAAAAAGTCTTAGGCTCGGTCGCGGAGAGCACGAGGTGCGCACCCACTTTTAGTGACGTAGGTCGATGTCTCCCTTTTGACCGCCCTGACACCTTGCGGTACACTGTTACGTCACAGTGCACTGGCGGGAACTTTGAATTGGGCCTCGTATTTCTATTTTTTATAAAAGAACTACGCAACTATATAGTGAAACAATTTTTTTGTAATGTCCTGGCATGCCATTTCAACGCCTAGCATGAAAAGAAAAATTTTTTTTGGGGCGTGTCAGAGGCTTTTTAACCTGCCAATGACTGTAATAGCTTTTTTTAACCCCCCCCCCCCTTTCCTTCCCTTATTTCCCCTTCCCCCCCCCCCCCCCCCCTTCCCCGTTTACTTCTTCGAGGATTATGGTGACCCTAATTAACAAGTTCGTTACGAATATAAGAACTGACATAGCCAGTTATATTACAAAAACAATGAGGAAGAACCAGAAACAACGCAATAAACAAAGGTATTTACGTTCTACTATGCTAACACATTTTAATGATCACCATAAGAAAGTGGTAAAAAATGTAGATTTTTAGTGTTTTACCGAGGGTTAGCGAGATCTCACTTGATCGTTCTAATATAACCAAATTGTGTGCCGCATCTAACTTATTTATAAACAAATGAACCTCGTGAAACAGCCGATGTAAAACTTGCCAAGTTTCGTAAAACAATGGTCATTTGTATGATAGAGATTGGTAGAAACAAACTGTGGAGATGACGTATACCATCAGCCATGAGAGGCCCGGGTCTAACCCTAACACCACCCATAATAATCAAATCCTCTGCACTAACTAATTTCGACGTCATCACAGTAAGATGGAGCGAAGACGCAGATTGGAAACCGAGTGCAGTCAGTGCTCGGCTGGGGCTCGTGTCTAATCAATGCGTCGGAGGGTTGGAGCCCTATCCGACTGTGTTGACGTTCCACGGAGGAAAAGAAGGTCGTTCGCAGGGGGTGTTGGCCCGACACCTATATTAACTTGCACTGAGAGTAAAAATTAGCTAATGCTTAAAAAGCATAACTGGTGTAAAAAAAAGAGGAATTCACAAAGACGTTGTTTAAAAAGTATTCGATTTCGGTACAACAGCCACCTAATGGAGTTGGCACGTTATGCCATACCTACACCCGCTAAATCGTCAGAAAGAAGAGGTATCACACATTTCTGCGGTCCGCGCTTTTCAGACAAATTGTACAGAGGGTCCTGATTTGTTCAACCGTATAATGTGTTGACATTTGTTAAACACTTTAATAGATACACCTGAACTAGTAACCCAAAATACGAGTCACTGTAAGCTGTTTCTTTTTTAGTTTTCGCTAAGTTACTTAATTTTTTAAATTTGACCTGAGAGTCTGAACTGTACTGGCAACACTAAAAACGTGACGTCAAATGTTGTAAAAAGGGGGGCCGGGGGGGGGGGGGGGGGGGGGGGGTTCAGTACAGCTTGTTCCCGACGGATTACAAGAAGTTTAATGGTGTGAAAGGAATAATGAAAAGCTCACAGCAGCAAAACAAACAAAACAAAAAATAACCCGCTCTATAGACCTCTTTCAAAAAGTCTGGCAACAGTGAAAAAAAGCTTAGATCTGGCTGGGTACACTGAACAGCGGTCGCCATTTTGAAGGATGCTCCCAGTTTGTTTACGTCGCCCCTGTACGAGCTCCATGGCGTAGTGAGAAGGCCGTGGGTGAAATACAACTGCGGTTTCTTTATCACAAGCTAAGTTTTTTCAATACTTCAGCTTGGGCGAGTTGGTTAAACATGCTAATTCTCTCCCCTTTCTTTTTATTTTTATTTTATTTTTCTTTCGCTGTTCTTCCTTGGTTAACATTTAGTTCTTTTTAGTGCGTAAGGGTGAAAGATAAGAACGAAGATTAATATATCCGAGAGTTGACAGTCAGCGCTGCGTGAGTGTGGTTTCTTTGTGTGTATCTGTTTTGATGGTGTGTTGTCTGTTGTGCGCTGCGAAGAATTAGCTAAGTTTTTTCTTTTCTTTTTTTTCTTTGCCCGTAATAAAAAATGAAAGCCGTTTACAATTCCCTGTAACGCCGGTTACAGCGCAGCTCTTGAGGAGGAAGATGGAAGCGTACTGAGGGGTAGGTGACTCCTTGAAATCACGTGACCTCAAGGGGGTCACGTGACCTCAAGGGGGTCGCGTGACTTCGGGGGGTCACGTGACCTCGGGGGGTCACGTGACCTGGGTGGGTCATGTGACCCCCTTAGGTCACGTGACCCCTGAGGTCACGTGACTTCAGGGGGTCACGTGACCTAGGGGTGTCACGTGACCTGGGTGGGTCACGTGACCTCGGGGGTCACGTGACCTCGCGGTTACGCCGACGGCGACGCCGACGCCGACGCCCCTCAAGCCGGAAACGGGCCCCTAAGAGCTGCGCTCTAAAACCGGAGACTGAGTGGTACCATTCATTTATCAAAAGTGAGTGCATTAGTTCCTTGAGCGTTATGATATGTGTTTAGGTGATGCCCTCGCAGCCACCGAGATAAGTGAGTGTCTGTGGCTACACGACTTGAAAGCCTTGCGGTTCTATCGAAGCAGGGAGGTTTCACGTCTAGAAGCAGTTTTGCGAAGGCACTGTTCCCTTCTGTTTGATTGGGTGGCCCTAGCACATCATCTGTGCAGACTGGTTACGTAGATGCCAAATTTGATAATTTCACAGTTCTCACTGGGCCGTGTTTAAGTTCTATCACAGATTCTAACATTTGTACACACACAATGTGCCGTATTCACGACCTAAAAAGTTACAAAAACGATCAATCCTTGGAAAACAATTCTTACGCTTCTTAACTGCAAAAAAAAAAAAAAGTGTGATAACGTCACTTCGCATTGTACTTAGCACACTGAACGCTGCAATTAATCAGCTGTTTAAATCTGCCAGACAAGCAAGGGAGGCCGTAATATTACCTATCTTCCGCGTCTGTAAGTAAAGCCTCCACACGAATAAAGCCGTTTTCAAAACCAATAGGCGCACACTTTTGATGCACAACAATAGTAACTCTATATGTACTGTATCAGGCTCACTTGCAAATTTCCGCGCCAAACGGGCCTCGCCACTTCAAACGAGCAGTCGCCACTCAGGTATCGTGGCTGACGTTTAGTCTGGACATCACGGCAGAACAAGACATACACGATTTATTTAAACCACTCTCCATCTCACTTTGCACAACAAAACGCGAACGCATTGTGATTATCGTTGCAACATTGAAACGTGCGCGGACTGGCATGAACGACACGGTATCCTTCAAGGCGTCGGCGGGGGGTAGTTGTCCTTCCGCACGGCGAATTGTGGCCTTTTGTCTCGATTTCCAAGTTATAAAACACGTGACGTCACCCTACTGGAGAGCGCGGGAAAATTGTAATGTTGGTTTTGGCGTAACCTTCATTTGCTGTTTTCACAATAGCTATTTTGAATTTAGAGGTAATAAATAGCACACCGGGGAGAGTGAAGCATTGATATTCTGAAAATGTGTTTAGCTTAACGAAATAGACTTCGTGGACCGTCTCGCCGTCAGCACACCCTCGGAGAGAACGGACACAACTGTGGCCCTTAGTGCACATGCCTACAGGCTGTTTCTAAGTGTTTTTCTTATCTAAAAAAAAGAGAGAGAGAGGTCATGTGCACATAAACCAATTCACCGAGTGCATTTAAACCTTTCACAAAAGTGTCTTTACAAGGTGCATATATCATACTCAAATTTCAAAAGTGTAGGTTTTTGAAAAGCCTAAAACGCCAAAAAAAATGTTTTTTTATGCACAGAAAAGAGAATAATAAAAACAGTCTGGTCGACGCTGCTACTTAGATGCTATGATGTGATATGATATGATATGACATATGATATATCTATTTAAGCTCAGTAGAGCTGAAGACCACATACGGTCGATTTGCTTTCGGTTGTACACCTTAAAGAAGCTTCCACGTTTTTTGCTTTATATTGTGCCATCTGTGTGTAGCAAAGCCAGCCAGAAGGTTTTTGCCGTTTTCATGACAGTGCAAGAAGAAAATAATGATTTTTTTAGCCTTATTTTTTTTCTTAAAACCTACACTCATGAAATTTGAGTATATTAAATGCACCACCTAAACACACTTTTGTGGAAAGTTCCATAGCACTCGGTTAAATAGCTTATTTATCCGATATCTTTTTACACCAGAATAACGCGCGGAAACACTGTGTTGAACAGGGGTCTCAAACTCACTTGAATGTGTGGATAGATAGCCCTCCCCCGAAAGGTCGAGGGTCAACGGAGGGGACGGGGGACATTTCAGTGTTCTGGGACACACACACAGACAAAAATGGGCAATAGTGTTTTATGTTGTAGAGTAGCCCACTCTCCCAGCGACCCCCCAAAATTTTTATAGAGAAGAGATTCCGTGCTCCCTATTTTTTGTAAGCTCGCCGTTTTTCAGGGGACATCATTGGCTTTTTCTTTCTTTGCATCGACTGCTTATGGGTTCACGCCTGATCAGCATTATAAGAAACTACTTATATTTAAAATGAGCGAATTGCTCGTGCAGCAGAGGCGCCTCCTTGAGTAAAAAGCTCGAGTTTATACCCTAGTAATGCGCGGTACTCGTTACGGTCGATTTGCATCAGAAAGGGCTGAGAAACATATATTTAGACGAAGCAATACTCGGTCCAAATGAATAAAAAATAAAGCAAAATGTGCTAACATTTTTTTTTTTTCAGTAGAATTTTTGTTTGGGCTGAAATGAATCGACGCTATTAAACTATTATTTATGCCCATGTGCTCTAGAGCCATGGGAAACAAGGCTCGCAGCCGCGAGATGCTTGCGGGCCGCGTGTTGCGGACCCCTGCTTTATAATGTGCAGTAACAATATTATTATTATAATAATCATAATAATTTTTATTTGCACATTTGCTAGTATCTACTCGGCAATGTGCAAGGCTAGGCAGAAAGGTTGGGACCCTTACACAGGTACGCCTGCTAGCCCGCCGCCGAGTAGATTAAAATATGTAGTAACCATAATATATACACGCATCAAAGGATATATAGCCCCTCACACACACATATATACACACGCACGCACATATAGATAGCCACATGCATACACAAACACACATGTGCACGCACACAAACACACAAACATATAAATGCACGAACGCACGCGCACACAAACAAACTTACTGTACACCGTGCCATCTCCTGGAGCATTATGGTCCTCCCCTAGCATACAAGAGGTGGCCATACTTCTTACATAACCCAAGGCACTCCACTCTGTCCAGTGCGAGGGACTGACATTGCCTCAGCAGAACAGGGGGGAACTTCCCGATGGTTACGGGGATTAGTGTCATTCCGTGCCTTTTGTGTTATTGCTAAGAAACGCTACGCTGGTCACTTGTTCGCACTTGGGGTGCACCTCCGGCGTGCACATCGCATCCTGACGTGAACTCACCCGTTTCGTGGCTTTCGTCGCTCGTGCCGTCAGAGTGGCTGGACATCTAGTCCCGACCCCAGCGATGAAGGGGGCCGACAACACGGCCACCCAAGACCTCGTCTTCCTCCCTTACTACAGTTCGCATCGAGCAACTAGAGAGCCTAGATTTTAGAGAGGGAGCAACCCAAACCATGGATAGCGTTTGCAACTTTATGACGAACACCCCCTGCCCTGATTGGTTGCTCGTGCGCATACATACATTGCCGCGTGGTGAGGATAGCTGGAGGAGAGGCTGAGGCAAGATTGGGGACGCTTGGAGACAATCGACGTTTTCCCACGAATCTTGTGTTGCAAGCACGGCCCACAAACCACGTGACTTCGATCGAGCAGTTGGAAATAGAGGGACCTTAGTTGGAGGACACTCTAAACTCTAGGCACTCTCTGCACACCTTTCTGGGAAGGTTACACGGTTACTAAATATACTTTACTTCACCGCTATGTGGTTACTCAATGGCTATATCACATTATCTAATCTTTGAGATCCTTGGCCAATCCCCTCTTTCAGACGGTGCCAAAAAAAAAAAAAAAAAAGTTTGGAAACAGCAAAAACAACAACTGGCTGTAGACCACTTTATTTCTGCGAGTTCGGTATTGCGCCTGAAATCCGGGTTCGAAGTTTCGTTCGCGGGCACAACATTTTGCAGTGGAGAGTGATATGCCGTGTATCTGTTACCATTGGGTGACGCATTCGCACGATACATTTTACGTATTATTTTTTTTTTCAACTCGTTAAACTTAAAATTGGCGAAAATATAGGAAATCATTTAAGAATTTAGGGTACCACTAACAACTGAGGATGGGATGATTTGCAGGTTTAAGGGTGCGTCGGTTAAAGATGCACACGCGCTACATAGCATAAGCACAAATTAGCCTCAAATCCAATCCCGTCTTTCAGTCTCAAAGGCCAATCCCCTTTTTCAGTCTCAAAACACAGTGTGTCAGACACAAAACCTAGCACATAAATGTCTCTCGGTGTTGTTCCTAAGACCGACGCGCGGAGCGGCTCTGTTTACCAACACGGCCGGAAGGCCGCGCATGCGCGGAAGCTATGTGGGCAAAAGCGGCCCGGCTCTCCGTGTTTTCGCCATTGTGTTGTGTTGCGTGCGCTCGTTGTTGACGTTGTAGGGGCGCTTCTAGCTTTATTTGTGAGTCGTATATCCTGACAACGTATGTCGTATGCTATGCCTGACTATTTGAGCTTACTACCCGAGCCTGAACGGCAGCGGTATCGAAACAAACTGTGCGTGGACGGCGTAGCCTTTGAAGATCCGTACGCCGCAAACAAGGTCTGCTGGAGTTCTGACGTGAAGTTTCTACCACCGACGTGGATGGCTCACGTCGTCGTTTATTTAGTTTTTTCGCCAAGCCAGTTGATGGCCGACACGGTGCAGGCGTACACGTCTCTCGAGGCCAACGATTACTTCTAGCCGGTTTCCGCACTGCCGGCGGGATCAGCAGACTGTGGGTCTGCGGGAGTGTATTTATTAGTTGATTAAATACACACAGCGTCTTCGAGTCAAGGTATGATATTTTTCCTACCTTCATGACCACAAGGCATGACAAGCAGTAACGCTTTGTCCGTTCTGCAGTCTTGGCGGTAACACGTTACAAGTAACGGCGTTACCAGGAGCGCGTTGCTTTTTTCAGTGACGTAGTCACCTACTTGTTACTTTTTCGACACTGTAACGGGTAACGTACATTTCAAGTAACGTAGTTAGGTTACTCGTTACTACTTACCAAGTCTTAAAGAAATTACACTTCAATTTTTTCCGTGTTTTTAGGCGTCAAGTAATGTGAATTTCTGAATTTTCTGCGTTTTTCTTTGCGTTTTTTCTCGTGAGTATTTAGGTGAAACCATAAAAAAAGATAAAGTAATTATGTTCAGTTTCTGCATGAACATAATGTTTCTTGATATATGAGCTTATGCATACCTGTATCGTGAAAACAGTAAAACGGGTTAAATCATAAATTAAAAAGTAACGCAGAAGTAACGTGTGTTACTTTTTATCGATAACCCGTTCCTTTTATTTTTAGATAACGTAGGGAGGTAACGCGTTCATTTTATTCGCAAGTAGGAAGTAACGCATTTCATTACTTTTTTTTCGGTAACGAACACAACACTGCCGTTCTGTCGCCGATTCCCTTCTAGCACGGGCGTACCGAGCCTCCGACGAGCGCTTTGCCGGTGCTTTGTGCGCGAACACCGTGGGAACAAAATCCCCGAGGTCTCGATCAGACGACGGTTTTCCTGCACATAAGCAAGCCTGGTGGAGATTGAAATGGAAGTCACACTTGCGTTCAAGAAAGTGCTTGCCGCACGAACGGTCGTCCGCGCGAGGCGACTATTATTTTCGATCCACGGATATTATCCACCTTCGGCGCCTTTCATAGTCGGCCGGGAACTTGGGGAAACTCACCCCGCTACTTTTGCTGTACCTTTCGGTGTAACTAACGGCTACATAGCTTCGCTGCATGCTGAAATGCTATGACGCCCATGCAAAACGTGCTTCTTTTGCCCACACCCCCCGGCTCCGGCGCGATCGCAGCGCCGCCGCAGCTCCGTGACGTCAAGCCCGCGTGTCGGTCTATACCTCTGCATCTCAATTTCAATCGTCTCTTTACTGACGCAAAAAACTCACGCGTGGTTTACTTAAAAAATGGTATAAAACTACTTTCTTAAGTTTCGATTTTCATAAGAATTTTGATACGTTTATTGCAAACGTATTCCAGCTTTTGCGTACAAAAAGTACCATCGGATTTTTTTTTTTTACATATATTGTTTTTGAAAATAACTGTGCACATTTTTTCACGTTCCGATCTGGTCTACATACCGGAACGTGAAGTAATTTATTGACCCTAAAGCATACAGTAGCTTCAACGGGTACGAAATAAATATGCTGAGCTATTTGTTGTAATCAATCACGCGCTCAACAGTAACGCACGCATCTATCGCGGCTTGCGAGCACTCACTACAGAGCAGACTTGGACGTAGTTCAACTACTCTACTCAAACTACTGTAGTTTAACTACGTTTTCGAGTAACTTGGTAACTTTCAATTACAACTTGATTTGGGTAATTAGTAGTTTAATTTAACTACTTTTTCAGGTAACTTCTACTCAAATTACTAACTACTTTCGAAATTATATAGTGCTAATTTTGCCCATCACGGAAGTTTGAGCGCAGAAATGATTAAGACGCCGGCAGATAAAGTGGCATTCCCTAACAAGGGGCCCCCTTCTTCGGGAAGGCCTCCTCGTGTCAAGGTGGCGACGAGCAGCCAAAACATAACACCGGCACGCACGAACGCAGGAAGAGATGCTTAACAAGCCTTGGTCGGGTATTGACCTAATCTGGTAATGCACGCAGGCGCCGCGTTTCCAGCTGCAACCGTGAAAGACGGGGACACTCCGAGAGGTGTTGTCTGTCTTTAGTGAGTTCTGACTCAAGCGGTAGGTTCCACGGGAGGCGCCACTGGAATGACCTCGCAGCTGGGTGCCTGTTCCCATGGTCGCCATGTCGTCAGCGCATACGCCTTTGCAAAGCCGGACTCCCCCGCGCACAAACCCTGGCACGGATAATCCGTTCATGGGAGCACGTTCCCGCTTCCAGTTGCTTGTTCACGTAATCCTTCGCGTCCTTCCGACCATCCATGCCAGGGAGACCTTCTCTTCGTTAAAAACGATTTACTTGTCGGGCGTGTCACTCGCGTCAAAATATTGTAGTCGCCGGCGAGGATTGCGAGTTACCCTTGGGAGATCCTCCTTTTGTTGGACCCGGCGTCAGCGGTGAAGTATACTTCAGTTCATCTTCTATTAAACCAAAACATTTTTTTTTTCAGTAGCGTAACACTAGCACTACAACGGAACGCGCAGTCGTCCGGATGATCTCATCGTCGTGGCGCGAGACTTGAACCCTTGACGGTCTGGTGCACTCTCTCAGTGTACTCTCAGAACGACGTCGAAATAAAGAGGGGCCAGTCATAACAATCTCAACTTGACGAAGAAACAAGTCGGAGATTTTCTTATAAAAGACCCTCTAGCCGAGACAAACCTCACGTGTTTCGTCATGGACACCTAAGATGCCGACACTCGCTTACCCGACCCTGCACAGCCTGTTTCTCAAATTCAACGCTGCCGTTCCATTCAGTGCAACGGTGCAACGTCTATTTAGCTTGGCTGGGGACGTCTTTAGAAGGAAAAGGGGAAAATTCTCCTATCAAGAACTTTGAAAGTCAATTGCTTCTGCGAGCAAATAAACTATTTTGGCGAAAACGCAAGCTATAAATAGACTGCATTTATTTTACGCTCGCAGGGTTTTTCATTGATCAAAACTGCTGTTCATTTTGCTTCCACAAAAATATAAAAAAAGTAACTTCGAAAGTAACTTCAAAGTAACTCGCTACTTTTTAGAGTAATTAGTAGTTTACTCAATTACTATTACAAATGCGTAATTTCTACTCTACTCCAATTACTTTTGGCGTTGATACTCAGTAACTTAGCTTAACTACCTTTTCTGAGTAATTTGTACATGTCTGCTACAGAGCACATGGACAGGCAGCTTGCGGTGTACAATCCATGGATCTTAGGTTTGACCCATAACCTTGCCCGCTTCAGTTTGCTTGCCGTGCACGTTGATTACCCTAGGTTAGCACTCGTACTGCACTGGCTAGAGTGGTCGAATTATACAAATATAGCCACATTTTGATGGCTGTCGAATTCCTCGCTGTCTTAACAACCACTCAACTATTTGTCTTCTTTTGATTGATATAGCAGATAAAAAACATTAAAAAAAGCTTTTTTCCTTGGGCCTTTCGTAATTTCGTTTCTAATGAACTACTAACCATGCGCGCACTTTTTGTTAAAAACAATAAGCATAAAAAACCCCAAAAAAACGTGGTCAACAGTGCTAGCGGCTCATCCATGGTTCATTTCATAAGTTACGCAGTCATTTCACACATTAATCTGCTGTTGCATTCGTTACAACGAAGAGAGGGTGGCAGAATCACTGGGAAGAACATGCGCTATACACCATGTTGCACGCAATGGAAGGAATAGCTGCGGGAGGCAATCCCTGCTCGTAAAGACGCCCGCCCGCATAGTTCTCCGTGTGTGATCGGTTAGCGCAAAGAGCCACAAGCTCGAATTGTTATCTGCCCCTTGAGTTCTTCGCCAAACGGTGGCCCTGTCGTCGCTATCGCTTCAATTGCTGCGAAGCTACGAGTGACGTCTGAAATAGCGGCATGTCGTCCCGAGCTGTATGTATGTCATGAAAGCGCCGTTCACATATATGCGACCGAGTAAGATCGAGAGAGACCAGACCGGTTGCGACGTCTTAGGACCGGATGCGCTGCAGCGGAGCTGGTCCTAAGACATCGCAAGAGGCTTAAACATTGGTCTGGTCTCTCTCGGTCTTACTCGGTCGCAAGAGTGGGAACGGGCCTTTGAATATATAAAGCGGGAAACTGTCAGCACGAACACGACTTTGACATTTTTCACATTTTACTTTAAAAAGGGTATACTGGTGGTCATCAAAATTGACCACTTAGGTTAGCACCTCAACTGAGCACTTTCCACTACACAGTAGTTTTGATGACGGCCCTTCAATACGGAAACAAACAGACAAAACGAGCGATGACTTGTTCCCGCTAACAGTGCCGCGGTGTATGTATACTTCGTTTCGGTTCCGGTTTTCGGCAGAGCATGGTGGGGCAAAAATATTAAAAAAGCAAAAAAAAAAAAAAAAACTTTCAGCCTTTTTACTCTGGTGAAAAAGGAAGAGCAGCGGAGCTGTTTTACGTGCCGCCATCTATGAGCGACGCCGGCAACCAGACAACCGGCAAGCCGGTTGTCTGGTTGCCGCCGTCGTTGATAGATGGCGGTAGCTGTCCAGAGGGTTGAGTCCAGATTTATTTGTCCACGCACACGAAACTGGGAAACTAGCCTTTAGCAGCTCCGCCGTCAAAACTACAAAGACATCTAAGCACCTCTTATGAGTTGTGAATGCGAAAGTATAAATGTCGTTCCTCTGCTCTTTTAGTTCGTCTGCGGTGTACTGGCGTGGACGGCCACGTTTCGGTACTGCCGAGGTTGCGGCCGACGGCCGAGCGCGCGCTCTCGTGAAGTGGCCGCGCCGCGCTGAGCGCGGCCGTGCAACCCCTCCGGGATCTGCCCGTGCGGGCTGTGCCATCGGCTACGCTGGCTCCTGGGTTCGAGCCCCACCCCTGCCCGTTTCGATCTGGATGAGCATCGTACCGGCGTACGGTCGTGTATCACTACTGCGTGGTGCACGTTAAAGACCCCAGGCTAGCGGTTGTACTGCACTGGCTAAATTGCTCATCTACAGCGTGTGACTCGTCGCCACTTTAATGGCTGACCAACTACACGCTGTATAAATATCTCCATAACCCAATTTTTTGCTATGCTGGCTCTGCGCTCTGCAGCCAACCGCTCCCTCCTACCGGCAGCCGCGCCGCTGCGCAACCATGGTGAGGGCTGCTCTGGTGACGGTCCTTGGAACCACACTCTAAAAAAAAAGGGTATCACCTTACACTCTTTTGTCCCATATAATACACCCCAAAACTTCATTTCGACGTACAGCGCCCTATAGTCGAACAGACGGCACGAAATTTTACCAGGGGCTTGATAACGGTGCGATATAACTTATTCAATTGCTAAGGTACGTATCAAAGACCAAAGAAAGAAAACACAAAGCTTTTGCAGTACGGCCAAGAAAACTCCGATAATCTTTTTTGTAGTCAATAATACGTACATCAGCTATCTTAATAAGTTGTACCACACGGCTATTAAGCCCCTCGTAAACTTTGGGGACGCCTGTTCGATTATGGGGAGCTGTACGTCGAATTGAAGTTTTGGGGTGTATTATATGGGACATGGGGTGTAATAATACACCTTTTTTTTCTGAGAGTGCACGCTGCGCGGCAGCCAATGGGAACCTCGTTTCTTGAAACTATATATGACGCGCGCCAGCCAATGGGAGCCTATCCATCAGAGCGCTGCTACAGACGACAGGCTTGGCTCCATTGGGACAGGGGAGTTTATGTGCCGTTTGGCGCGGCTTCAATAAATGATAACGCCGGTTCGCTCCGTGGGACAGTTAATGCTTTCGCATTAAAAAGTACAAACTCACAAACTCGGGTGTGCTTATTTAAGTTGAAACATACTTCCTCCCTCAGCCCAAGTTCCGGCGTGACGTCAAAACCTCCGCAATGGCACTTCCAGCTCTGTGCCAGGCTCGGCACGCGGTTGTTCAGCACAGCGGTCGCCTCCGTCAGCACACTGCGGCGACTCGTCGACCAGCGACCTCCCGAGCGTCTCCTGCACGAGACACAACACGACCGGACTGCAGACGAGGAGCGCCGCGGCGTACACGGCGGGCAGGAGGGTCCCCAGGGCGTTCCTTGCGAAGGGGTCAAGCGCCGCCGATCCCCAGAAAACGCACTGGAAAACGCTGACGCCGAGGCCCCGGATCCCGGTCGGGTACGACTCCTGCAGGTGCAGGAAGCACACAAGGAAGTAAGAGCTCACGGCACCCCGGACGACCAGGCCGACGCCCAGCCGCGCTGCGTAGCCGCTGCACGCCAGAAGCAGCGCCTGGGCGCAGGCCAGGATCGCGGCCAGGGATGCCATGGTGGTCCGTCGCGGCAGGTACCGGGCGGCCGCACAGCCGGCCAGGTTGCAGGCCAGCTCGGTGGCGGACAGGAAGGCAAAGTCCATTTGAGGGCGGCCGCCCAGAGAGGTGCCCGTTAGCGACGATGTGTAGTACACCAGGCCCAGGACGACCGCCTGCGAGGAGAAGCGGCGAGCGTGTGGGCGACATCCGTGAACGTCGAATACAGCTCTACTTGAGTTTTCTAGCTCTTGAGCGCCACTGTACAAAAAATAAATTTTATTCCCTCAAAAAGGGCGAAAACACTGTTCCAGACACTTACATACACCCCTCGATCTAACACACCCTTTTCAATCGTAAGATAGGGTGCTGTTTCATTGAAAACACAACATTTTTAAAAACGTGTAAAAGGGGTGTCTAAACAATTGAGAGGCTGTTTAGGTGATGATCTCGAATAATGCTTGCCTCTACCAAATGATATTTACTTCGAAATACATTTCTTGAACTTAAATATATTGTGTATTACTGGACGTATTAACAAGAAGAAAGCAGCAGACGTGTAATCTTCATAATAGCGGAGGCGGTGCGGTTCACCTGTGAAGCTTCTGAATCGTAGCGTAAATGAGGTGGTGGAGCAGTTACCAGGGTCATGACTGTCTGTGGTATTACATCCGTATTTGCTGTTTTTGTAGGAAACACGGCGTGAAAAAAAAAAAAAAAATAAGAAAAATAAAACATCACTAGTGTGCTGTTAAGATTGCCAGCATTCAATTTTTTTGGACTTCACTAGCATCCTAAAGGTGTTGCTGTAACACCCGTATGGTGTTAGTCTTGGAACAAGCTGATTTACTTTAAAGGTGTAAAATGTTTTAGTGTGTAAACTGACCAAATCAATTGTTTGTGTTTATGTTTATACAGAGGGAAGTTAGACGGTCCCAATGGGTGCCTGGTGCCTCCGCTGCATATGAGAAATTTGGCCAGTGCAGCATCACTGATAGCCTGCAGGCCTCTTCAGCGTGCATCAGGTTAAAGACCCCAGGACACGCTTAGCACGTCATATCTTTGCCAAAGTGTCCCTCATGAGCATATTCCATCCGCTTGCACTTGTGGTGCACCGGCACGGACGCCATGCTCACAATGTCGTGTAGATACTAACGTTGGTGACAGGCAACAGTCCAGGGAAAACTCCTCCAACCACTTTCCAGTTTAGGAGAGCGAAAACACTGGAGAGAAGCGGCCTCCTCTCCAGCGTTAGCTCAGCTAAAACGAAAAGGGGTAAGAGGAGTTTCCCCTGAACTCTAAACCTGACACTGACTATAAATACAATTGAGTTTTTTCTCCTTCTATAAATGAGTACGCTGATCGCGGCCCTTTTTGAGACCCTTTCTTCGTTACTTCTGGGAAGCAAGCGATCGGTAACCACGGAGTCGATACGACGTACGCCTGGACCTTTGCATATACTAAGGGTCTGTTGGTCTACTTGTGAGCGCCAGTCGTCCCCGCACTATCTCTCTCACCTGAAACCACATGAAAAGCGTGTATAGCCCAAGCGACCTGGAAGTGCACAAGAGGTCCCGTAGATTCGGAAGGCACGCCACCGCTTCCGCCGCCGCGGAAGCCTCGTACTGTTCCAGCAACTTAGGGATGTGCGCGGCGATCTTCCCTCGGTGCACTCCGTTGAAGGTGGCGATGCCGCGCAACGCCTCCTGGGCGTCCTCCACGCGTCCTCTGCTGAGAAGCCATCGGGGGGACTCGTGCACGAGCAGGCTACACGAGAACACCAGAGCGCCGTGAATCAGCATGACTCCGTGGAGAGCCCTCCAAGAAGGCAGCGCGATGCTCAGCCCGGCTGCCGTCAGGGCACCCAGGCAGAAGCCGACGGCAATGGCCAGCGAGTCCAGGTAGCGGTGACGAGGTGCCACGCACTCGACAAGCAGTACGTCTAGAGCCGTCGCGGAGGCAGCGCCGAGCGACGTCACCAGGCGGGAAAGCGCGTAGATGCCCACTCCGGAAGCCGCGAGGGACAGGAGGCAACCGGAGACGTGGACCGTGGCCCCCAGAAGCAGTGACGCCCTGCGGCCTCCGCGGTCTGCGAATCTGCCGAAGGCCAGCGCTCCCACGGCCAGACCAGCCATGGCCAGCGACTGGGACAACGAAGAAAGCCAGCGCCGTTCGCATACGAGCTCGAAGTCCTCGACGGCGGTGCTGCGGTACTCAGTCTGGTCGAAGACAACGGTTCCGCAACGTCCTCGTCGTCGCAGTTCGCAGGCGTCGACGTCTTCGGTGGCGTTGTGTTCCGAGCAGTGAAAGGGAAGCTCGCTCGGAAGCAAGAAAGCGGAGCCGATCGTGTTTAGTGCCAAGAAGAAATTGCTGCTGGCCACAAGAAAGACTAGGAGCACCTGCCATGGTCCGAAGTTACCGAGCAATAGCGAGATGCAGTCGTCGGCCATCAAGCCAGCTCTACAGGTGTTTTCAGTGAGTCCACCAACGATCGCGGGAAATTAAAAGCGCGAATGAGAAGAGCAGACTCCGTCAGCGTGCAGACCTTGGACTTGTAAGTGAGCGCTTCCGGGGTTTCGCGGTTTTTGCGTCAAACGCGCACAGCAATCCGTTTCTGAGAAATTGTTTCTTCGAGCCGAGCGATTTGGAATGCGTCTCCAGTGTCGCCTCAACGTGACACAGGCCGTCGGTTGAGCTGATTTCCAACGATTTGGAATAATTTTAACGCTCCGTAACTATAGCGCCATGCTGATGTAAAAAAAAAATGCTTTAAAAAGAAGTGATGTGATATATTAGATGTTATTTCCTCATTTATGCGATATTTAATTCTGGCATAAGAAGATGAAAGGCAACACATTTTTTTTTTGTTTTATCACCGCAAGATGAACAAATAAACTTTGTATTATATTGTATTACTTTGTATTATATTTACCGGTGAAATGGTGGTAAAGGTTAAAAAAATAGCTGCATAGTGACAGTTTTACAATGCTCCGAACCTACACTTTAATAACCTAAATGCAACAAGGGCAAAGCGTAAAATCAAGCTGCTACGGACAACAAATGAAAACAAAGTCGAACAAAAAGGCAGCGCAAAAAATACCCAAGGTCGAACAAAATATATCACGCGCAGGATAAGATCAAATAAACTATTAAAGTTTATTGTCACATAAGCAGCGACCCAGATGTATAAACGTTAGAAAGAGTCATTTCAGTCTTTGGTGTTTATTTTCCATTGTTCGTTCTGATTTTGGCAGTGAAACATTTCTGATTATTTGCCGTGTATGCTTCCAATGAGACACATCACGACCTCCCCCCCCCCCCCCTTTTCCCCTTTTCTAAGCTATAATTCTGAAAAAGTGCTTGTCGCGGCGTTTGATAGCATTTTTAAATGGGAAAAAGGCCACACATATTGTATTATTGGCTCTTCTCTATGATACTTAGGTTGCGCCATACGTAGGGTCAGTTTGCGTTCCGAAAGGACGATATCAAAAAACCGAGTCAGTGCTTTTTATTTAATAACAGTAATCGATGCTCGTTTCTTCCAAATATACAAGGAATCTTGATGGAAGTAAACATTGATTGGATATGGTGAATGTAAGAAACATTTGCTATTATTCTTATAATCCTCGCATGTATTATAATTAAGTGCTTTCTCATACAGGTTAGGTTACAGTAACATAACTGTGAGAAAAGATTAAGCTACTAAAATACTTATGTTATGCTTGTTGGAAGCATATACTTAGTGGTGTTCATTCGTGACTCATAGGAAATTGCGCAGCATGAAACAGAGGTACTTCACACGATTATCTAGCGACAAGTGATCGGAAAAAGTAATTCCTAGCGTTTTGATATTGCTTACAAAAACATTACTCAGGGACCCAAAAGTTTTGCGGATATTGAGGTTGGTCACTCGAAACCTGCACTCTAAGAAAAAAGGGAGGAGAAAGGTAGCAAAAGCGACAGTTCCTCCTTGTTGCGGACAAGTTGCCCAGAGAAGGGAGGAACGGCAGTTCAGATGAAAGGAGGAGGGCGAGTTCCTCCTTGTTCTGTTGGCGCAGGGGTAGAACATCGCGCTACTGACCAAGTGGTCAACGGTTCGATCCCCAGAAAAGTGCGATTTTTTTTTTTTTTTTTTTGTAAAGTTTTTTTTTATTTTTGTTTACCAAAACACACATAAACAAACCCGGACCGATGAAAGGAAGATTAAAGTCCTTATTATTCTCCGAGACATTTTCCTCCTCCAGGCAGACCGGAGAAAGCTTTCGCCCTCCCGACCCATCTTCTTTCGGTTTCGTTTTTCGAGCACATCGCGCACGTTGTTTAATAAATTAATGTTGAGTTGATTGAGCTTCAGCGGCAGCGAAGGCCGCCTGTAATTCCGTCTTCTAGTCCAAACGTGCAGAACATTTCGGTTGCATTGACGTTTTTACCACTAATTTTATCAAACGAGCTAACGAAGCCGCTAGAAACAGCGAAGCTCCGGAGCAGTGCCAGCAGCGCTACATACACGGGGTAAGACGGCCGTCTCCAATTTGCGGGACACACGCGGAACTACAGCAGCGAAACCACGAGGAAATGTGTCGACGTTTTCGACGTTATGAAAATCGCGGGAACTGCGTCCAAGGAAGGCAGGTTTTCCTGCCGGCTGCCTGGGTGCCTTCCGTGCGGAGTTCGGTTCCGTTGTCCCGTGCCGAGTGCCAACCGGCGTTCAACGTGATTCTTCTGCGTGTCAGCAACATCGTCAGCGTGGTTCTGTATTTCTTCGTGTCAGCGACATCGTGATGGCAGTGTTGTGGGTTGTGAACAGAAGACTGGAATTATCGCCGATGTGACCGTGTGTTCGCGTATCAGTGGTGTAACAACAAGATGAGATGACGTAAACTGTCGGGCATTGATGGCGCTGGTCGGGCCGTTATCGGAGGGGCCGGGGTGTCGCAGGATGACATTCCGCTTTACATTAAAGAGTTTAAAACCACTTGAGGGATTAGGTGCAGTCGATCGACGTGTGGATAGTCATGTTGGAACGCTGGTCTGAACGGTAAGCTCCTATCGTACAGTGGCCAGTGTGACTGTCGGTCCCCAAGAGCGATTGCGCTCTGGGGAAAAGACAACACTACGAAAGTATGACGAAAAGTACGTATATTCATAATGGAAGTTTAGCATAAAAAAAAAAAAAAAGACAGGCAAAATTGGAAAAAAGCAAAAAACGCTATCCTTTATTTTACTGTTTAAATATGTTACGGTTCCTGTAGAAACTGCCCTCTAAGTGGCGCGCTGGGATGAGCGCTAGAAGTTTTCGAGCTCGCAACGGCGCAGCTCCGTACACTTAACAGTTGTCGCAAGTCGCGGCTTTGACTGCATTCAAGTTGATCGAAAAGCGATTTCTGTGCCCGTGAAGCATCACTTCCAGCTGAGTGGATATCCGCTCTACAGAGATTAATTCAAGACGGCAATTGCAGCTTTGCGCGAACAGCACAAATAGAAAAACGAACACTACAATATAAATACTGGCTACGAAGGGCCATGCGGGAAAACGAACTCATGGCTTGGAACCACATTGGAGTGGCTCGATTTATTGGCTTTCAAATAATCATGGCATGATCGAGCGTCTTCTTTTTAATAAGAGATTCATCCCCTGAGCCATTAAAAATAGCCTCAGATGTATGACATTGCTGGAAAAAAAATGAACATGTTCGGAATATTTTTTTTTGCTTAGGGAGTCACCGAAAAATTCCGTACGTTGAAAACGACCACTATAAAAGACGGAAACGCAGGGCTCGGAAGTAGCGATCGGGGTAGTGTGCTGTTGTATTGATGTTTGTATGTGCGATGCCTGTGTATGCGTTCAATATATGTTGACCTGATGTTTGTAGTGTGCGCAACGTGTCTACATGTGTTAGAGATTCCGAAGAAAAGGAAACGCAATTGTGGCGTAAAGAAATAAAAATATTTTTTTGTAAAACATGAATTGGGCGGTACCTAGCGCCACCTAGCCTAGCTACGTGCGATTACTCTGCTTGACCCTGCCATCTGGTGGCAAGCGATTTAACATCCTTTTACGCTACGCGGCTACGCCATAATTTCGTGTTACCGTGCTGAGATAAGCCAAGAGGTTGCTTCGGATTTGCTTTTTTTTGAGCGGCTTTTGGTTTTGCGGGCGAATGATTTTCACTCCTCCGTGATGTGCGGTTGACGCAACGGTTGACGAAGGAATTGTGGCTCGAGGAATAGCAAAGGTAGGACATAAAGTGCGCGAACCGAGTGCCGGTTGGTTGTCTCCGTTGAACATCGCAGTGCTGACGATGAGAAGACTGAGTGACTGCATGCTTTCGAAACGTAAGTTTCTTTACCTGCAGGGGTAAAGAAACTTCGGAAATAAATACAGTTCGCGGAAAGCTCGTGTTACGTTTTTATTTCCTGCTCCTCTCGCTTCGTGCAATAGACTTAGTGTTCTCGTTAAGCCTTACCGAGCTCGATTTGCTCGATTCGTGGCCGCCATAATGAGATGCAGTCGACGGAGGAACTTTTCCTCCCCTGCTTAAGGGACGAAAGTTTCTCCCTTTCTGAAGGAACATATGTGTCAAGAGCGTTCCTCCCTTTAGGGAGGACTATACTGACCCTTTTTTCTAAGAGTGTGAGGACAGAAGACTGCCGCTATTGTTTTGACAACACTCATATTGAAACAGTTTCACTTAGCTCAACTTTTTCATGTAAGAATCAATTAATTAGATGTATTAATGAGGGTATTTAATTATGTTTACCTGAAATAAAGACACCCATGTCATCAGCATAAAATCTGAGATGGACCTTTTGTAAAGCGTGCGTATACCGTGTGTGGTGCGAAAGAGAGACCGAGAACTGGCTGTGCGTAGAAAATCCAACACTGCGGCTCTGTTACCGAGGTTCCGTTTGCGTATCAGAGTGTGATCTCTCTCTCTCTCTCTGTCTCTCTCGCTCGTTCTTAAGTGTCAAGTGGTAGATGCTGCGAAGCAACAAGAGTCTTCAGGCGGTCCCCATAACCTGCTGGGCACTTTCCGCGCGGACTTTCGCTAATTTTGGAAAAAGTCAATTTGATATTGATTGTATAACTGTCATTTGAAATAACAGTAGAGATAGTATAAAATGCTGCCGTGCGGTGCACCTAGATCAGTACTAATAAACGTAAGGGGCAGAACAAATACCATAAGCAAATCATTCGTATATCCAGATTATATCGTTAATCACATATGGGCGTAACGCACAAGCGAGCTCCTTGTGATACATGACATAAAGTATATAGGGGCGCATTACCGGTTGATCGAGAAAACGTAGATCAAAAGCAGCGGGCGTGCACCTTCGTCGGGCTTGTACTCTTATTTAAAATAATTGTGTGAAATAATCAGTGAATTCAAACTAGCTTTGACTTGATGTCAATATTGTCTATAAAGCTAAGTTATTAGGCTAGCAATAATCAGTAAAACACTGCGCTCGAATGTCTATGTCGCGTACTTGAACAAAAACAAATGTTGTATATATGACACGTATTTCAGACATTTCCTGAAGGGGTGACGAATTTGGCGGGAGCGCTGGGTTTTGCTAACGAAGATGGAAGAATGGAGGACAAAAAGATTGGTGGAAAGTATCTAGAGAAAGTTTAACGAAGTAAAACTAACTAGCGCAGCTCGGACAAAAAAATATCGGAACTCCCTCCCGCGTGGCTCCGGCCCAAAGGCTGAATGCAACGTTACGCTGAAGGGAACGAAAATTATCTTAGAAGAGCGAGGGAAGAACTCATACTTTTGGTTCGTTTTGGTTTCTAGGCTATAGGTGGAGCAAGCTGACTCCCGTTATAAAAGGTGCAGCCATTTGCATCCAACCATCCATACAAGTTGCTTAATACTTTTTAGCGGGCTACTTGTCGCCAGTTAAAATGTGTATGCATGTTTTTCTGCCCTCTTCTCTGCTTCTGACATTAACGCACAAAAGGAATCCCATCAATTCTGTGGTTCCCTGATGTATAACGTCTACAATTTCGCTATTTGATTATATTGCAGCCCGGCCCTAGTACAGGTATGTATGTATCATGTATGTATATCTCGAATTACTAAGTATATATATGTGTTATTTAGTTGTCCATTTATTTACTGAAGTAATAAATTAATATTTTGTCAAATGGCAGCTTTGCTTATTACAGAAATTAAGCAACAACCATATATTTAAAATAAAAACAGAAAGACCCCCCCCCCCCCCCACACACACACACACACATACACCCAGGGGCGGATCCAGAACTCCGTTTGGAGGGGGGGGGGGGGGGGGCAGGAAAATAAATTTGCAAGGATACTATTCTCCCATTCTTTCTTCTGCACCGGGGGGTCTGCCCATGCCAAATTGCCCTCCGAGAAAGGGGGGAGGGGGAGGGAGGAAGGGAGGCGGCCGCCCTCGTAGCCCCCCCCCCCCCCCACCCCCCCCCCCCCCTTGGATGCGCCTTTGAACACACCCGTTTTCCCTTGTTTCATCGAACTCAAATTAAATCGCTAAACTCTACTTTTTGGCATCGAACTTTTCCCTAGGCCACTGTGTACCCTAGGCGCACGTGCGTCAAGCTTCACTGCTTTACACCGGTGCGCTGCGCTAGGGGAAGCGGCTGTTGCGACGGGGCATACTAGGACATTTGCTCACTTGCTCAACCTTTATTGGTTACGATCATAGGTCGACCCCTAATTTTAAAGGGCAATACCGGAAAAATATTGTCAACTTATATTTAAATAAATAAGGTAGTCATTGGTCATTGCTTTACTTGCCAGATATTACGCTAGAAGGTTTCAGTACAAGGCGTCCCCCCAGAAACAAATTGAGTTTTTAGAGCGCAGCTCTTAGGGGCCCGTTCCCGGCATGAGCAGCGTCGGCGTCGCCGTCGGCGTTGCCGTCGCCGTCGGCGTAACCAAGGTCATCCCAAGGTCACGTGACCCCCAAGGTCACGTGACCCCTCCCAAGGTCATCTCAAGGTCACGTGACCCCACGTGACCGCCTGAAGGTCACGTGACATTGGGGGTCACGTGGGGTCATCTTGGGGTCACGTGACCCTCCCAAGGTCATCTCAAGGTCACGTGACCCCAAGATGACCCCACGTGGCCCTTTGAAGGTCACGTGACCCCCGAGGTCACGTGGTCTCCTCCCCAAGGTCACGTGACCCTCAACGTCACGTGACCCCTCCCAAGGTCACGTGACCCCAAGGTGACCTTCACGTGACCCCCAGGTGACGTGACCCCCCCCCGAGGTCACGTGACCCCCGAGGTCACGTGGTCTCTTCCCCAAGGTCACGTGACCCCCTGAGGTCACGTGGGGGTCACCTTGGGGGACACGTGACCTTGAGGTGACCCCCACGTGACACCCAAGGTCACGTGACCCCCAGGTCACGCCTCCCCGAGGTCACGTGACCCCCCCCGGAGCATATTAAAGAAAGAAGAGGAAGAGGAGAAGGAGGAGGGGTCTACCCTCCCCTCTGTACCCTTCACTCCTCCTCCTCAAGAGCTGCGCTCCAATTCGGCGTTACAGGGAGTTGTAAACGGCTTTCACTTTTTTGTTTTGTTTTTTTAACTGCAAAAATAAACTACGAATCGCCGAACGCTCATTCTCCGCCTAAATATAGCGCTAGCGGTCCAAACAAGATTCCAGTTTTAAAATAATGAGAAAATGGCGGTCGACGGAGCTCTCGAACACATGGAGCTGGATAACGCCAGTTATCGAAAACAGGCGAAAGCTGCCTGACTTTCTCATCAAAAATTAAAAAAAAAAAAATCCTTTCGAACTTTTGGATAAGACAAAGTTTAGTTCTGAAACTTGCTAACGCTACATTTAAACAGATAATAAGTGTACGACAAAGAATAATTTAAAACTAAAAAAAAAAAACATTGGGGGGCGAGGTGGGCTGCGACACGCTGCAAGTCGTTCCGATACCCCCGATAACGATGCCCAATAACGATATGAGGCATGCGCAAAGGCGGAGGCGAAGTATCTGGTATCGTTAGCGAGTCATTGGAACGATCTACTTAAACTATTTTTTTTTATGTCCGTCTTAGGAGCTTTCCTTTTTTTTTTGTTTTTTTTTTGTTTGTGTATTAAACAGAACACATGAAATACTTGTCATGTGATAGAACTGTTTCTTTTCAGATATATTTTTTGCAGAAGAAAAAAAGGGAAAAAAAGGACAAAATATTCCAGCTTGATTTATGAAAATATTCAGTCATGTGGAATCATTCGTATTTGAATATTCAATTCAATTCGGTTAGCAATAAGATATCTAATTTCAGCACACCTCTAATTTATATTTTAAAAAAAAGAAATAAGCACATGTGTATAAGTGCTTTAGAACCCTGAAGGTACAGTCATAAATTAATTAACTATAAGTAATTTATTGACTAATTATGATTGTACCCTCATGGACCGAAGCACCTGTCACCTTGAAGGTGAACATTTCGGCAGACGTCTGCCTGGTTGGGTTAAATATTATAAATGAATAAAGGGCAAACGCCAACCAATCCCTAAAAAATCGTAGGGTCCCAACGTTTCGGTGCCGGCTCGGCACCTTCTTCAGGGGGGCTATTTAAAGGAGAAGCAGCTTCTTTCTTTTCTTCTGCGGTGAATGTAGCGCAGTATCTTCGTTTTTTTACGGTGGTTAGTTTTCAAACTAGGTGCGGTACCTTCGTTTTCTTCGAAGTTGGTTATTTACAAACGAGGATCAGCATCTTCGTTTTCCTCTATGGTAGGGGCCTGTTTCTTTGGTGTTTTCTCTAAATGTCGTAGACCACTGACGTATGCTGAGGGCAAGGTGCCGGAGGATCGATTAATATTTCCTGGTGTGGTCTGTATGCGCCATGACTCAATAAAGAGTCGTTGCCGCCAGTTGGTTTCTACATCCAGGATTCGGGTATTTTCAAAGTCGATGCGGTGGTCATTGTCCTCGCAGTGTTCCGCAACAGCGCTACGCTCTCGATCAAATTTTCGTACGTCATTCTTATGTTGGCGGACTCTTTCCTTGAGGTTTTTTGTTTCGCCGACGTATGAAGCGGAACACTCAGCACAGGGAATCTGGTACACAATGCCTTGTGCTTTTTCTCTCGCTGGACGGTCTTTCGGACGAGGCATTAGGCGCCCAAGTGTCGAAACAGGTTTGTGAGCCACCTGAATACCTTCTTTGGCCAGCGTACGAGCCAGAGTTTCGCTAGTTCTATATAAGGTACACAGACGCGGATGTTAGGGCGGGACTGCGTGCTATTCTGTGGGTGCTCAGGGATTGGTTTTTAGGGATTGGTTGGCGTTTGCCCTTTATTCATTTATAACATTTAACCCAACCAGGCAGACGTCTGCCGAAATGTTCACCTTCAAGTCTATACGCCTTGACTTCGGAGAGAAAGCAGCACAGCTAGCGAAGCGGTATGTAAACGTTGCCCGCAGTATCTCTACGTTCAGGACTCACCTTGATTTTACGACAGCCTGTCGAGATGCGCACATAGTTCCACAGAGCCTTCTTCTCAAGCGCCTCGTCCATATACCTGAAGGACATAAGATACTCGACCAGGCAGAGCACCGTCTGGTTAAAGCGCGTATTCACGAGTGTCAAGCAACACTCAAGAAGAAAGAGCTAGACTTGTTCTTCATTCGTCGGCAGCTTGAACACCAAATCCCAGATATCTTCCCATCCCTTCAGTCTTTCACCGAAAACATCGCTTCTACTTCTGCAAAAAAACGACGGGATTCTCAGAAGGAGAAGCTCTTGAAGCTGAAAAAGAAACGCGAAGCAAGATACGGCTCCGATACTACCAGGTTTGTCACAAATCTCTCCTCAAGGGAACTCTCTTTGGTCGAGACTGCTGTTTTGGCAAAAGGCCACGGCTTTAACGTGACGACGACAAAGCCGCCCATACCAAAGATTGTCGCCACAATAGAAGACGGCATCACGCAATTGAGCTCAAGCGCCCAGGAACGGGTCCGACAGAAAACGGTCAGCATTCTGTCGAAAATGCCTTTGCGTCAACAATACAACGTATCAAGGGAAGAGTCGACAGCACTTCGGCAGCTAAGAGATGACACAAAAATTGTGCTTTTACCGGCGGACAAGGGTAACTCGACGGTCGTCCTAGATCGGGAAGACTACGAACGAAAGGTGAAGGATCTTCTGGACAGCTCCGCTTATCAGAAACTCAGAAAGGACCCCACCACACAAGTTCAGACAAATCTGAACAAACTTCTGGCGGGAATTTTCAAAAAACATCCAGAATCAAAGAACCTTTACCTACGGCTCATATGCCGAAATGGTTCTGCTCCTGGATTCTATGGACTCCCTAAGATCCACAAGCCAAATGTTCCCCTCCGGCCTATCGTGGATTTTACAACGTCATCGCTTCGGGCGCTA
Source organism: Ixodes scapularis (assembly GCF_016920785.2). NCBI lineage: Eukaryota > Metazoa > Arthropoda > Arachnida > Ixodida > Ixodidae > Ixodes > Ixodes scapularis. The sequence goes on along the minus strand of NW_024609846.1, from coordinate 81,921,650 downwards.
TCCAACTACCTCCATCGCACCCTTTCCCCTCTCGTCGGAAGAACGCCAACTAACGTACGAAACGCCGGTCATTTCGTGGAGCTTGTTTCAGAACTCAAGGTCACCACCGAGGACAGTCTAGTGTCATTCGATGTAATTTCACTCTTCACAAGCGTTCCAGTGCCCCTGGCTGTAGCCACAGCCAGGAACGCTCTCGAAAAGGAGAAAGACCTGAACGAAAGAACCTGCCTTAGCGTGGATGAAATATGCTGCCTCCTTGAATTCTGCCTTCACAGCACCTACTTCAGCTTCCAAGGAGAGTTCTTCAGCCAGACCAGCGGAACCGCAATGGGAGCTTCTATTTCGGTTACTACGGCAAACCTGACGATGGAAGCAATCGAACAAAGGGCGCTGCACTCATTTCCGGCTAGCCCCAAAGTGTTCCTACGGTACGTCGATGATTGCTTTTGTATCCTAAAGACATCAGAGGTGGACAACTTTTTAGCTCACCTCAACTCCATCGAGCCGGCCATCCAGTTTACATTAGAGCTTGAAAAAAACGGCACCTTGCCGTTTCTGGACGTGCTTGTCAAGCGAGTAGGTGAAGACATGGAGTTCACTGTATACAGGAAGCCGACCCACACTGGACGTTACCTTCGGTTTGACTCATACCACCCTTCGAGTCACAAGGCGTCGGTGGTTGCGACCCTGTTGTCCAGAGCTCGGAACATCTGCTCCTCAAAAGAAGATAAAGAAAGTGAAGAACAGGCTGTCATCGCCGACCTCAAAAAGAATGGCTACACCAACAGCTTCATCAGCCGTGTTGCCCGTCGTCTCGGTCGCAGTCTTGAGCACCCACAGAATAGCACGCAGTCCCGCCCTAACATCCGCGTCTGTGTACCTTATATAAAGGGAACTAGCGAAACTCTGGCTCGTACGCTGGCCAAAGAATATTCAGGTGGCTCACAAACCTGTTTCGACACTTGGGCGCCTAATGCCTCGTCCGAAAGACCGTCCAGCGAGAGAAAAAGCACAAGGCATTGTGTACCAGATTCCCTGTGCTGAGTGTTCCGCTTCATACGTCGGCGAAACAAAAAACCTCAAGGAAAGAGTCCCCCAACATAAGAATGACGTACGAAAATTTGATCGAGAGCGTAGCGCTGTTGCGGAACACTGCGAGGACAATGACCACCGCATCGACTTTGAAAATACCCGAATCCTGGATGTAGAAACCAACTGGCGGCAACGACTCTTTATTGAGTCATGGCGCATACAGACCACACCAGGAAATATTAATCGATCCTCCGGCACCTTGCCCTCAGCATACGTCAGTGGTCTACGACATTTAGAGAAAACACCAAAGAAACAGGCCCCTACCATAGAGGAAAACGAAGATGCTGATCCTCGTTTGTAAATAACCAACTTCGAAGAAAACGAAGGTACCGCACCTAGTTTGAAAACTAACCACCGTAAAAAAAACGAAGATACTGCGCTACATTCACCGCAGAAGAAAAGAAAGAAGCTGCTTCTCCTTTAAATAGCCCCCCTGAAGAAGGTGCCGAGCCGGCACCGAAACGTTGGGACCCTACGATTTTTTAGGGATTGGTTGGCGTTTGCCCTTTATTCATTTATAACCTGTCACCTTTTGTGCACAGATATGCATACATGGGGGAATCGGTGGCCGAGTGGGCTAGCGCACACCAGCTCGGAGCACGTGGAGCGAAAGCTCGCGCCACAGAACCCAGGGATCCTGGGCTCAATCCCCACCCCTGCCCGTTTCAATCTGGATGAGCATCGTACCGGCGTGCGGTCGTGTATCACTACTGCGTGGTGCACGTTAAAGACCCCAGGCTAGCGGTTGTACTGCACTGGCTAAATTGCCCATCTACAGCTGGGAGACTCGTCGCCCCTGTGAGACAGACCAAGTTCAAGGCTGTATAAGCATACCACACAACCCCCCCCCCCCCCCCCCCCCCCCCCACCAATATGCATACATTACAATATGCAATACACATCATGAATGCATACAAGCCTTGTGTGTGTATGGGTATAGTCTAGTCTAGTATGGGCGGTAAATGAAATTTGAACAAAGGTAAGCACGCAGGTGAGCTGATGAAAACTTGACTTAATTTAACCTGATCAAGGAAAGTTAAAGCATACATATAAAAGAAAGGGACAACACGCAACGTCTCCGTGTTGTCCCTTCATTTTTTGTGTTTCTTTTCATATCCTGATTCCTGTCTCGGATGAAACGGTAAAACTATGTTAAACGTTTTTTATTATTATACATACAAACTAGATGGCGCTACCCGCCGTTCAATTCAACGAGTAACATTCAATTTTATTAGCTATTCATCTACTGCAACGTTGGTATCGCTAGATCAGGCTGGATTTCAATTCAATGGAGAAATGGAAAAAATTATCATGTACGTCGCGCGACGTCCTGGTACGTCGTCTCGTCCCTCTCCTCTGATCGCACTCAAGACCAGCGCTGTTTCAAAATGTCATCCGTGAAAGTGCCAAGCATGCATGCCCCCAAAATCGTGAACAATCTATCGGCGGGTCATTTGCTCTGATTATGCGTTCGCTCCGCGCGATCGGCGAGCAGCTGTGAACGCGTTGGCGCTTGCTTGTTCACGTCGTACTCCACCGACCCGGCGATGGAGGCCCTGCTGTGCTTCGTGGTGGCCACGCTGGTGTTCCTGCTCCTGTTCGACTACTACTGCCATCAGCAGGAGAGCCAGGAGCGGGCGCCCGTGCGCTCGGCCAGCTGCGACGACGCACCGCCCGTCAAGACGAGTCGCTACTACTCGACCAGCCTCTTCGCCATCCTTGGACTGTCTCGCGAGGAAGTGTACGACTTCGCCGCCTTCAGGGACCGATTCCACACCTTTTCGGAAGTGAGCACGGCCATGCGCAGGGCAGGTTGGTGACTTGTTCTCGGCGGTCCCCCGTCGCTTTGGGGCGAAGCCAGCGCACTTGGTGTGTGCATATGCGTAGAGTGGTGCGTCGTGGCAAACAGGCAAGACATATGAAAGCGGTCCACACTATAGTCCACAAAGGGCCGCGCTCCGTGGTGTTGTTGTCACATGCCTCGCTTCGACGCTCTTATTAGCACACCTGACCAGTAGTTTTCACCGCTCATCGAGCTGTGCTGTGCACTGTGAGCCCCCAGCATTACGTAGGCGGCGCCACCATTCCTTGCATGCTGGCACCATATCTTACCATTGTGTTGTGCTATAGGGGTGGTCTGGGGCATAGGCATTCAGGCAGCATGCAGGTCTCCAAAGTTTGTGAGGCTTTTTCAGAGATTGTAGTGCCCAACCCTAAGTTCTAGAAATCTGACAGTCTGTATCTGAATGCAATTTAAGTAATAGCGAATTTCAGGCAAGGTTTGAAACTATGAGGCGATCAGTCCGCGGCAAGGAGACTGCTGCAAATCTGTCTTTCCTTTGATAACAGGAAAGACAGATTCTCACGGAAAAAGGTTAGAGGCTTGCAATGCAGGGAAAAATAACCACAACCATGTACGAAATGGCAACACCGGGAAACGGAACAAATGGTCCCAGAACAAATGGACCCGGAACAAATGGTCCCGGAACAAATGGTCTCGGAACTAATGGTCGCAAGTACAGACTACGAAAAAATGTTCCCAGATAAATATCGCCGATTTGGCTTTGCGTTTTCGGACAAATCCAATAAATTCCACTACAACTCGCCGAATTTCGAGGCTGCCGGTTGCACGAACTCGACCGATTCTTATATTTTTCTGGGAAGTTTAGAAATGTTTTGCGCTATGAAAACCTAATGCACCTATAAAGGCATCGAGCTCCGCTCGTTATGTGTGCCACCACCATGCGTCATGACGAGATGGAAGTAATTAGAGTTTTACTGCTTCAACAGGGGAGGCACTCACTTGATCGAATGACGTATTAGCAAACGCCTACGTTTCACCGAATGACACTTTAGCGAATAGTTGGCCGCCGCGAAGCGTCGTTTACGGGTGAGCCAAGTGGGTTCACATTTTTGTAACGAGCCACAGCAGATTGTCGCCACGAAGCGGCGTAAGCGCAGTGCGGGGAGGGGGGGGGGGGGGGGGGGGACATGCACCCCCGTTATTTGCTAAAACGTCGATTCGTTCAAATTTAGCTGTTCGCTGAAACGTCATTCGCTCATGTAATATGGACTAGGAGTACTTATTTTTCGTTTCAAAAGACCCTACTGATATCATAAATATTCTAAAGCCCTTTTTATGAAAATTGTAATAACTCCTATAATATTGTATAAGGTCTCTAACTTGACAGTTATGAGATAACTGTTGGACAGTATTCAATTTAAAAATATTTTGACGATTTTAAACAAAATGAAGTTCAATATCCGACCACTTTCTTCGAATTAACCGGCCTAAAAATATAGACGAGATCCTTCATTCCACCAGGAAATCACTGATTACATAACGGATGAAGTATATTGCATGGCATATCTTAGTTTCAAAACAATCCTCTGACGGGACCATTTTTTCTTACCTTGAAATTCAGACCATAAGTTCTGGGACCATTTGTTCCGGGACCGTTTGTTCCGGGACCATTAGTTCCGGGACCATTAGTTCCGGGTCCATTAGTTCCGGGACCATTAGTTCCGGGACCATTTGTTCCTACACCCGTCAACACCGGTATTCCTGGGGAAGCTCGCTTTTTAAAAATAGGGTGGTTCAAGTCACCAGGCTCGATCAAAAATGGACCGCAAAAATCGACGCTTACATGTAGCCATCTAAACTTTTCGTCAAAGGTGTAATTCACAGGTTGGTTTTTTCTTGCAAAATTACAAAGCATAGCTCTCTTTCTGTAAAAAATAAGGCCAAGGAACTTTTGCCAGGGTCTATGGCGGGCAGCAACGCAGATGACCAAGTCCAGTAGCTGGGTGTGCTTGGCGTCCGTATTGATAGTTGGCGTCGGGAGCAGAGTCTGAAGGTGCAGCCGACCAGCGAAAGATAGCAGACGACACGCAGACGGAATCCGTTGGCAGCAAAAGTGCTGCCGTTATGCAGACGCATTTTTTTACTTTAAGTTTTGCTTTTATTGTTCGCATTTATTTTTTAACCGAAGGTTCATCTCAAATGGATTATGTTCATTTTAATAAAAAGAGGTGGTCGTGATAAGGAGCGCTGTGTTATTCCTTTGCCAAAAGAGCACTGATGACACGTTAGCTTTTAAGTTGTCTGACCACAACGTCACTGCAGTGTGCCTATATAATTCTTAAAATTCACCACCCCGCCATTTTGGCCCCCAACCTCTGCATCAGGGCTGCCGGACATCCACGTCATTGTGGGCATCGACTTCTCGGCCAGCAACGAGTGGCAGGGGCGCAAGACATTCCGCGGCGAGAGTTTGCATGCGCTGAAAGGGAGCAACCCCCACAACCCGTACCAGCGGGCCCTGGCCTCCCTGGGGGCCGTGCTGACCCCCCTGCTGCACGGAAACCCCATTCCGGCCTTCGGCTTCGGCGACTCCGCCACCAAGGACACGGCAGTTTTCCCGCTCATCGAGTCTGGCACGCCCTGTCTGGACTTCAACGACCTTATGTGTGCCTACACGCACACGGCACAAAAGGTGGGTGCACATGTAGCGGCCGTCACTGGGCATCACGGAGTTAATATATTATGTAAGGGTGCGCAAATAGTGGTTTGAATCGAATAGCGCAGTGTTGTCTCTAGCTTCAACACTGTTAAAAAAGCCAGTTGTATTGATGTTTCCTTTCACCGTAAATGCTATGAATGATGCAGCGCTAATTCGATTTGAACCGCTATTCGCACATCTCCAATAATGATCTCAAGAAAAAGGTTAATGACATTCTGGCTGCTTTAGAACGGCAATGCATAGACATCAATGGTCCCAGTGGGTGGTCCAGATGGGCCCATATTGCCACGTGCGCAGCTATCCAAGGAGGCAGCGCACTTGGCTTTCACACAGATGGCCGGGGTTCGAATCTCACTCCTGCAATTGTCGTTTTTTTTCTTTCTTTACATAAGTAGAAGATTCTAGAACGTTTAAGAGCCATTTAGCCTGTTCATGCCCTAAATGTATACTTCCAGAATGAACGAGGTAGAATGTTCTAGGCTCCCAGGAAAGGCTCAAAAGAAGCCATGCTGTACATAGTTGGTCTTTCGCCAGCGCTCAGCTCTGCGTTCACGCCGACATTCAACGCCCGTGATGCTGTGTTATTTACCGTTATTCTGTTCTACTTTTGTTTTGGCACAAGTTCGCTGCATTGAACATTCAGTTTCTTTTGTTATTTATTGCCTCATCAATAGTCATTTGTGACAATATCGCTGCCAATGCCTTAACATACATAAATCTGCAGCAAAACATCACTTTAAAGTCTGTACTGACCTATTTTCTAGTTTACTTTGCAAGAAAACATTGGCGTCGTGCATTGTATAAAAGTTGACAAGCGCTCCAGCAACTTCCATTTATTGCGGCAAAACGAGCACACTTATCCTGCCGTCTGCTTCTTACGCTTTTTCGTTGCTCTCTTTCGTTCTTTCTCTAGAAACCAATAATGTCGGCACCCACGATTTGTTGCATTCAGCTCCCGTCTTTACCCCCCCCCCCCCCCCCCCCGCCGGACAGTTTCCGCCGAGAAAGAACAATGCATTGTTGCGCTTATTATGTTTATATGAAGTGACCCCTTTAAGGAAAGGCCCTCGTCAGTGAAGCCTGCCCCCCGCAATCCTGCCGCACGCAGGTGCAGCTGAGCGGACCTACCAGCCTGGCCCCACTGCTCCAGAAGGCTCAGGAGATTGCCGCCCACAGCCGCGAGTTTCACGTGGTCCTGGTGCTCACGGACGGGCAGCTGGACCCTGCCGGGGAGGCCTCCTCCCGCCGGGCTGTTGTCTCCTGCTCCCAGCTGCCGCTCTCCCTCGTGCTGCTCGCCCTCGGGGACGGCCCCTGGCCCGCGCTGCAGCGTTGGGATGACGAGCTGCCCGAGCGGCGCTTCGACAACCTCCAGCTTGTGCGCCACGCCGAGGTGACGCGGGGCTGCCGCAACCCTGATGCGGCGCTCGCGCTCCACGCCCTTATGGAGGTGCCTGACCAGTATCGCGCGGCCGTGCAGCTGGGACTACTCAAGTCTTGATTCGGCACGGCTAAAGCCCCTTGACGCACTTGCGTTTGTCTCGCGAGTAGCAGTGCACCGGGCCCATGCCACTCTCGTGCGGCACTGTGAAGGAAATGGCGGCTAGGCACCAAAACGAGCGACTCTTGGAAATGAATGGTGGCGGAGCACTCGCGCTCCCGTGGCCCATTTATTGACCCTTCCCATAACGATGGTTTACAGTACTTGTAAGGAACGCCAAGCGTGAATTTTACCGAGGAGCTTTAAGTCTGGCAGCCAGATGATGGCCAGTTCAATGAATTCGAGGCAAAGCGCTGGCCTATGGATCCCCAGGTGGCAGGTTCAAATCCCACCCGAAGTGCCCGCAATCTGACGGGGTCTTACTGCAGAGAAGGCAACGGGTAACTGAGATTTCGGTTGTACGTCAAAATATCCTTCGGACCTCTGCTGGAGCGTGCCAGGTGCCCTTCGTCGATTCGACACAAACAAACCCTCAAATTTGACTTTTGGCCGGACGGCCTCCTCCAGAGATCGCGGAAACGCGCCTTGTGCCGTCCAGGATGTCGCCGACTGTTGTCTGCTTTTGGGGTGCATACGCAAGGTTACATTTCTGCCCCGTGGTTTTCTTCTCTACTGTTGTAAGGTCAGTAGAGATTTGGTTGCTTCCTTGAATCTCGTGGCCATTAACTTATTACTTGAGATTAGTATGCGATTGCTGCACCCGGTTTGCCTACCTGAGTCTGCTTTTGTCACAAATTGCTCATCCGGTTACATTTTTTGTCACAAATCGCGCGTCTGGTTGGTCGAGAGGCCGTCTGGACGGTGCCTCGTCTGACAACGAGCACAGTGTCTTTGTTTACGTAGCGAACCGACAAAGACCAGTTTTTCCCGTTTTGGGGTTGCACCGGGACTGTTGCCTGCTTTTGTGGTGTGCCGAATTTCCATTTCATGCTTCCTTGCAGTGGTCCTCTCCTTGACTTCCGGCTAGTCTTACTTCAAGCACTTTCCAGAGTCGCACCCCAGCTTTGGGCGGTGCTTTACGAGTTTCTGTCGGGCACGACTCGACAAACGAGCGTAAAGGGTTGTGAACGAAATCAAAGAATCTCATCAACCATTTTTCAGGTTTGGCAGCTGATATCTGCTTCTGCACTACCTTACCTTTCTGGTCACCGTTGGCCAGCACACACCCTGAATACCGTCGTAGGAGATGAGACGCCAAGGCGGCCTCGATTGTGGGTGGGGGATCGCGCAGCTTTTTGCCGTTGGAATATAAAACTCGGCACTAGCGAAGACTATTTGCAAGTAGCTCAATTACTTACCTTTTTTGCCTTAGAGCTATTTTACACTCCTTGCACACCAACACGCGGCCCTGACGTCACGCCACTGCGGTGGCACTGCTGTTGGCAGGGCGCATGCGCAGATGCTTCACTTCACGCGAATCTGGTTCCTGCGCACGCACAGTGCCCACACATCGTGCGGAAACTCCACGTTTCCCACACTTCGGGGGGGCTTGTTTGTAAGCAGCGCATTGGCCTATAAAATGGCTTTGCCTGGCCGGTTACAGCGGCATATGCTGTGGGATACGATGGTAGTGTGGCATGTCAGCCAATTGTAACGCTACCTGGTTATTATGCCCACCTCTCGGCAGCTCAATTCACAAACTTAATGATGCACAGTCACAGCTCCATTCTGTTTGCCTGGGAACTGACCTGACCACAGTCCTCTAGAAAAGAAATTTAAGCACCATACTCGATGGGCCGGCTGCTTACGCTGCCATCCATAGGTTCTTTTCAGAGCCGTGAAAGTGAGCTCTTAAATAAGAATGAGGTTACAGTTCCTGGAGCTGAACTGTAATTAAAGTTAGCAAAGTTTTTCCATTCCTGCAAATGTATCTAGTTACAGTCACTTAATTATAAAAAGTAAAACAACATTCCAATTACTACTTTTTTTAAAATCTGTGCTGTGACTGCTGACCAATGTTTCTATCTCCAAGATATGTCGGCACACTTCAGTCTTGATTTGACACTTTGCTTATGGCAGAGACAGCAACAACATGCAAAGTCACAATGCTGAGGTTATTTGAACAGTATTAGCGCACACGTATGGAGAAGAGAGAAGAGACAGGAAAGAGCGCTGAGGTTAACTCGTGAATCTGCGTTTCTTATCAATGCAATGTTCCGAGAGGTAACTGCAAAAAAACCGAGGTACAGCCGCAGTTGGTGACCTGAATACTTATTATTTAACTATTTTATAGCGCGGGATCTTTACGCCTGTCTCGACGACTTCTGCCCCATGGCATGCAATGCTTCGTATGGGACAGAAACTTTTCCAGCCGAGACTCAATCTTCGCCCATTCCACCTTCTCCTCAAGTGATAAACATTGCCACGACAAAGACGGGACTAAAGCGGGCAAACACCGTGCATTCTGTTATTTTGTCACCTGTAGTGGTAGCCCCACCACAACTTGCCATTCCCAGCAGTGCTAATTGCAGGGACAATGTTTCAATCATTGCTTGATGGCATCCAGATGGCATCAACTCACGTGAAAAAGATGGCACACTCAATAACAAGGCAAGGCTCCATAAATAGCCGATTGGGTTGAATAACATGATGTCTTGTAGGTTCTGCTGCACAAGTACACAGGAGAATGCCTCGTGCCATGTTTTCCACGTAGAAACAATCGAGATGCCCCTACAGGAGGATTTTCCGAAGGGATATGCTGTTAACAAAAACGGCACGAGCCAAGTCTGCTTGTTGCATGCAATTATTTCCACTGAAAATCGACTGCTTTATCTAGTGATTTCATTCTCAGAAAGTTCATATTTCTTTGCCCTAACCACTTGGTTAAATGGCATATGGATAGTGGCTGCCACAGCAGAGCCACAGCTCATTCTAGTCAATTATTGACATCTTTTTTAAATCGCTTTCTTAGTGGACTACAGGGCTGCACTGTTAGCTATTACAAGAAATGTCTATTTACAATAATAAAGAAATTTTGTTAGCATCGTTTGTGGCTCAAATCACTCAATACTATTATTATACAAGGTGTCTGTTTTTTTTGTTTTTTTTCCCTTAGTTTTTTTTTAAAAAGCCGTGAAAGCCACATTAATGTGGCTTGTGCAGGTGAGTTATACGACCAGGGGGACGTAATATAAAAAGACAATTGCCGTGACAAGTAGCTTTTTGCTTACTGAACATAAAGGTATTCCGATCAGAAGCTTGCAGAAAGTCATCGGAAACTACTAAATGGGTCAATTTCAGAAAACAATCTCACTTCCCCACACGCCAGAAATCTCCAAAGACTAACCTTTTTTGTGGTTTTCAATGACACTCGGCAAGTAGCTTTCATCATTTTAGCACAAATTTGTAAAGCCTAAAAGAAAACACCAGCATAGTATCTGTAACCTGTCTCTATGTATACATAGGTAGTGTCGAAATGTTGCAAGTGACTGTGTCCAGGCTACTGTCGAGAGTGTGCGTTTATGTATGCGCTAGTGCCCATATCTAGGTAGCTGCGAGACCCTCGGTGTTGAAGCTCAGTAGCACTTGTGCTTCATGAACAGTCAGAATTATATTGAACTGAAACGACCTGTTGAAGAAATGCAATATACTGTTCTTAACTGGCATTGTAGGGCTCAAACTAAACACTTTTTTTTTGTATTTACGTGTGCCGTTTCTTCTTGTAAAAGGTGCTTTTTATGACTTGGATTTATTTTCCTCCCAGACTCCTCTCTTCCCTTTAACGAAACCAACAAGGAAAGGATTCTCTCTTTAGCATCAAATAAATAGCTTACCTGCCTGCCATAGCACAAAGGGGTCACAAGCTTTAGAAAAAGCAAAACGGAAGAAAGAGAAAAAAAATGCTACAGCCAATAGCCATCTTGGCCAGCCGAGTCATGCAGGCATAGTCCCTTTGGTCTCTAAAATGAGGGGGAGAAGGGGGGGGGGGGGGGGGGGGGGGGGGGGGCAAGTTCCCAGAGACAAGCACCAAAAGCAATGCAGCCACTTTATTTTTCCTCCTTCACCATGCGCAACAAACCAGTTTCCTTTACAATTGCAGCCAAGAAACTTGGCATGTTGAACAAGGCGGCAGGCACCGTTACAGAGAAGCACCACACTGCAATCAATATATTACTACAACTACTACCGTAACAAAATAAGGGATCCCCGTGCCCTGTGCCAACACCTAAAATGTAGCTTAGAAAAGACAGTGAGCCCACCTTTATAAAACGAGAATAAAAGCTCTGAAAATGCAACAATCGTGGCTCGCTGGGCACGCTTCTGACGAGAGCCACCGAGAGAGTTTCGGAGAGTATTGCATGCGGCCCCGGATGGCAGACGCGCAAGAAAGCACTCCCTATGGAATGTCTCCCAAAATCCACTGACAAGGTGGGTTTGTGCACATCTAGACTTTAGCAGAAACGGGGCCTCGGAGGGCCCAACTATCGAGACGTTATTTGCGGCACAAATTGGTTTCTTTTTTCGTGCCAAAAAACACCGGTCGAAAATTGGCCGCTCAGGGTCGCTCCGTCGTCTCTCCGTTTCCTCAGTCACGCAGTGCCGACATAGACGGTGCGGAACTCTGAACATTCGAGAAGTGGTGAGTCACCCACGGCACATCTTTGTTAATGAAAATAACACAATCTACAAACCTTTTATGAGCACTAAAACGCAGAAAATGGGTAGATCTAAAGATAACCTGAGTGCACAATTGTGCCGGAGTCGCATTCTCTGGTTTCGGTTAGACTTGTCCGAACGTGCGACTTTTTTGAAAAACTTAATTGGGTATGGTGCCTCGGCACCATATTCTAATACTTCACGTGAAAAAAAAACTACTTACTCTTTTGGGCTGTCAGATACCCTTTAAGCTTGGCTACCCAACGTTATGAAAAGACGGACGAGTAAATGGCTAGCTACTGACAAACACTGCTAGGCTAGGCTGCTGCTTGAAACAGCTTTGATTGTCACAGCGAGGGAATGCTGACCACGGACTTGCACGACACGACACTAGCTAATGCAAAAGTTGCTGAGGGTCCACATCAAAGAGGTGCTCTTGGAGCCGAGTAGCCTGTCTTTCTCCACACCACCCTAGTCGTCGTTGGAATTCAATATGGAAAGCAGATACCGTTACACGAATTGAACTGCTCAGAACCAAATAGGTGGCCCATGTGCCGTGAAGCTACAATATCTCTGCAAAGGAATGGGCAGTCCAGAAAAAAGTTTTTGCACGGAAAAGTTTAGACATTATTCCAACAGTAAAAATTTGGCGAAAGTGGCAACCACTGACCGGTGTCACTTGTGCCCACACAACGCGATGACTAGAGCCGGAGTTAAGCGCAACCTTCCAGAACACATCACAATGTCACGTCCCTACGGAATGCTTCGAAAACAATGCAAGTACCGATGCTGGAAAACAGAATCCTTGAGCCTCAGCTTGGGCAGCATACAAACAGATTCAAGCACCCTCTTAACAGTAATGCACACAAAAAAAGCTCAGATACGGCACAGCCGACGTCAGTATAGTTTAAGCTCATTACAACAGACCTGGTTACAACAGACATTAGGATATAACATACCGATTTGTGAAGTTCGGTTGGTTTTCCTCTGCTTTCCACTGACTCAACTTCATATCTGCATACGGCATAACTCCTCTTACAACAGACCAAAATCTTGGTCAAAATCAAGGTCTGTTATAACGAGCTTAAACTGTATGCCGGTCTGTTTGGCAGTTTCTGCTTCGGAGCACCGAAAGACATTCTTGGAATGCACCAATAATTTGGAATTAATTGCCAACAAGACATCCTTACGTGCTTAAGTAAAAAGTGGCAGGGCACAGTGGCCAAGTTTTTGAGGAACTTGATTATGGCAAACGCGCTGGGCATGTCAGCTGTAGACAACACGAGGGAGCATTATACCTGGCGCTCTCGTTAAGAAAAAGTATCCGACTGCCACTGGAGGATGAGTCACCTAGGAAGCAAAAGCGTCTTTCTACTCTAAGAAAACTGCACCAAGCGGTTGAGAGGAAGCCGCAGAGCACACTCCAAACCCGAGGCCTTTCCCTAGGGAAACATTTGCATGTACAGCAGCAAAAAAACAAAACTTGCAAATGGCACGCTGACGAAATGGATGGCACCAGGAGGAGCGGGGCAATTGCCATTCTCGGAAAAGGCGTGCCGGCTTGCACTTGTCCACGTCAATAGTATGCACGTCCATACCTTTCCCTCTTCGGTCAGTTTTGATTTAAAGAGTGCGTGCCAACGCCAGAGAAAAGAATATTTGACCAAGTAATTCCACCGTTCGACGAGACAAAAGACGCATCTCGAAGTGGCTAGCAAATGGAGGGCAGCAGCTTCGGTTGTGCCTTTGCTACGAAATCACTGGATCATTTGCTAAGCTTTCTTCTGGCATCACGTAAAGGCTTGATCGCCGCGAGCACGCATTGTGCGCATACTTTTATGAGGATTGATACAATGTTTACCAACCCCTTTAAAACGATTAAACACTTGTCATGTGGCTAAAGTTCAGTGGCCTTCGTCATAAGATATTTGTTCAGAAACGATCGGATGCAGCCGAAAGAAATGTAGTATCTGTCCGCATAAAAAGATGCACAAGCATAATGCGTGCCCTGTGCAGGCAAGCCTCAATATGTAGTACCCCGTGGCAGACGTTCTCAAATCCAACAGCTCAGCAAGATTGCTTTGATTCCCGATTCGGACAACATTAGCGCGACGACGACATTAAAATTAAGGACTCTAAAACACAAGCAGCAGATCCCATCCTGCCCCTTACTTCCGCGAAGAACGAGCGAGATCCCGGCGAGGAGCACGCCGACCCGCCCTGGCTCAGAGCACCACTTCAGCTGGTCTTCCAGATCTGGTTGAAAAGGTCCATGAAGGAGTCGTAGATCATGAAGGTGATGGCCACGTCCAGGCAGACTCGACTCAGCCGCGGTATCGTCCCCTTGTAGAACCTGCAGCAAAACGGGGTCACTGTGTTTGGGAACACTGCAAGCATCTACCGCGGCAATCCGACCAGCGTGTCGGCAGCAACTGAATTGCGAAATGGGCTCGTAGTTGCAAGCAGACGAAGCGATGCCAACAAGTATATGCACTGTCATATCCTGAAGCAACAATGGCTTTTAGGCAATATGTGGCGCTTTTTAACAGATTTCTGTTGAAGAGACCACGAAACAATCTTTTTCACCTTGGCATCAGTGCATGGAATGAGCGCTCTATTCTCGTGAAGCATAAAACAGGTATCGGTTTCTACTTATGTGCACAACTGCTTTTCGGGAAAGACATCTATGAGGCTCGCACTCCTCGGTCTCTACAACTGCCCACTTTCCTCTCGATTGGATGGTCACACCCCTTAACGAAACTACCGGGGAGAGGATTCTCCCCCGGCGAGGGATAACCCGCTGAAAGTCGGGATTCACAATGCAACGTGGTTGTGAACCCCAGGAGTAACAAAACACGACAAGAAAGGAAAACAATGCCCTTATTCACTTCTGACAGAAATTACCTGATAACATCCCAGCTGTATGGTATATTTGCTATTCGTGTGTTTTGAACTAAAGTGCTCGCTTGCAAGTGTGCCACTCTCACTGCACTGCTCTGCAGCAGAGACTTGAGAGGTCTCAAAAACACCTTACACCTGCCAAATGCAGCCAAATACTCTTTGAAAGTCCTTGCTATGCCTCAATGACACAAAAATGTTCCTCAAAAAAAAAAAAAAAAAAAAAAAAAGCTGGGAAATTATTTGTTAATTTTAGATTCTTGGTTCACTTGATGCCAGTTGATGACACAAACTAATTGGTGGTGAATTTTAGAGATCAGTCCACAAAAAACGAAGTTATGGACATGGGACGAAAGTGTGAAACGCTTGGATTCCCTCCTTTGGGGATAGGTGAGCACTCACTGGTGTGCGTATGCCACAGGTCCGCTACTGATACTTGCAGGCAACGACGCAGCACTTCTGTTTCGCATCTTCGTCCCAAGATGTTCGTCCTAACATCCACGGCCCAAGGTGCTTTCACATAAAAACCTGCAGCTGACAGCTACCCATTTCCAGTCCACTGCACGTCATACCAAGTTCCTAGTGATGTCCTAACGACATAATTACACGCAGGAGAGAACAGTGATCCCATTCCCTACAACCAGTTTTAGCTGCCATCAGAATGACACACCCAGACACCCTAGAAACTTGCCGAGCACGGTAGAAAAGCAAACATGAAGTGAAGCGAGGCACAAAAACAGGTCTTACGCTGGGAATCCCTCGTGCTTGGCAATCTGAAGCATGCAATCAAAGGTGTTCTTGTACTTGTGGGCATCCAGGCCCTACGAAAAGGGGGCAGAGAGCACAAAGCTTTGAGTACTACAGCCACTGGTATCAGGGTGCACGTCAAAAAAACCGCCACTAAAAGCTCTACCAAGCAGCCCCGTTTTGACCGCGAGGATGGTAACCATTTTGGACGACTTGCCCTGATGGTCCTTTTGTTTCACAGCTATCCAAAGCAATTTCCTCATAATTTTTTCAACAGAAAAGAGCAGACCCATAAAGTTGGAAATGACAAAAAAGAGTAAAGTAAAGCGTTGACATGTTACAGACGCCATCTTGTATAAAAAAAGGGGAAACAATTTTATTAGAGATAAAAATTTATAACTCTGTCTTCGTAGCAAAATTTTCTAACATGTCTTTTTCTATCACTGTTAACGAAAACTTCTTTCATGCTAAATTTCACATGTACGGCTTTGCTCAGCCATTTTGAGTAAAAAAATAAAACATGACTGCTCAAGTGAAGTGGTATCGCCAGAGGACCAAGAGAAGAGGGGCTTGCCTGCATGCGAGTCTTGACCACGTCTATGGGGGTGTTGCCAAAAACGGAAGCGGCCCCGGCCACGGCACCAAACATGCCGACGACGAGTTTGTTGACTGGCTTGTTGGGGTCACCGCCCCGGTACCAGTCCTTGAGGGTCTCCATGACAAAGAAGCGTATCGCCTGGTTGCTGCCCTGCTTCATGATGGTCGCTGTCACCCCTTGATATGTGCCCCTCAGGCCTGCACAAGCAAAAGACTGCCGGTCAGCCGGAAGAGGAACGCAACAGCCGCAATCCGCTTTCCAAGGCACACCAAACGAAATTTGGGCACTTTACCGCACAATGTGTTTTATCTGCCGAATTCCACGGAAAAACCATTTGCCCATTACGTTTAGGTTGTAGACTTTCCCGCTTTAATCGAAAAACACTTATTGCATCCGTTGGTGTCGAAAACAGAAAATCGGTGCAAACGAAAAAACAGATTTCTTGAAATTTTTGTTTCAGCTAGGACCGTTTGTGGAAAACCCTCACCTCTTAAGGGGGCACACCCCCTAGGGGGGTCAACTTTTGAACCCTTGTCTTAAAATTAATTAAATTTACAGGGTAGTCTGGTGGTCATGCTAGAGGGTGTATAAGAAAATTTCAGGTCTGTCCATTAAATGAGAAGGAAATAAGAGTAGCTTCTATCAGCAACACGCCTACGTTGTTTAATTAATCTATCGTCAGAAAACTATTGCGATATTAAAGATTTTTATTTGCTAGATATGTAGCAGAATGCCTAGAGGGTGCGGCTATGGAACATTTTTTCTCTTCTGCAAAATTGGTCAACTTTTTGGTCTTCTGTGCCTTCGACAAAATGTCAACATTTTTTACAAAAGACATCCGTAAAGTGACAAAAAAGTTCCATAGCCGCACTGCTTATTAAATTTCAGTCAGGAAAAGGGAAAAACGAGCTTTTCCTGTTTTGCCATTATCAAATGATAGATTGACTAAAATGGAATTTATACCAAAAAGTGGAACGGAGAAAAATGTGTTCAAAGGGCTCCAAACCCTACCTTTTCTATAGCTTTGGTGGATAGAAAATAATTTATAAAATATTAACTATACAGTGAAAATTAATGAAACTTTTAGGGAATACTCTCTAGATGTTGGTGGATTTAAAGATGTCATTTTTCAAAATCAGCTTTTTTTGCAGAATTTTTTTTTTCTGGGCAGTGTCTCCCCTTAAGACCAGAATTTTTAGATTCCGCTACTTTTTATCACCGATAATAAGCCTCTTCAGCATCCATCCAAGACTAGATTACCGAAGTATGCTAGTACTTTAGAAATAAACAAACACCGAAAAACATCCACCGATTTCCGTTATAAATGAAAACCGTTTCGTCATGTTCCAGCATTACGCAGCATTTAAAGCTGCATATAAAGTATTCAAGCCCATAGGGCCCACTAAATTCGTCGTAAGAAAGACGCCCCAAACGAGAATTGAACGCGCAACCAAGTGACTGTTAGCCAAATATCATAAGTGGCACAGGGGCTCCTAGAGCAACTGCAGAAAGAGAAAGTGCATGAGGAACAGCTGTGCTCCAAAGTGTATGGTTTGCAGTTGGTTGTGCCTCCAATGGCCCAAAATACTGAGAAACAAAATATCTGCCTCATTCTCTCCATCATTCATAGAGTGCTTCACAAAAATTACCCGACCGTGACGACAGGGTCAAGCGACTGTCATAGGACATTCCCTGGTAGCGGAAAATGTGAGACAATGCGTGCTTTCACAATGGCCATGTGCGCGGTCAGAGCACTCCTCAAAACTGCAGGCTAGTGCCCGTGCAAACAGCAGGATTGTGCCCAACCTCTTCTTTCCATTGTATTCATATTTCAAATGTGTCGCCATAGCAGTCTCCGCCAACGAGGGTGCGCTTCGGATGGCTTAATCGTCACTTGTTTTCATGAGTGCTTTGTGCCGTCGCGCAGTTTCCGGCGCAAAGCAGTCGCAGCATGCGTATCACAACCAACAAAGCCTGGTGAAATACATGCAGTCTTAAATTTAGTGCGACGTCTGGCTGAGAATTTGAACAACGTTCTGTCATAAAGTGGTTTTGGTGCAAACCTCCTTTTGAGTGCTCTGGAATGAAATCAAGTCAGCAAAGAAGCTACAATAGCAAATCGGTTGTGCAAAGGCTATTCACAAGACTACCTTGCAAACGG
This sequence comes from Ixodes scapularis, assembly GCF_016920785.2. Lineage (NCBI taxonomy): Eukaryota > Metazoa > Arthropoda > Arachnida > Ixodida > Ixodidae > Ixodes > Ixodes scapularis. The sequence continues at coordinate 81,903,537 of NW_024609846.1, read as the reverse complement.
TTGACCTCAGTGTTGCAATTTCGGGTTGCTTTTATGTGCACCCCGGGACTGCGCTGAAACAGCGGCGGCGTGACTGGCATTTCAAAGCAATGAGCTTATTTGCTTATCTTCGCCGGACTGACGTTTTAACAGCAGCGAAAAATACAAGTTGTAGAAGATTTGGTGCATCCGTGCATCTGAAAAGGGTTGTTGCCAACACAGTAGGCTTGTTCTCATTACCTGAAGGCAAAAATTTAGAGAGAGCAGAGAGAGGGATGCTCTGACGCCATATTCCCCTGCATCTAGCTTGATTCACCTTCAAACAGAAAGCTTTTCTCTTCCTTACACGCGACATTGTAATGACCAGCACCATGGCTTGAATCCAGTCATGGGCACGTTACCAGTAAAAAGTAACAGTGTTACCGTTACCTAGGGGGGATAAGTAACTCTATAGTTACAGTTAGTTACTATGAAAACAGTAATGCCGTTACCTTCTAGTTAGAGTACAAAAATTGGACAAAAGAAATCGCAAACCAAAGCAATAATTTTTTGTTTGTTACTCTATAGTGAGAAAAAAGGTAAACTGAGAAATTAGAAAAACTCAAACCGAAGAGTTTCTTTTTTACGTCATTCACCATTTCAGAATTTTGATGCACATAATTTATTTGCAACAACCGTTATAACTTAGAATCAACTGATTTTCAAAAATTGTCATTGGCCCGCACCAGTGAACGTTTTCGTTTATTTTTCACTCCAAAACAAATGAGGACGCAGATGGTCACATAATTACCTTATGGGATATACTCGGAAGCAGGCCTAAACATAGCACGTCAAGTAGCTTCGAAAGAATATAAAGGGAAAGAACACGAAGTGAGGCCTTCTGGTGCTCTGTGTGACCACTGCAGCATCTGTGTCCGAAACGCCAACTGTGGAAGACTAGTCCGTATGCACGCATAAAAAACCAGCTGCTTCTCCCACTTAAGACACGTGTTTTCCAGCAAATCGCTTCAGCTGGTGCACTGCATAGGTTCCACAACAAAGTGCCCTTCTATTGGGGTGTCTCTAGAGTTCCCGTGTAGGCTCCCTGTGGGAGCCAGAGTTGCGCATTCATCCCTGTAGCGCAGTCTTTTCTGCATGGCATGTTGATCCTGTTCCTCATGTGACTGAATTCGGCGAATAGCAGCGCTGCGCATTTGAGGCGTGTGGCGCACTGAAAAGCAGGGGAATGTATGCCGGGGAGTGTGCAACGTCTACTTTCCTGCATGGCATTTGATCCGGCTCCTCACGTGATCGGATCTCAGCGAATAGGGGCGACGGCATGTGGAAAACAGACGCACAACTCTGGCTCCCGTAGGGAGCCTATACAGGAACTCTAGGTGTTTCTTGAGGCTGTCAACGAAAAAGGCAATTACACTTGAACCTGCCTTCATGTTTACTCAAGCAGCTCGAAAAGAATGAATAAGGTAAACAAGCGCCAGCTTTCTGCACAATATGGGGACGGCTTCCTTGAAAACTAATAGGGAAAAGGAAACGGCGACCGGCTAGGTGCAAAAACGACAGCACAGACATATCCAACAAAGGGGAAGGGAGAGGTGGTGTGGGGGGTGTGGACACAGCGCAGACGAAATACTCGGAGACATATCGCACGACCAGCGACACCCACAGATGGTCCCTACAAGAGAAGAGCGAGTCGAAGTCGGTGAAACAGACATTGTTTGCCATCACAGGCGCCGCTTCCTTTATCTCCCGGTTTCGTGCTGACTGGTCCGTCGTATATTCTCGGCCGTGGGCGAAACCAGGCAATTTTTCGTTTGTTCGACACGCTTCTTGTTTGTTTGTTTTTATGTTAGCGAGGAGTTTCGAGAAACATACTTCAAGATGGCAATTTCACCATGTATGCCGCAGTGGGCTCTAAATTATATACCATAAAATACCGGGCAAGCGCCCACTCAAACTTTGGAGATAATCGCAAAAAAAATGGGGGATGGGCACTTGTCCAGTCATCAATTTTACATATAAAAATACTGTGCGTATTTTCTCAGATCTTATAAATTTGGTAATGGGCGCTTAATGTGGAATGGGCGGATGCGCAGTATTCCATGGTAGTAAAAAGAAATAACTAATGGCCTTAACAATTAGTTACCCAATAAAAAAGTAACACTGTTACAGTTACAAGTTACCAGTACTAAAGAGTTAAAAGTTACCGAAAAAAGTAACTAATTAACGGTAACTCATTAATAGTAACTAGTTACTGCCCAAGACTGCTTGAATTCAATGCAAATACTGGGCAAGTCAAACAGCTCTTATCTCGGGCTGATCGGCTGCCCTCATCCATCTAAAAAAGACGGCAGATAAAACGGGCTCATAGGTGGCCGTATAATCGCTGGGAAGCACTTTTTTTTTTTTCTCTCTTTTCTCAATGACATATATTTATTTACAAGAAAAGGACTTTGATGACCAGCTTGTCGCCAACCCATCATTAGTTTCAATTTTTTTTTAGCTTTCCAAATTGTTCCACAAACTGGGCATTCCCATTGTCCCCCCTCCCCGCCCCTCCCCTCCCCCCACGGGAAAGAGAGAGAGAGCACTAAACGCACTGACCCTCCGTGCGGACGATCTCGCGCACGCCATGAAAGAACCCCTTGAAGCGTGGGTTGGGCGAGGCCTGGTCGTTGATGAACTTGACCTTCACCGTCTCCATGGGGGTGACTGCCAAGATGGCTTCCGAGACGCCAGCCCCAAGACCGCACAGCATCCGCTTCACCGGCGAAAGGTTGCCGCGCTCGTCCACGCTACGCTTCTTGAGTGCCTCAAACGCCCCAAACCTGTCGACGACGTCAAACACGGGTAAATCGCCCTCAAAGTATAGCTTAATCACACTAGCTATAGTCTGTGATGGGTTAAGAGTGCGGGAGTCCTCCCACTTCAGCAGAGTGACGCTGGAGAGGAGAGTAAACTCGTCTCCTCCCCAGCATCATCATCTTGAACACATATGTTTTCATGAATATGGGTTGTAATGAATGCCCCCTGGTGCATTATTCTTCTTGAGCTCAAAGGCATATAAATATAATGATAAGACTTAATTCAGGCTTTTGACTCTTGGCTGATGCAGCAAAAGGCATGCTAATGCTGGTGGTAATGTGAAGAGATAATACATTGCTTTGTAACCTGCTCACTTCTAGAGAAGGGATTTTTGCTGCTTGTCATAAGCTTAGTGGGGAGAGAGTCTAGTTAGGTGTGGCTCAATTGAGGCATTCTAAATTTGCCAGAAATAAATTGAACCAGCTTTTTTTCAGCGAGCTTAAGCCAATAGCTACCCTTTTAGTAAAACAAATCACATATGACCAATGAATATCCAAGTTTAGACTCTATGAATGTATTCAATGGCAGAAGCTTAATGTTACTGGCCAGGTATTTCCACATTGGAGGTCTCCAAGCTATTACACATAAGCACCTAAAAGCCTCTACGGTAAAGACAGATAAAGCAATGAAGCACGCTTGTCATACTGGAGAAGCCATTTCTAATTCTAACGTAGCACATATACTTAAAGAAAAACAAAAAACTGGAGTTGGCAGATGAAGAAGGGAACTAACACAAACTGTCTCAATTTTGAGAAGTTTAGTTTGTCCCCTTCGCTCTTTTTTCTTTTTTAAGCTCTGTAACATCAACAAGCTTGCCTATTTACTTACTCTTTCTGCACATACTTGTTTAACATTTTTTTTTTTTAAAGAAATCACTTACCTATGAAGAGGTTCTACTGTACAAACAAGCCTTCCAGTTTATGTAACACATTGTATAACATATTGAAAAAAACAGAGCCGCAATAAAACAAACACTCCTTTTAATGCCACACTTCTCGGTATACCTGGGCAACCGGGCACATGGAGAAGAACAACATGAAAGAACACAACGAAAGACAGTGCACAAAAGACTGGACAAAGAGGAGGAATACACAATACAAACAGGTGGTCTGTGTGTGCTCTTTCTCTTAGACACATTTCATTTGTGCTGTTTTTCATTAGGTCTAACTGTCACCAACTCACGCAGCTTACAACCTTAAACCAGAAAGCAGCTTATCCATGTCGTGCATGCACCGAAACATGTCTAACACTCACCTGACAGCAGACTTTGGAACCGACCCGTAGACGAGAACACTGAGGCCCCGATAAAGACCAGTGACGCCATGGCCTTTGACCGTCTGGCGGACGACGTCCATGATACCGTTGTAGCGCCGCTGAGCAGACCGTTCATCCAGCTGAAGCTGAGTCTTCACATATTCGGTAGGGAAGGTGATGCAGATCTCTATGCCTCCCGTGATGCCACCTGCAAAGCCAAGGTGCTCAGCATCACTCCAGGGTTGACCGATCGACCCCCAAGGGCCCTGCCGCCATCCACTGTCGGTGGGGATGTGGCTGCCCCGATATTCACAATTTAGGGAAAAACAATGGGGCAACGACTTGCGAAAAGTCATCTGCTTTTTCTTAAACGTGCTGGGTCTGCCCATGAAAACTTCCAGCGATCTTTCTATGGCAGATGAATCAACCACGCAACGCAAGATGCTAAACCTCAGGCAGTGGCGTAGCTAGGGGGGAGGCTTATAGGGCTCCAGCACCCCCGAAACCCAGCCAACCCTATTATATATACCTGCACACATACACTAGCAATTGTTTGCACATGAGGGGGATTTCCTGAGAAGCCATTGCACGGAACTGAAAGCTCTAGCATCTTCCACGAGCTATTAAATCAAATAGCCAGTCACTCTCTACCACAAAGCATGTTTCCCTACTACTCAAAATATTTAAAAAATTGCTCCTAATTTTTAATTTAGGTAACATACTGCGCTCAAATTTACATTCCGGCCCTCATTGCCGGGGCTACCTTCTAGTGAGCTTCGAAGTTCTGGAATGCGATTTAAGTGTGAGAAAGACAGCCTGGACATTTTCTCAGTCAGTCCTGGCACATTTAAAATGCATAGCTTCAAACAGTTGTATGAAAATAGTTTTTAAGCTCAGACATTCCTGATAGAGCAATCGGCTTGCCTAACTTTGTGAGATGGAGATGTCTTGGGGTCGTTCGGGGCGTCGTACTCATTCTCGTCATTCTGCTTTATTTATATCAAGGTGGCAAAACTGAGATGCAAAGATATATAACTGCGTGTTTGCTTATTGTTTTTCTCTTGCTCTTCCGAAAGAAGGCAGATCCACAGCAGGCTTTCCCCTCGGGCTGAACAAGCGCCCTAAGCAATGCAGATTGCATTTCATCAGGGGGAACGCCGTGTTTCCCCGTCAGGTAACCGGACTCTGAGAGGCCTTGAGGTTCAAGCGGTTCAAGGTCTTCAACAGCTGCTCCCGATCGACGCCGGTGTCGTCAGGTCGCCCGACAAACACGGTCCTTCGACCGCCAAAGCATTCGCCACGAATCCGCAAAGTCATGTCCATAACTGACAAGCAGCTGCTGGTGGCGCGACAGATAATAAGGTGACACGCGATCCCAGATAAAAGCAGGCTGCGATATAGCCGCCAGTTCCTCGCGATTCGGAGCGGAGGAAGGCAATTAATTAGTATAAGAAGGTCTCTCACAAAAAAAGAATACCCGAGGAAAAGCCGCGGGGCATTTGCATAGGCGTCAACAACAAAAATCCGGCCGAACGATCGTTTGCAGGGGTGGTAGTGGTGGAGAAAAGTCGAGATTATGGTTCACTAACCGGCAACGATTCCTTTGGTCGTCTTTTGCGACGGGAGAAAAGACGATGCCGACAAGGCTGCGCCACTTGTCAGCATGCTGGGCCGGCCGAAAGGGCTGCGAAATTTCGCTCCGTCCTTGTCCATGGCGACGACTTTCTCAGCTGTGCGAAATTAAATGTGGTTCAGAGATTCGAAAGGTACTTCGCAAACGCTGACGACTGCACTTACCCGAGCAAGAGGAAAAATAAACAGCGATCCGCCGCACCAGCACCGGTCTCAGTACCGGCAGTTCCACAGACCAGCCGCGTTTCCTTTAGGCTCTCAAGCGCTGGGGCTCGGACAGCTTCCGCGGCTTCGGTGCTTCTGCGGGCACTTCGGCACCTCGGGCGTTCAGGCCGTTCGGGCTTCGGAGATTCGGGGCTTCGGGGAAAAAGTTGTTGGGCCAAGCCCCCGGAGTGAACCAATGGCGTGGCAGCTTTCTGTCTTTAGTGCGTAGAGGTCTGCTCGGTGGAGAACATCGCCTATCAACAAAAAAGAAAACGATCGCGAAGGGTGCGTGACGAGCGTTCCCTACTGAGCAGACGACGCGTCCGTCCGAAGATCAACGCCAGCCATGCTACACCGAATGTGCAGGTTTTGTTACTGGAATTTAAATCGGTAAAATATTTAGACCACAATGTTCCGTACTTTCAAGGATCTATTTGTTATATTTATTTACTTATGTATTTAATTCCTCGATGGTAGCGATGTCTTCAGAGAGGTTTTTCCAGCCTGTGGAAAAACATCGCGGCCAGGCTATTTCGTTACAATGATCTAGATCAGCACCCTCTCAAGCTACAGGTGCATTTGTTTTACGATGATTATACAGTAATTCTACTGAAGGTTTAAAGTTTTAACGAAATAAAGATCTAGAAGAAAACGGTACATTTACAACGTTTGGAAAAATTAGAGCGCATCAGACGGCTTTGGCGCCTCGCCGAGCCTAGCGCCTCGCTGCGGCGGGAATCATTTCCGCGACCCATGAAGTACTTTTACTTTTACCCATACAGCGCACTAGAGTTACACAGTGATAGCCACGGCTCCAGAGCATTCGATGGCGGTTCGCTTGTTTTTCTGTCACGACGTAACTACGCTTCCCGAGGAAACGACGTATTTCTCAATTTTCTAGCGAGGCGACAATTCCTCAAGAGCGTCGGCGGCACTTCGCGCGAGCTCGGCACCAGTACCTGACGGCGTCCGGCGTCGTTTCCGCAAGCGCGGCCCGGTGATTGCAGTGGCCCCGTTCCTACCGCTACCGCCGCTACCATGAACGGCCGACGAGAGCTCGTGCTGGGTATCGACCTCGGCACGACGACGGTGAAAGCGTGCCTTGTCACCGGCAGCAAAGAGCCTCTCGTCTCGCTGGCTCGGCAGACCCAGGCCACGCAGCCCAGCGACGTCGGCTCGTCGGGCAGCGAGCAGGCCGCGCACAAGATCTGCACCGCCGTCCAGTTCTGCGTGTCGCAGCTGCCCAAGGAGCAGCTGGCTCGCGTGACTCGGGTCGCGGTGTCGGGCCAGATGCACGGCGTGGTCCTCTGGAAGCAGGACGGCGGCTGGCGACGGAATCCCTTTGGCCGCTTCGACGTTGACGCCGTCAGCGCCCTGTACACCTGGCAGGACGGTCGCTGCTCGGAGCAGTTCCTCGCCGAGTTGCCGAAGCCGGACTCGCACCTGCGACTGAGCTCGGGTCACGGCTGCGCGACGCTGGTCTGGCTGGTGCGGCACCGACCGGAGCTGATGCAGCGCTTCGACCGGGCCGGCACCATCCAGGACATGCTGGTGGCCATGCTCTGTCAGCTGGAGAGGCCGGTCACCTCGACCCAGCTGGCCGCCTCGTGGGGTTACTTCGACACCGTCTCTGGCACGTGGAACTCCGATCAGTGAGTCGTGCCTTTCGCTTTCCTTGCTTCGATTATCAAGTTGAGACGCACTTGCTGGTACACACATGCGCACACCCAACGTCGATTCAATAGACCCAAAGGTCTGAAGCGTCAAGTCAGAATTGTAGACAGAAGCCAACAGGACACGGTGTTTTTAACCTTGTAGTCATAATTGATCGGTTGATTATGGTTTGGTGGCTCAAAACCAGTTGAGGTGCTATCAATGCTATGCTGCTCCAGTTCCAGTTATGAACCCATACTTGCCGTCTTGCTTCGATAAAGACCTGTTTCTGTATAGCCTTTGTTTAGGGCACTAGTCAGCGCTGTAATGACGGTGGATGTGCATGGTTACGAAACTAACGTCTAGCTGCCAAGCAATTTGGAAGTTGATTAGGGCATACATCCGACTGTGTGTAATATATTCCAAAGAGGCAAGCACGTACGCCGCTCACCGATCTGTACGAAGTCGGGGAATGGAATATGAGAACATCGCTCCGCAACGCTGGCAGCACTGCCTTCGTGAATGTGACGCAAGTTGGATGTACGTTGTCTGCTCCGCGGCATCGGCTTCCGTCTTCCCGCTCGATTTTCTAATCTAATTGAGGGGTGCGTGGGAGCAGGCGACGGTGACTTTGTTCCAGGACGCCATTATGCGGGGCTAGACATTGTCATCATTGCTTACCTGGCTTACCATGTGACTGACCGCGACGACGGGACTTGTCAAGGGTGCCGCGTTCCGCATATGAATAAATACCACTGTGAATGCGTCATGTCAGTACAGGCGGCCTTCATTTGTTTTTTCTATAAGAGGCGGACAGTCAAATGAACCAGCTGAACGGTGGCGGTGTCACTCGTGCAGATTGCACGCAGTGTACCACTTTCATGGTGTTGACCGCAGCATTTTCAGGCCATCTCGCAGAAACCGCCGCGAAGAGGAGCTGATGGCACCACCACGGGCCTTGCAGCATAACTTGAGGCAGGGGCTATCAGAAAGCGAACGAAGAGTAGCTGGTTCCGCTTTCTTGCGGGCGCCGCCATTTTGGTGCTGATTCGAAAGTGCGACCTCGTGGTGCCAGGGAACTCGGGCGACATCGTCTCGCTCTGTCGCGGACAGTTTTCGCAATTCTAGGGGACGAAAAAGCGATTCCTGAGCTTTCAGGTAGGGTTTCAGGCAACTGGTAACAATTGGGTTTGAGCACCAAGGTGGCCGAGGCGTCGTTACTCTGAGGCGTTGCTTATGTATAGACGCTTTCAGGCAGCTGTGCATGGGCGCCGCCATAACCGACCTTCAGTTTTTGTTTCCTCTTATTCCGCTTGCTCTACTTCATCATTACCACAGCAGGACAGGTCATTGCCATTTTAGATTCTACCGTGTCCTTCTCTCCAGCATAGACCCTTGTGCAGACTCGTCAACGCCCGCTTGAGTGGCTCGGCATGGCGGTAAGACAAGAGAAGGTCGGCTATGGCGGCTCAATTTGGCGCGCGCTGAAAGCGTCTATTGGGACCAGTCGAGCCGAGCGAACCTCTTGCGCAACCGCTCACTTTGAACACTTCGACGATGAGAGCACCGCCGTTTGCCGTTCTCAGGAACAGCCGCAAACAAACGCGGATGTCTTCGTGACTTCGCGACGCAAAGCCGGATAGTGTGGCGAAGAGCAGGAAACTCGCTGCGAGAAGTCGGCACTGTAGACAGATGTTGAAAGAAGCTGCTACGTCGTGAAATCGAGTGGGAGCGATTCGCTGGTGGAGTGGCAAGCCCTAGCTTTGTATTGTGCCAATGCACGCCTCGTGCGGTATAGGTGACGACGGCAGAGCACTGTATGCCACATAGACTGTTCAGGCCGAAGTGGCACGCGGCCAGAATGGGGGAAAAAAAAGAAAATGAAAATCGGTGTGCAGATCACGCGACTTTATTGTTCAAACCGCTCCAGGAGAAGAAAAAAAGTATCCACGATTTTACTGGCGTTTGGAGTGCCCGCTTTTCAATAATTGCTATGAACTCGCTTGTTTTGTACGTAGCTTTGAACAAATAATCATCGTAGGAAATATTTTTGTCAGGGGAGAGAGAAATTCGGTGGAGGTCCTCTGTGGTAAACCAAATTGCAGCGTTGGGTTTCCCTTTCCACTTTGCTCTACATAGCTCAATATTGTTGAGCTATGAAGATAAAAAACAAGAAGTAAGAAACCTACGAGGTAGCAGTACGTTCCTCCTCCCGTCTCTCAAATGCATATTTCCGGCGCTATTGATAGGTATTGGCATCGGCCAGCTGCCGCAGTGGCGTTGTAATTACTGATTTAGTTCGCTGCCTCCTTGTGCGCGAAGTGGCCTTTTTAAAGCTCTACTGGCCGGCAGCATCTCAGGATAAAAATGCGCTGCTGTGTGGGAAGTTGTTATGGTCTTGTTTGTCCCGAGACCTATAATTATGAAAACTTTTGCGCAAGATTTCACTATTTATCTCAAGTGAGGCATACTTTAGTGGGTTGCTGAATTCGCTATTTTATTTTGACATAAAATATTCCAAGCACCGGTAAGGTTGCCCAATAAAATTTCAAGCACAGGGAAGGTACAGTCCTAGTTTTATGGTACAAAGCGCTTTATATTCACCATGCAGTGATGTGATTGATGCGTCATTTGCGCCAAACTGCTTACCCTGCTGTATCTTGCAGCATTTTACCAGTATGAGGAATTTGCACCGACATTGCACCAAAACTTCACTTTAAAAATAATGGAAATATAACTGCGCAGGCCTTTTTTTGGATCGTTACGATAGGATTGTGCGAGTTCTTATAACTTTCAAAATCGCCTCATATGACGTACTATTCGATCTGATTACGCATGAAACACTGACTGTATTCTGAAGTGCCCCAATCATTATTAATTATGTTCGTGTTCTGGTCTGGCGGGTTAGTTTCGTTGAGTGCGCTTCTAACCTCACACCGGTGTACTGCAGTGAAGCGACAACCGCGACGTAGGCGTCGCGATTTCACGTGTCTTGCTTCGCCGCAGCGCACTCGCGTACGAACGGGAAATCACTCCTCCAGAGCAAGTATATATGTATGTATATATGTATGTGTATATATATATATATATATATATATATATATATATATATATATATATATATATATATATATATATATATATATATATATATATATATTTGGGTGTGTGTATGTTTATACAGCCTAGAATTTCAACGGGCGGCTTGTCTCCCAGCTGTAGATGAGAAATTTAGTCAGTGCAGCACAGTCGCTAGCCTGGGGTCTGACGTGCACCAGGCAGTAGTGATACACGACCGCACGCCGGTACGGTGCTCATCCAGATCGAAACGGGCAAAGGTGGGGATTGAGCCCAGGATCCCTGGGTTCTGCTGCGCGAGCTTTCGCTCCAGGTGTTCCGAGCTGGTGTGCGCTAGCCCACTCGGCCACCGATCTCTCTGTATATGTGATAGACAGCGATATCCTCGAGGTATATTTTTTGCCAATTCGAGATTTAGCAAAGATGCTTCGGTATTGCAAGACGATTTATATTAACTCTTCTGTAGTTTCTTTTTTTTTTTTTTTATGTTTTATGCCTACCCCTTTTGTTTAGTTATCACCTTTATAATGGTGTGAGTAAATTAGAACTAAATTAGCAGGAGTAGTGGATAGAAGCTTGGGAAGACCTTAACGAGTTCGGCGGGATTGTTTTTAAGGAAGCGTACTAAACCAATTAATTGTTTGGTATGATATTCTACATCTAAAATATAAAAATTGACGCGTCATAACCAAATGACAACAACTTCGTTTTGTTTTTCTGAATTAAGAGCTGCAGTTTTATTGCAGCGTCGTTAACTTGAAGGAAACATAGATTTAAGTGCTCAAATTTATTTTATGCTAACATAATTTCAGTGGGAAATTTTGTACCTAAAATAATCACTCACCGCATTTGTGCTGTCCTTCATGAGTCATCTTGTTGCCGTGTCTGGTGCTTCCACAAACGTCTAACAGTCTTTTTCTTTTTTTTTTTAGAAATTTGCTTCTGTTGGTGCGATCAATGTTAACAAAAGGGTTTCACGTAAGTGAACAGGCAAAGTAGACATTGCCCTTTAGTTGAACCGGCGAACAGATGAATTTTAACGTGATATCTGCAGTGATATGAGTAAGAAAGAAGTGAGGTCTCATGCTCCAAAAGTTATTTTTGCTGCTCCAAAATGGACTTTTGGCTGCTCCGAGAGCCGCTCCAAAACGACATAGACCAATCACATCACTGAAAGTGTTTAAAATTAATTGCAACTTTTCGACATAACTATGGATTTAGAAGGAATTACTTTAATCTCGCGCGCTCATTTCGAGGCTTTTGCGCGTTGAAACAACTGATAATGAATCTGTTTGGTTCAAAATAACTAGAAATAGTGACTGCATACATCTAGGAAGAAGGAAGTTATATGTGATTACAATCAAACAAATCCGATTCTTGTATTATTTTCTCGACATGCTTAAAACATACAATGGCTTTGCGGTATTGAGGCACAGAGAGAGAGATGCTTGAGTTTTCATTCGTCGCCGCATCAGAAAGTTACACTCTGCACAGTAGGAAACACTTCACGCCGTTTCTTTTCACTCACTGTTCCAGGAAGCGGAAGTTTTTCTCCGGAATTGTCTCGACGCCAAAATAAACCTCGCCGATCGCCGTGTTGCGCGTATTTCTTTCAACGCCGTTGTCGTCGTGTCCCGAAAACCTCGAGAGAGCCTTTCGCCGCTGCCCATTGGCGTCGTCCATCGCTAAAATTAGCGGTCGAAGAGGGCCTCTATTTCGACGAAAATCGAGAGCGCTCGGTGGCCGCGGCACGATTCTCGCGGACACCGTCTGGACCCTGGAGACAGCTTCGAGCCCATTTGAAATATGTTAGCACTTAGAGCCGTAACCTCGTGGAAACTATCGAGCACATGCATGCGACAGGGTAAAGGGTGCTTCACACACTCGCGTTTGTTTACGACCGAGTTCTTGTGATCTCTTGCGACGAGAGAACACACTGGCACGCTGGCGCCATCTGTGAGGTGACCCTGGAATTGCATTTTACTACAGAGAACGTTTTGGAGATTTGCGATATCGAATAAGCGTATGGTCGTTTTATTAATATCAAAAGTTATGACGCCATCTCATCCGGCACTACGGCTTTGTTACCTGGGAGGCGTTGTCTAAGGACGCCAGAGTGTTGTTTAATCGTAAGAAATCGGTCATCAGCAGTCTGATACTTTGAGACGTGAAGTGCACGCTCAAATGTCGAGTACATATATATATATATAACCGCTTTCTGGCGGGTAGGGAGGGGGGGGGGGGGGGGGGGGGGGGACGCGTTATGCCGTTGTGCCTTCAGCGCTGGTTGACTGGCTGACCCCATTGGCACACAACATCGGCTCCGCTCGGATGTTATTTATTATTTCTTTTTAGTTTGCGCTTACCCCGCTGCGCTAGATACATTATTGCAGGGGGAGAGGGCGCAGTAGTGTGGAATGGAATCACTTAATGCTTATGTGCATAAGATAAGCTAACGAACGAGAAACATTGCGGAGGCCGCTTTGATTCAACTGACAGTAGAAAAACAGAAATAAAAGAGGTTGCTTGCTGCTTCAAGCAATCGCAACTCGTTGGCATTGAGCATAAAACAAGGAAACGAAGATGGAACGACAACGCACCCATCGACGTGGGTGTCTCATGTAACAAGCGTGAGCGTCGTCGTTGCTGATAGGTGGTTCTCATCCGGTTTGGCCGCTTGCCCTTTTCTTTCCGAGGGGCTAAGCAGAAATCATTAATTTAGTGTTTTTTTTTTTGTGTGTGTGTGTTTTGCTAGGCTTCATATTGTAGCATTTGATAGAAGACAAAGTTTAGACAACAATCTATTTAGAAAATGTTACGACCCTTTTTTCAGAAGTGCCGGCCCTCTCTACTCGTTTCCCACCTCAAGAAAAAAAAAAGTTTTGCGCATTGTTCCTACGCTGCGCAAAGTAGTTCTTACAATATTTGGTTGTCGGAGAAAGAAGTTGTTTGTGTTTGAAGCGTGTACGTCTTGATTAGATAACTTATATCTAACCTAATATGCACCCGCATCTCTCTTGATTCTCTGCATAAAGAGGAAAATGAGTAATGCTTCGCGAGGAGGCAAGTTCCTCCCGCGAACCCCTCTGCTCTTTCAACTTTTGCAGAGCGAAAGCTGGAGAGGATGCGAGTTCGGATAAATGGATGGATGGACGCTAACGGCTGTACCCTTTATAACCTTGCGCAAGCTACCATGGCTAGGTAGCTTGCGCCACCTGTCCTCGAAACTAAAAACCAAAAGCTCGCCTCTTTTCCAACTTAGGCTCTGCTAAAGCGGAAAGAGAGGAGGGCTATGCGGGAGAAGATTATCTCGATTTTCTAAACTCAGAGACTATCGCGTACTACAAATTCAGAAGTGCAAAGTCACTCCGCCCGTGTGTGTGCGAAGAAGTTAAAGCTCGTTTTGTTAACGCTTTCGCGTGCCGAATGAAGCGAACCCAAAGTCGTATACTTTTGATCTGGACGGGAAAGTAACGCTCCGAGAACAAGTCTGTCAGGCGCGACTGCTTGGTCAGCGTATGTGCATCACGCTATAAAGGTTTCCGAAAGCACGGTTTTACGCAAGCGAATTCTGCAGCGCAGATAAAATCTCTGCAAGCTGCGGAGGTTTAGCTTTGCGCGCACGTTTGGCGTGGAAATTTCGAAAGGAATGTGCATTGCGGATGCCGCAGCTGGTCGGGTAAAAACAAACTTGTAATTTCTTCTTGTTTTATTTTCCATCCAATTTTTGTTTCTGAATTACTTTTCTTTTTTCAGCAGATAAACGAGAGATTAGCACTAAGCAACAATAACGTATAACAGACAACTTTCAACGGAAACATCTTTGCATAATTTAGCCTGATCGAGAGGGTTTTAGATGAGTGTTCAGTTGGCGCTGTGAACGTTGCGGGTAGATTTTTAGATGAAAGAGGAAGCTTTTCGCTTTAAAAGCGCACGTGTGCATTGTACAAAAAGTGTGCGCTTAAAATTTTACGACATAAAGCCCATATATGGACACGCGCGATCAGGCGGGAAACGTAGTAGGCTCTTGATCGCGTACACTCGGCCACACCGTTAACGCGAACTCGCCATCGCCGGTTTTATCTGTTTCTTTTTTCCCCCTCAGTATTGAAGGACTTTATCAAAACCACTATAGTGATGAAAAGCGATCAGTTTGGCTACTAACTTAATTGTCAATTTTTGATGCCCGCCGGTACCCCTTTAAGGTACGATAAAACAAAAAAAACAAAAACGCCGAAGTTGTTGCGCAGTGTTTATGTATGAAAATGGACACGAATGAATACATAAAGATGGACACAAAACTGAATCAGACGCACAGTTTAGAAACTCACTAAAAAAAAAAAAAAAAGCTACGGGAAGTATAGTATTATTCTTCATTTTCCAACAAGATTACAATGTTTGAGGGGGACATGGGGGAAAAAAAAGTTGCTAAAAACAGCTTGTTGTTACCCCAAGCTCCCAGAATACAACAGCTCAGGAGGGCGCCATGTAACCAGTGAAACACAGGAATGAATAGATTTACGTGATGGAGAAATATATACTCTATACAAAAAGCACTCGCAAAGTCATTAAATCCCTTTCCTGATGGAGGTCTTCTGTCGTAAAGTCCCCCCCCCCTCTCTTTTTTCTTACTTTTTTTCTTTTCATTTTTTTTTTTTTTTTTTTTTTGCAGTTTTGTCGAGTAGGTTGAACTTGGCATTTAGACTCGACTCTTCTGTGGTCATATCTAAGTCCGTTGGTGATTAACGCATGTGCTGATGGCGAGCTTCCACAACACGGTTTCGCAAAGTGCGTTCCACGCTGGAAGGATGTATCATTCTTGTCTGGCAGGCGATAAGTGGGAGCTCGCTCTTGGCAGTCCATGTAAACATCGTACGTAAACATGGCGCCCAGCGGACGCCACCTATCGGCGCGAGTGCGTGGCTCTATTCATACACTACACGATATCAGTTGTATATCCTTTCTAAATCTAAAAAATATAAGGGGCTAGGGCAAAATAAGACGAAATTTTCTTCTGGCGGTACCATATACGTGGTTGCAGGTGAACGCGACTTTCGCGCATATTACTCACTTTACTCGTATATTTTTAATATAGAACGGCGAAAGTTGTCACCAAAATGGACGTTCTGCTACGTATTTTACGTTCCTACACCATTACGTAAATTTAGTGCACGTGTCTCGTATTGTTTCGTCGAAAGAAGTTTCGTGGCAACACGTTTCGTACACGACTTTTCATCGGCACGTTTCATGGGTGCACGTTTCGTCGACACTGTGGCTTTTAGCAATAGCTCATTTCAGGAACACGTGTTCTTGCAAAGTTTTGTTGACAACACTTTTTTTTTAACTCGTTGTTCACATTAAGAAAAAAAAATGAGGCTTTGCGCATTTTTCATACATGCCCCTGCAGTGGTTTCCCCAGGAATTGAAATTAAGGAGGGGGAGGGGGGAAAAGGGGGGGGGCTCGAGCATAGAGTCGTCGTCGTAAATTAAGGGGGTGCCTCCAGAAATACAAGAAGGGTGAAGTGTACCCCCCCCCCCCCCCCCCCTAGTAGGGAAATCACTGATGCCCTGCGCAAAGTACCACTTACGAGATTTGGTTGTCGAAACAATGCTTTTGGCGTTCCAGACGTGCACGTCTTGATACAATAATGTACGAGTAATCTACGATACAGCTACATTTAATTCAACACACGAAGGGGTGAATTAGTAAGGCTTTGCGAGGAGCCGGCAACCTGTGATTGGCTTTCCTCAGTAGACTGACACCTCAGACCTAACCGACCCAAAACAGCTGGGTAAAACCGGTTGTTGTCGTTGTTGAGGCACACGGAAAAGGCTCAGCTTGAAGAAAAATTTAAAAAAAAAGGAAGAAAAGAAATGGGCGTTAGTTTGGCACTGCCGTTCAGCTTCGCGGCATACTTTGTAGCGGAAGTTTGCCCAGATTTTTAAAGTCTTTCCAAGTGCTCGATCGAGAATCACGTGGTTTACGGGCCGCGGTTGCAGTGCAAGCTGCGAAGACGAGCCGAAAGCGGCGATCGTCTGGAACCGTCTCCAAGCTCGGCTCAGCCTCTCCGCTTCTCTTCTTCTTGCGTTGTCGCGTGAAATTACGTAAATGGACAATAATTTTAGGTGCTCCACGTTGTCCCCCTCCCCACCCGGCAAATGACGCAGGCGCTCGAACACGTGAGCACCTAATGGACCTTTTTCCAGTAAGGAGTGCCTCATGACGGTTTCGCCGCCTACTACAAATGGAGGGCAACCGGACTCGGAACAGATTAGTGGCGCAAGAAAACAGTGCCCCCCCAAGACTGGCGAAAGGGTGGTCAAGGTCAAGAGAAAAGGGTGTGCGCGTGCGCAGACGCTTACTGGAAAAAATTTACATTGCAAACGCTCTCTGTGGTTTTAAGTTGCTCCCTCTATGAAAAAATCCAGGCTCTTTATCCGCAGCAGCGGTGCGTGTTCACCATGCCACCCAACCGCGGCGTCGATATGCGTCACGAAAACTATCAGGCGGAAATAGCTGCATATGCCTGGCACGCGAGCTTCATTCGCTACACGCAAATCTCTTCAAAATCGCGCTTCCGTTCGGCCAAGGTAATAAAACTGTACGATAAGACCGGGAGGGAGAATAGATCGAATTGAGTGATTAAGGCCAATATCGGCGACGCGGAGGCAACTTTCGACATTTCGAAAAGCCGGAGACTGAAGAAACACGGAACTTTTAATGCTTAAAGCGTTGCAAGTTGACGTCGTTAAACGTGGTACGTTTACCTGAGCTTGCTGTTTTTCTAAAGTATGACGCAGACACTGATAAGTCTCAAGATTCCCCGTGTTTTGCTGTCCTTAAAAAAAAAAAAAAAAAATTAGTGTGGGGTAGATATGTTATGTTTAACCTCCAAAACCTCTCACCCTGCTTGTTCTTTTATAGAGCGCAGCCCTTAGCGCCCGTTTCCGGCTTGAGCGGCGTCGGCGTCGCCGTAACCGCACGGTGCATTATGGGAAACGTCCAATAATGCACCGCGGTGACGCGATCGTTACGTTATAAAACGTTTCCCATAATGCATCGCGCGGGAGAGAAGAGGAGGGAGGAGAAGGAGGAAGAGGAGGAAGGAGACGGGAGGAGGCGAGGAGCACAGGAGGAGTAGATGAGGAGGGAGGAGGGGAGGGTACGGATGAGGTGGAGGGGCATACCGTCCCCTCCGTACCCTCCCCTCCTCCCCCTCAAGAGCTGCGCTCTAATTGGGCATTACGAAGGGTTGTAAACGTCTTTCTTTTCTCTTTTTTTTTTTGACGTTTAACTTATAGTTTTGTAGTGTTTTCGGTTATGATGTAACGATTAATTATTGTTCGCCAGCAGAAACTATTAACTTTTTCTTGTACTTTTGGACCGAGTAATAGCCGATATCTGGTTACTTAATTTCCTGTACAATGCCATGTTTGTTCTCACTACCAGCTCGTGCTTTACACTGCGCGACACAATTAGTGCGAAAAGGCCTCGCTTGTTCGCATTGTAAAGAAGGAGGGTGTGAGCAGCGATTTATAGCAACGAATTTTCAACGCAAAGTACGAGTAGATAACGGTTATTTATTTCTTCTCGATGCGCCGCGGACTTCGATGTCTTCGCTGATGAGGCCAAATCGCTTTTTGCAGAAAGTGAATAACTTTATGTGTAGGGAATGGGAATAATGAAATTTTAACTCCAGTGAAGAACGCCGTTGCTGAGATGACATAATGCCTAAATAGCACAACATTCGCACCGCTCTTTATCTTAAAGGAGCGATGCAACAATTTTTGTACTGTGCACAAATATCGCTTAAAACGGATCCCTAATGTTAATGACCTATGAAACACGCGTTCGTTTTTCCCCTAACGCAA
The DNA here is from genome assembly GCF_016920785.2 of Ixodes scapularis. Taxonomy (NCBI): domain Eukaryota; kingdom Metazoa; phylum Arthropoda; class Arachnida; order Ixodida; family Ixodidae; genus Ixodes; species Ixodes scapularis. The sequence goes on along the minus strand of NW_024609846.1, from coordinate 81,885,003 downwards.
TAGAAGTCCCAGAAAAAAATTAAAGCAAAACGAGCAGCGTTCACCCCCTCAACTCGCAGCCAGAGCAAGCGGCCACGTGATCTGGAGCCGATTATATGCCGCCAGTGTTGATCGTAGCCACGCGCTGGGGTTGGCAAAGCGCAGGACACGCGCTGAGTTCCACACATTGTTATGGCTCGGCTGTTGTCGTGGTTGCAGCGATTGGACACGGGTCACAACCCGAATGCTTCTCGAGCTAGCAATTGTCACGAGCCCAAGTCGAGTGCCCACGCAATGCTCGGGTCCAATCTATGAACCGCATTCAAATATCGTCACTTGGGTGTACTGCGATCCCCGAGTTACGTCATCAAATTTTGCAAAGGAGAGATTGACTGAAAATGATCGCTTTTGTCCCTGAAATTACACCGCAACAAAGAAGTTTCTTGGCCAATGGCGTTGCGTGTGAGTATCCTTGAGTCCCAGGTGTGCCAGTAAGCTCGTTTAGAGAGAAAAACATTCCAATTAAATATTGTTGCACAGCTCCTTTAACTGAAAACGAAAATGTCGGAAAGCAACACTCGATGCTGTCATCTTTTCCTTCTTATTCACGAGACATCACTTCGTCTTCGCCGTTTTCATTCACCGACCCTGACGTCAGGTCTCAAGCACTCCTCCGTTCTCCCTTGCCGCACGGAGGTGCAGCATACAGTGTCCTTCCCTGCACAACAATAGACGAGAGTCCTCCTTGTGTCCGGCCGGCGGACGGAAAAGCAATACGACACGCCTGAGTCCAGCCGACGCTAGTGGTTCTCACGGCTTCGGAGGCATTCCTGGTATATCTAGACCAAAACCAAAACAAAAAGCGCTTGCGCTAGACGTTGCATATCAACGAGCCTACGGTATACTTTCCCCGAATGAACACTTCCTACCGCGCACTACGAGGGGGGACCCAAGAGAAACCACAATTTATTTTTGCAAAATAGTTTTGCTGCGGAGAGCAGCTTACCAGTGCTCTCCGCCTGATGCAATACATGCTTGTCGTGACTTTTCTGGCACTGCTCAAAATATCCTGTAAACTCGTCGATTACGCTGTTTCCGGAGGCTTCTGTCGCTTTTTTTTTTACCTCTTCTACATCAAGAAACTGTCTAATTTTCATAACTTTTTTTTTTTTTTTTCGTCCAAGAAAACAATGAAGTCACACGGGGCGAGGTCGGGGGAGTAGGTAGGATGGGGCATGGGGGCCGTGCGGTTTTCAGCCAAAACCACCGAACTCTCAGTGCGGTATGGGCAGAATGACAGCCGAAGTTGTTTCGAGACTATAGTTCGTTCACCGTGACAACGGATCTGTCCATATCGCGCTGAGTGTTCAGCAGTTTCTGACCAAAAAAGGCAGTATATTCCCGCGCACCCACCCTCCCTGTAGCCCGAGCGCTCGTTCTGCAATAGAACGTTTCAAAGCCGCGGCCTCGTGCTCTCGCGCTTGTGGCATTGTCTACACTCTCTGCTTGCGAGTAAACGTAGTGTAGTGCTTCGTGTACTTCAACTTCACCCCCACTCACAAGTTCGAAAACAAGCAGACGCAATTAACGACATTTTTTTGTCAGTTTACTTCTGGACTGCTTTGATCTTTTGTACCGAATCCGTACGAGGTGCAAAAAGCAAAAATAGCTGAAAGGTGAACGGAAAGAAAGGTCGTTCGTTGCTTTTCAAGCTGGAAAACTTGTGGCCGACGTGAAGCGACGCAAACGTTAAAAATAGTACAGCTGCAGCGGAAAAAGAGTAGCACAAGTGACCAACGACCGGAGCGGCAAAATCGCGACACGTGGCGCTATTGTTCCCGTGCAAGCCAGTCACGTTCCATGTCTCAACGCGGGGGTGGCAGGCAGAAAGCAGCCCATCCTAAAGCCCGCATTTGTAAAGCTCTCTTATCCTTTAATTTTCTGCCGCCGCGCCGGCGGCGGCGACGTCCACCTCTCGCTGGACATCGGGAAACTTTTGTCTAGCGTCGCAGAATACAGAACCTGCTAGGGAATTTGGTCAAAAGAAGGAGTTTGGGAGTCTGCGAAGCACCTGGATCCATCCATGTGGTGGCGAGGACTTTGCTTCAACCAATCCTTGAGTCCCCTCGCCTCTCGCGTACTGCAGGTTCTCCCTTCTTCTGCGGCATGTAAAAGAAACTGGTCCGAGTTTGGGAATGTGCGCACCAAGCTACGCAGCAGGCTTCCAGGGTATCGCGTGCAACAACTTGTGTACGTGCACTCGAACCTGAATGTTCGAGAGGCTTCGTCCGCGGCACAGCGAAGGATTGACGCGTCAAGCGGAAATCAATCGGAATTATCGGACACGGATTGGATATAAATGTCAGTCTTGACGCTTTGATCTGAAATCAATGCCTCGATGTGAAATCGTACCTAGATTTAGAAACCGGAAGCTCTGCTGGAGCCTGGGACTTTTGTGGTTGCACTAATGTAACATTATAATTATTTTCATTGTTAACGAGATAAATGTATCGGGTTTTTCATAGCTCTGTGCGCAATCGTTTACGTTTTCTTTTTCAATTTTTTGTATTTTTCTGTAAAAAAGGAACATGAAAAATACGTTTTTTTCAAGCCCCTCAAGATTTCATGAAAGTTTACATCTCTACAGTCCTAACTCAAAATGCGTCTCTCAACGTAAATATGGCGCTATTTTTTTTTCTAAGGGGGGGGGGGGGGGGGGGGCAATATTTGTTGTTACATACGTGCCCTTTAAGAACGTTCTGTGAATTTATTGTCTTCTTAATTGAACTCTTTCCTGACCACGGGAAAAGTAGCAATTTTCAAAGGGATCCGTGCAAACGCTTTTATTTTCCTGACTAACTTGCGTATGAAGCAATAAGACACACCAAAATGTGGCTAGTTAGTTTTTTTTTTTTTTTTTTTTTTTTTTTTAAGAAGCAGGTTAGTATAATGTGAACAAAAAAGGCTTTCAAATATGATTGGAAATTCAGTGTACGTCCGGAAGGCGAATTAACGCCGAAACTTCTACAGCTGTGTCAAATTAAACAGCAAACGAGAAAATTTCTGAATATAAAAGCTGCTCCACACCTAGGGTTATTCTGAAAGTTCGTGTACCCTACTTAAAAAAAAAAAAAAAAAAAAAATTCCGTTTGTCTACTTTTTTGCACAACACTCGGAGAGCCAATCACCGCAACTTACGGCGGCATCTCAGCGAATGACGATGCAGAAGCATATGTTTAGACCGAAAAACGCAGTCTGAGTTGCGACATTAAGCAATGCAAAACGTCACGCTTGCATTGCTTAATGTCACAACTCAGACTGCGTTTTTTGGTCTAAACAGATGTTTGGGCATCGTCATTGGTTGAGCTGGCTTCGTAGGTTGCGGTGATTGGCTCCCCAAGTATTGTGCGGAAAAGAAGACGCACAGGCTTTTTTAGAGGTAATAACTGACGTTGTCTATCTTTGGTTTGCCGGAGAGTTAGCCTCCGTAACACGTATGTCTTTCACCGAATGAATGCTTATAATGGTAAAACATCCCCAGTAGACTGCTTTCTTTATATTCTAGCTTGGTTTTGTCATAGTTTCGATGCAGTTACCTCATATTTATAATGTTGTGCCCTTTTTTGGGAACATAAAACCTGCAGGACATCCTTGACAATTATGGTCATGCTTACCGACAGCCATCTGTTAAGCAACGCCTACAGCATCATTCGAAGTGCCCCAGAGTTCTTGTGGGCTAAAAAAGCACAGTGTTGGACAAAATACTCGATAAAAGTATTTACGTTAAGTTACTAAGTACCTGCTTCATAAAGTATTTAAAATACTACCCAAGTTACTTTCACTGTAGAGTATCTTGAGGAGAGTACTTATAAATGGAATTCAATTCCTTTTGAAGATACTTCCGCATTGCGTAATTTGTATCGACGTCTGTGACAGCGACAATTATACAGCTGGGCAAATCTGGGTTACCAGAATGGCTTATTATCACGCAACGACACAAAACGAGAAAAAAATATTGTAGGGCTATCTTATGCAGTCTGACTATAAGGAGCAAAATATTGTCACGAATAGACCCCTTTCAAAAAATCTGGCAACAGCGAAAATCCGCTGAACGAGTCCAACAACATTGGGCGGCCGGCGCCATTGGGAAGGACCCTGTTGCGGCCGGCATGGTTGTTTTGACTGTAGCGTTCTTGTTTCGTCGATCCCTTCGCCTCTGTATGGCTGCAGGTAGCGTTTTCCCGATCACGGGTTGGGTGAACGACCTTTCCCAGCTCCCAGCCGTTAAAGATGATGAGGTATATCGCTTCTTCAACAGCCGATCGGACTCGGAACGACAATTCGACAGAAGTTACAACTTTCTCGTTGAGGGGTTCGTGGTCGCCGCATCTATAAAGGCCAACTACGCAAGAAAAAGGTAATTACTAAGATCTTTGTAGTTACGACATCAAACATGTCATCAAAAAATTATAGGAACCGGTTATAATTTACGGGCTGTAGTTAGAAGTCGCCAGTACTCTCCGGATGTGCGACAAAACACGCGCAGGGGTCCCGCTTCGCTGTCGCTCGGACAGTCGCGCGATGAAGCACACCGCATAAAAGCGACGAGCGAGCGACCAAGGTGATGAGCGTCGTTTTCTAGAAATCCCAAACCAAGCGACGCGACAAGCGACAGTGGAACATTTTCGTTGCTCGTAGCCGACTCTCGTCGCTTGTGCCGTCGCTTGACTCGTCGCTCGTCAAATCGCGTTTTTTTGCTTGGAATTAAGACCTAAAATTTCAATGCGCAAGTTAACCAGTAAAGGACGTATTCGACACAAGTTCCTACTTGATACGTCGAGTCCCTTTTTCTTGAGGGAGATTTTAGAGTTGGGAAATGTAGAGCAGCAAATTTTGCAGTGAAGCAGAAGTTGCAAGCGCGTGCATGTTGCTTTCCATAAAGCACGCGCTGCACAGATGTCTGCGCTACAGGCAGCTTAAAGCGTCAGGTCGTATGGCTTCATGCGTACCTAACATATAATTTACACGCGCAAGTTTGAAGCACCGCGAGCTCGTGCATACCTGAAGCTAGGCGCTCGCGAAGCTGTCACGTCCACAAGCGATACCACGAGCAACATTATATTTGTATTTGACGCCTTGATTTCTTCAAGCTAGCTGAAACTTGAAAACTCTACCTCCAAACGCAACAAAGTGAGATTAAAAACACCTGACTCAAACACCCAAGGAAGCGTAGCGTGAAAACGGTTCGTGTTCCGTTTTTGCACTTCAGCAGGGAAACGTTTGCGCGGCTACGCCGCCGTCAACCGATAACGAGTACATTTCCGAATACGTACCTTATTGCCAGACTTGTCCAGATACCCACTCTGCTTACAGAGGGGTACGCAGCAGTTCGTTGGCATCGTGGGCAGGAATTGACTAGCGTCTACGGCCAACGCAGCGTATGCAGCGGCGCGCACTATCCTGCAGCATGGCGGCTGCCACTAGTTGCTGTTGCGTACGACAGGTGGCGCTTTTTTCTCTGATGGGTCTATTGCAAATGATGAGGCGGCGAATAACTGAACAAAATAAAAGTTTAATAGGGCGAACTTGTGCACAAAACAAAATAGACAAAGCCTAGCGTCGCAGGCGTCGATGTCGGCGAAACAGCAGGTTCGACCGCTGGGGCGAGACTGACTTCTGATCGCCACTCGGAGCACCTTTTGTACCCGCGTGTGTTTCTGGAACATTCGGCGTAGAAAGTTCGGCGCGTAGAACATTCTTAACTCGATCAGATGACAAGGTTCTCGAGCTTACGAGAATGTCAAGTTGAAAGAAAAAATAAAAGAGAAGTCCGCTTCCTGGTATCGGACCCGGAGTGTCCGCGCGAGAGCGAAGCGCGGTAACCATTCAGCCACGCGCCCGCTGGGCAACGCGCTTGGCAATATCACTGATAGATTATACAAAACATTTCTGGGACAACAACTAAGAGGTCGCTTTAGCTATTGGGGAGGATATCAGACTTTGGCGCCCCAAGTGGTTAATTTTAGAACTAGATGGGTGGAGACAACAAATACAATGGCTCAGCGCTCGGCTGACTTAACCGAACGCGGCGTCAGCGTTCGGCTGGAGTTCGTGTTCTCCGGCGAGGGGGGGAGGGGCTCTTTAGTTACCACACCGGCCTGCATGAACAATGCAGCATGCACGGCGCCCAGCTCAGCACAAAGGCCCAAGCGGGTCAAGCTCGCATCCTCTGACGACTGCTTTCGGGAGAGATCCGGCACTTAACGTCACTTCACTAATTGTTGGTATTTTTTCATTACACTGTGCCTCGCGCTATATTAAGAAAGAGAACATGAACATGCCCACAAAGCCTGTGGGCATGTGCACAGGCCTTGTGTTGGGTAAACTCCGAGGTGTGGGGGTGACAAACGGGTCAGAGAGCTTCGCCAATAGTGACATCGCTGAATATCACGTCCTGCGCCGCACCTTAGACGCATCGTTTAACTACAATCCATATTCCCTATATGGGGAGTTCACTATAAACGAACTTGGGGACACGGATATGAGTGAATGGATAACAAAGAGAACCCACATAATAGCCACGGCAGTGGTCGCACCTTCTTCGTGCAGGTTGCGTTCAGAAAGGCACTCAACGTTGGGGGACACTTTGTTGGCATTTTGAGAAGTCATCCAGCTCGTACTTCGTTTCCTGTACTGTTCTCAGCTTATCAATGTTCGCTTACAGACAGTGTTCGCGAGAGCAATAAGTGTCGGACTGACAGCGCAAAGAAAAAACCTCGGCGTTTCGTTCTAGCGGGGTCAAATATACAAGAAGCAAAACAAAAATGTCTACTTTTTGTGTGTATGTGTCCACTTCTCATTTTCTTCTATTTGTTATTTTCTTGACACTCAAGTCTGCATTGTCGTCGTAGGTCGTTTCCCGGTCTGCGTTGCGTCTGAGGCTGGCATCTTTACTTGCGTAAAACCACACCTTTTGTTTCAGAATTTTTTTTTGGGGGGGAAACTCTATAGAAATAAAAGGTGCCTTTGGGAAGGCCGAGGGGAGAACCTTCATTGTAAAAACTTTAGGCTGAAATATGAGTCACAATCGGCAAAAAAGCGATGTTTTCACGAGCTCAGTCAAAGTCACCGTAGTTAAAGGGGCGATGCAACGAGTTTTGTATTTTGCGGAAATACCGCTTAGAGCGGATCCCTGACGTTAATGACCTGTGAAATACCCATTCGTTTTTCATCACACGCAATCGAAGTCGCAGAAAAAAATAAAGAAAAACAAGCAGAGTTCACCCCCTCAACTCGCAGCCAGAACAAGCGGCCACGTGATATGAAGCCGATTATATGCCGCCAATGTTGATCATAGCCATGCGCTGGGGTTGGCAAGGCACAGGACACGCGCTGCGTTCCAGACATTGTTATGGTTCGGCTGTTGTCGTCATTGCAGCGATTGGACACAGGACACTACCCGAATGCTCCTCGAGCCATAGACTATCATGAGCCCAAATCGAGTGCCGACGCAATGCTCGGGTTCAATCTATGAGCCGCATTCAAATATCGTCACTGGGCGGTACTGCTACCACCCAGTTACGTCATCAGGTTTTGCGAAGGAGAGATTGAATGAAAACGCTCGGTTTTGTCCTCCAAATTACAGCGCAACAATGGAGTTTCTTGGTCAGTGGCGTTGCGTGCGAGTATCCTTGAGTCCCACTAGTGCCAGTAAGCTCGTGTAAAGTGAAAAACATTCCAATTGAATATCGTTGCACCGCCCCTTTAATCAGAGCTAGCAACAGGATTTGGTTGCTCGAAAGGATGCTCACGTTTGCTCGTGCCACGCCCGCGCCGCTTCATACCGAAAAACTCGGTAAACGGCGGAATGTCAAAAAAGGAATGTCAAAAATGTATTTTAGATAATGAGTTCAAGATACTCGGAAGTGTAATTAAAATTGAGTTTCAAATACTCTCGATCAAAAGTATTTGCAGGGTACCAAGATACTTCAAATAGTATTTAAGATACAGTATCTTGAGTAGAGTATTTCAGAGAGGCAAAAGTCTGAAAAAATATGCTACAATGCAGTTGAATTATGTAAATAATGTCTTTGTTGCGAAGACTGACGCAAGCAGTTAGCCATGCCAGACACGTGCACCACCGTTCTCACGACTGACTAGTTTTGACAGGCCACTAGCTCGTGATAAAGCTTAAACCTACCTTGAAACCGTAACATAGAGTTCTTCGGCTATCCACGAGATTGTGGAACATCATTCTCCGCACTAAAATTAATTTCTTGACGGCGCTTGGAGACCATCGATTACTGGTGATCGATGGCCTATGTGCGTGGCCAGGAAAGAGATAAGGGTGTTAGTAATTTAATCTGTATACGGTTCAACCTAAAGTTGGAAAAACGAAAAACATGGCAAAGACGTTATTTTGCGCACTAGCAGAGAGTGGTTCCTGCAGGGTATGGGAAAATCCGCCACACTGGTTGCGCGAGTGCATACGGTGGGGAATACGTCGAGAAGATGGGCATATCCACCGACGTCTAAAGCAGGGAACAGATGAGCGTCAAAAATATAGCATCAGCCCATGGAATGGTGACGTGGACCTATGCCAAGTCGGCACGTCACCGCATTCGTGCAAGTAGCTATGGAAACTGCAGCGCGGCGACCGTTTTTGTCGCTCATGTGTTCCTCGCCCTACGTCTGGACACGATCGCGAGTCCGCGGGGTAACGAACCGTTGCGCCGCCTGTTTGGCACGCACGCTAACTCGCGGTCGTGTCGTTCACGGGACGAAAACGGCAGGGAGGGGCTTCAGTAGTCCCGCCTCCAGCGCTAGGGCGTCCACACGGGGAATCGGCAAAGAGCGCACACTATTGCAATGGTATATGGTGCCTGGAACGCGTCCTCGGGTGGTTTGTTTACCGCGTCCAAAAAAGCGTTCCCTCGATTTCCGCCTGATGACGTCGTAGAAGCGTCATACTTTCGCATGTCGCGATCCTAGCGGCGTCCCAACAGCTGCGGTGTACGTGGCAGACGCCTATTCTGCTGCAGGTCGCTCCCCACTGTGACAGTCCACGGAAGCTTCGGCAGTCGGAAGTTGGAACGCCGTGACGACAGCGACACTCGCGTTCGGTTGTGCGTCTCCCAGCTTCTCGTTAGCACTTGTACGATTAACCGCCAGGATCGCGACATGCAACAGCATGACACTCCGGCTTCTGTGACGTCATTTGTTGCCGCTTCGGAAGCACTTTTGATGTATTGGCAGCATAGGACGCTAAACACGCCAGTCGGAGGCGCGCTTCATGATGGGACCATGCTATTGCCGGCGAGGTGTTTCGGTGGCGCCTTCTTATGGCGCATATCCGTGACGTCACCGCCAGACCTACACTCTAAAAAAGGGTGTCGTCTTACGCCCTTTTGTCCTATATAATGCGCCCCAAAACTTCAGTTCGACGTACAGCGCACTGACGTCAAACAGACGGTCCCAACTTCTAGGAGGGACTTGACGACGATGACGATATAACTTATTACGCAACCAAAGTACGTTTCAAAGACCATAAAAAAAAATTCACTAAATGAAAAAAAAAACTTTTTAAATACAACAACTTTTTTTTTTTTTTTTTTTTTTTTTGTAGTCAGTTACACGTACAGTTTCCGGCGATATGAAAGACCCACTGGGAGCGCGTGGCCGAGGCAGTGGCTGGCGGGGGCGCTACGAGCGCTCCGGGCAATTCCATTCTGCTTCGAGGGGAGGACGCTCACTCGGGGCTCAGCACAAACTGATAAGCGCGCGCTTTATCTGAGCCCCGAGTGAGCGTCCTCCCCTCGAAGCAGAACGGAACTGCCCGGAGCGCTCGCAGCGCCCCCGCCAGCCACCGCATCGGCCACGCGCTCCCAGTGGGTCTTTCATATCGCCGGAGACTGTACAATTGGTATTTTAATAAGTTGTACCACTCGGCTATCAAGCCGCCCATGAAAGTTTATGCCATCGGTTCGACTCCAGTGCGCGCTGTACGTCGAACTGAATTTTTGGGGTGGGACAAGGGGTGTAGAAACTAGGAACATACCTTTTTTTTTCTTTTTTTTCATTAGAGTGTACAGTTGCTAACGACAAGTTTCATGGTGTGTGTCGAAATCACGTTGGAGGTTTTGCCATCGTCGAGTTCTCAAGCCAACACCGTCAAAGTACACAGTCTGGCATTACTCTTATTTTCATCAAATACAGAAAAAAAGCACCCTGTTCTCGAGACGTCACAGTGAGCGTTTGACCATTCGTGAAAGGCCGACCTCGGCGACCGGTTTTTGTCGCGCACGTCTCCAATAGGGTTGAGCTGGGCATCCGAGAGAGATGCCCCGCCGAGTTCTCATCCTGCCAGGCATCTCCTCAGGCCAGCACCATTTTTGGCGTAGTTGCGTATGGTGCGTGCCTTGCTTGCTTTCCGAAGTGACAAATGTCCGCGTGCCCGGCTGTGAAGATCGCTCGCTAGGGCTGTGATTTTGTAAAACATTGAACCGGTGTCGCTTTGAAAACCGCGCGCGGCGCCACTAGCGGAGGGGCTGGCGTTCGACCATGAGACTCTGGCGTCTTTCCGCGTGCGAGGCTGTGGCCGTGGAAGCGCGCAAGGACGGGTCTTTGGTTCTCCAAGCCGCGAGGGTGAGGGTGACTTTGCGCGAGGGCTGGGCAGACCTAAAAGAAATGTAATCTAGCTGTTCTCCGCTTTTCCCCGTCTTGTAGAATATGCAACCACTGCACTTTTTCACAAAATAGACGAGACATTAATATCCTGAAATTAATCTACCACGAATCCGTTCACTTTTTAGAACAAAAATCAAGACTATTTCATTCGTGATACAAGACACATCAATTTCGCTACAATCATTTTCCACAAGGACGCCATTCCCAGACAAATTCTTTCCCGCAAAGCTAATATCAGAAATAGGTTCCTTTTTTTATTATTATTATTATTGTTTGTCTGGAATTTTGATGTTGTTCATGTAAATTTATTTTGTTTCTAAAAAGAAATTAAGAAATTCAAAATGTATAATATGCTGAACAAGAGCAAAATGCGGTGCTCTACTGCGCTATTCGGAGAGGTGAGCTTCGTTTCATTCACTTCTTTCGTCAATTACGCCTGGCATCTTGTGCAGGCATATCAAAATACGAAGGAAACAAACGAAAACTTGTATGTGTGCTCGCACACGCACAGAGACTGCCAGTGGAGTGACTTGAGATACGAGTGAGGTCGACCTAACGTCGGTCACTATATATACGTTTTTTGTTGTTTTTTTCTTACACGAACTTGCCGCTTTTTTATGAGACTATGCTACCGCCTTGCGCACTTTAAAAGGCCCCTGACAAGCCCCCCCCCCCCCACCCCCCCCCCAAAAAAAAAAAAATTTTTTTTCTTGTATGTTAGGCGAAAAAATGGTATATCAGGATAGCACCAAAGGATTGTTTCACTTTAAAGTTGCGTCGTTTTTTTTTTGTTTTTTTTTCCTAAAGAATAGAATAACGAAGTTAATTCGAAGTACCGCCAATGCCCTGTGACGTAACTATGTGCCGCAAGATGTCGGGGCGGTCAGAAGGGAGGCATCGCCGGAAGTCATGTGAGTTGTATCACTCCTCGTGCTTACTGCGACCGCGTCTAATATCTTTTTTTTATATATATACTCTTGTCATTCTGCGCACCTCCGCGAGCAATCCAAGCATACAAGGTTTTTTTCTATTTGCTTTTCATCGCCTAATGTTTGCTGTAACTGTAGGAGAGGAGTCAGTGAACCTAGTAAACAAGTTCTGCTATTGTTCTAGACAAAACGCGTACTTTAAGTTTATGCTCGACATTTACTTGTACTTGGTACACTCACCAGTTCGTATTCTCTAGACGGCAAACATCTTCAGCCTGGAGAGTATCCGACGATTCGACGACCTCGTTATCTGAACCTTCAGCAGTGCGATCGGGCGTGTCGTATGCTACACATCCTAACTTCTGCGAGCGTTCCATTTTTTTTCTCTTTTCTTTTTTTTCAAAGCTCGATAGCTTGTTTTCTGCTTAGTATAGCTCTGTACTATCGGACCGATTGCATGCACTCGTACGCTGGCTTGTACTCGCAACGCTTTCATCATTGACCTCCATCACGTCGATCTACTGAGCCTTCGTCCACAACTTTTACGGCGTGCAATCTAACCCACGGTGCAGTGGTAAAAAGCTAGTGGAACTGAAACTTCGTTTTCTACAATCTCTCATGAAGAAGACAAAAAAAAAAAAAAAAGTCTTAAGCACCGTGCCTAAGACTTTTTTTTTTTTTGTCTTTGTTTTGTGGAAAGCACGAGGAGTGACACTCACGTGACTGCCGGCGAACACAATGTAGGGATGTAGGTCGATTACTCCCTTCTGACCGCCCCGACACCTTGCGGTACACTGTTACGTCACAGGGCACTAACAAACACTTTGAATTTTTTTTTTTTTTTTTTTTTTTTGGGGGGGGGGGGGGGGGGGGGGCGTGTCAGAGGCTCTTTAGCTGCAAAAGAAGAAACCCCTTATCTTAAACAACCCACGAACCGCGCTCAAATTCAAAACCAAAATTTTACGTCGCTAATTTTTTTTTTTTTTTTTTTGCTTTTGGTGCAGTTGAAATATGTTTGATACTTTTTTTTAGAACGGGCCTCAGAAGCAGGGGCGACAGCGGCACCTTGTGCACGAAGCGTTAACTTCCACCACATTATCACCTTGAACGGAGTTAAGCAGCCTGCAAATGTGAGCGGGTTCTGAGCTTACGCTCCGAACTGCGCACTCAAATATGATGTCCAGTGAATATCCCACTCTCGGCTGTCGTATGGTTATGTAACGCGGCAAGGCATGTGCCTCTTCTGCGCAGGCTGTCGGCGGCAGGTCTTCCCCCGGAGCTGCTGCCGGACGTGGCCCCACCGTGCCGTCGCGCGGGCACCCTGAACGGGGCCTGGTACGGCGTCCCGTCCGGCACCCCCGTCCACGTGGCGCTGGGGGACATGCAGTGCTCCGTGCTGTCGGCCGCCGTAGCCGCCGAGACCGACGCCGGTGAGCCGCAATTCTGCGAGCATCTTTTTAGAAGCGACCGGGACAATCGCCTGTCAGAACGGCGGCGTGAACGCTGCCATGTTGCGGGTTGCGAATCCTGGAAACCGTAAAGTTGTTGCCTGTCGTTCGACGTCACGGGTGACTTTTTTGCAGTTTCCACTGGCCGCATTCGGCCGGGCGGAATTCCTCTTCTTCGCCCCGTCGCCTCGCCGACGCGTTAAAGGTCACTCCACAAGTGTTGGAGAGCTCCTCTCTTTTCGCGTCGCGCCATATTCAGCACCTATGTTTGCGTG